>NC_057801.1:54812674-55166800 GCF_018294505.1 Triticum aestivum | reverse complement strand
AGTCGACTAAAGTGTAGCGAAATCGGAGCAGCATCGCAAGCAAGAGCAAGAGCGAGAGCAGCAGCTTGAGAAAGAGCAATAGCAATAGCAAGAGCAGACCAGGCAGGGGACCGAGAGCAAGAGCAGAGCAGCAGCGCGAGCGAGAGCTAAAGCAGCAGCAGCTCCTACTGATGTGGACGTCGCCGCCGAGGAAGCGACGCTGTGGAGGAAGTGGTCGGCGACGCCGCCGTGGATGGAGCCGCACCGTGACGGCTTGGGACCGAGCGCCGGCAGCACCGTGAGACCGAATCAAGAAGAAAATGCGGCGATTAGCGCCGATTAGGCCGCAGCTTCATCCGAGGAAATGGCGATGATGATGCTCTTCCGGTGGTGCAGGTGAAGACGGCGGTGTGGGAATGGAGGTGGTGCGAAAGACAAGGGGTACGTCAGGGTGGCTGAACCGGCGGGACCAACGAGGATCCTCATCCGGTACGGTGGATGAGGGATGTCGAGGTGTTGTTGTGGACGATGTCGTCAGGGAAGAGGCTCCGGCTGGGTGGCGGACGGAGCAGGGTGTGGGGCTTCGTCGTGGGTTTTCGCAGCCTCGGTGTACGAATGGGTGGGCGGATGGGATGGCAGTGGGTAACCATGGTTTAGGGACGCGCTTGTCCGAAATGTGGGGTAAGTTATGAAAGTACCCCCACCGATTTGAGGTGCTTCTTTCGGTTCAGGGGTACCAGGGGCATTTCGCGTGTCGGGATTTCACAGGAGGTGGGAGTTTTCGTGCGTGTTGTAATTTCGGAATAGCAAGGCGCGGGTTGAGATGGAGGGAGTTATCGGAGCACGACGAGACAAAGATATATCTTAAATATTTCGGGCTAACAATGCGCGGGTTGAAATTTCCGTACAAGCCTAACGTGTACTGTACCAAATCAATGCGCACTACAAATGTCATTCAAAACTTTGAATTCATGTTATGTTCAATTAAAATATTTCGCTACGTGTATAATGCATGCAACCTACTACTCAAATGAACGTTTTAGCGCATTCCAAACGTATATACTACTACTTCAATATGAACTAAATTTGAATTCGTTTCTCTATTTGAATAAGATCTACAGTAATGATTGTTGTGAAGTCAAAGCATTTGAATTCGTTTCTCTGTTTAATTAAGATCTACAATCATCATTATTGTCAAGTTAAACCATCATTAGTGTATTATCTTCACAACACACCACATGATTAGTCTCGAGTTACATATGAACTATGTGTACTATATGAACTCGAACTGGATATTTTGAATCCACTTTCTTTTGATTTCAAGTCACACTACATTTCTAGCTCTAGCTAGATCTTCATAATCTAAACCATGTCTCATATGTATAATGTGTTTAGCACATTATGTGCCCCGCCCCCTGCGCCTACAAGTATTTAGATGTGAGTTGCAAACACCACTCATTACCACAAATTCAAATAAAATGTGAGAATGTTCAATATATAGTATTGTTTAGATTGTTCGATATTTAGGTGTAAGCTGCAAACGCCACACATTATCACAAATTCAAATAAAATGTGAGATTGTTTGATGTATAGTATGGTTTAGATTGTTAGGCATTTAGTTGTGAGTTGCAAATGCCATGCATTATCACATTATGGTATAACATGTGCATAGCACGTGTATCACCGCTATATTCATGCATGCATATGTTTAAAACACTATGATCTCCTATTCAAATATATGAATCCGCTTTCTTATCAAATTATGATCTTTGTTAGTCTCTTACACCCACACAATCCTCTAACCTTTGTAGCTACCACTAACTTTCTCTCGTGCATGCACACGCCCTCCTCGCCCTCCCCCTCCCTCGGCATTCTATCCATCGGGCACATTCATTTTTTTATTTACGTCGTTCTCCCAGAGTCTCCACAACTCCTTTTCGACACACACCGATCGATAAACCTCTCCAGTGATGCCTTCCTACAACATACACACACACCTTCAATCTCCTCCTTTATGTGTCCTGGCCTCGTCTCTCTCATACGGTCACACACACGTGTAAACTCTCGCCCCTCTTTTCATCGATCTCACAACCGCACACTCCTCCCCCTATCTAGCTAGTAGCCGGGCCTCTCGCACCAAATCCTAGCTCCATTCTCTCTGTCTATCTGTCTCGCTGGGCCTTATTTGCCTCCAACAAATGGACGTACACCGATCGATCTCTCGCTATACATATACCTAGCTAGGTCCTTATAACTCGTTTTTACCCATGCGTCAATTGATCTACCTCATTAGTTGTGTCTCTCCCTTCCACCGACAAACAACAATTGATCTACCGATCTAGTTAGATTTGCTACCAAACACATGGTTCCCCTTCATCATCCATGGATGCGTCCCGACAGATCTATCACGCACATGCACACACAGAAACACATCCCCACTCTTATTGATAACATTGCAGTTCCACCCTCAGTTTGTCTAGTAGGCCTCTCGCACCATCTTCGAGATGCAACTCCATCACCCATCCGACACTCTACCCCTCTCCCTCCCTTTCTCTCTCTCATCTCTCTCTGTCCCATCATATTTCCCGTCCTTCAGTTATGTATGGATGTGGACCGATCTCCCTCAAGACATAGCTGGGTCTCTCCTTCTCAACACATATACGAGTCATTCTACCTCTATAGTTAGGCCTCTTCCTACCCCTCCCCCCACAAACCCACACACCGATACATCGAGCGCTCTAGTCATGTCTCCTTGCCACACACAAACTTGACATGTTCCCTCTAACGTTCTGGTAAGCCAGTCGCCCTATATCTTTGACTTGCACACACACACAATTTCGATGGCTCTCTTCATCGATCTCGCACCCACCCACTTGATCCTCTCTTCGAATCTATCGATAGCTATGACCCCTCCCTCTCTTCTCGTGGATTGCTCGACCCTCTATATATGATATGGATAGGCCTCCATTTCACACACATTGCATGCAATTTTTTTTTGAGATGTCATCGACACGTATTCCCATAAATAATTCACGAAATCAACCCCCCACCCCACCCCCACCCCCACCCCAAAATAAAAAACACTCACAAACGCGGTTTATATCTCTCTCACACACCCACGTAGGTGGGGGACGTTCATGAAGAGAAGAGGAGCATGCACGGCGCACATATACTCCCGTCTCTTTCCAACCACACACGTGCGGGTACACGGTGGAGCTCATTTCTGTACGAAAAAGGCATCCCACGTGGTAATTTGGCACGTGTACTGGTTGTCACTTGGTGGAGGGAGGATCGTCTACCACGGGTGAACAAACAAACTGCGACTTGACGCGTTATGTTAAATTAAAAAAGAGGCAAACCATGTGGGGCCTACCTTAGAGGCAAGGCTCTATACACTGGAGTAATTTTGATGTGTCCCGTCAACTCGCAGAACAAGGAGAAGCTTGCTTAGTACGCCGTCTCCCCCACCCACGGGCGCGGTGGCTCGCAGGATGAGGTGAAGCTTGCTCCACCTTATGCCCGCTCCCTCGCCCATGCGCGCGGTGGCTCGCAGAACGAGGAGAAAAATTTACTACTCCCTCCATTTACTCCTGATCCCTACTAATACCTTGGTTATAGAGATCATATCATATTGTTTGGAATGTATATGTCCTTTAGTAGATTTCAATATGAACTACTAGTACATACTCCAAACACGGATGTATGTAGACATATTTTAGAGTGTAGATTCACTCATTTTGCTCCGTATGTAGAACTCTCCCTCGCCCCTCGACCCTCGCCCACGTGGTGGACGTGCAGCAATTTATTCGGTGTCATATAGCCAGAATGATATGTACTGCACTACCATTATTTCTCGACTTCCCGAAGAGGCGAAGTGCCAATCGCAAGGTTAATATTTTGGAGATGCCAAGCGCAAGGTTATAGGAGAACGAGTAGTAGGTGCCGCGTCATTTATAAATAAAGTTTTTTTTCTTCAGTGGCACGTACGCAATATGAGAGGTTCATATGGAGAGAAAAGGAAACCGCTCCACTATATACATAGTCAGGACAGGCCAGCCTACACGGTTGCTTGCTGGGGTTGCTCTCTTCACACTCTCTCGCACAAAAGGACTGTGGCCACATCTCTAACATCCCGGTGGATCACGTCCGCTGGGGGAAGGGGTGGATGCTTAGTGTAGATGCGGTCGCCGTCACCGATGGTGAAAACCCACTGTCGGCACGTCCCGATCAGGGGTCCCCGCCGTTCTCTCTCACAAAGCTGGTGAGGTTGCCTTTGTCCCTTGCTAACTGCCGCGACATGGGCAGTTGCCGCCTCCCACCGCCCTCCTCAACGTTGAGCTACGTCCATCAGGTACAACTCCCTTTATAGCCAGCTTGCACCATTGCTCCAGCTGCCCACATCACTCCCTGTGGATATTTCTCTACTTCTTTGCCCCGCACATACCTCTACTGGCTTCTACGTACTGTATTTGTGAATCAACTAGTCCCAGTAATCTTATTCTAATCACGCTCTTCAATTTCTTTGCCACAGGGATGCTCATCTCGATTTTGGTGAAACTGCACAAAATGATCCGATGGTCAAAAGGTTGCAAACTTCATTTATTAGGAAGCTCAAACGTTGCCAGCAAATTGAAGCCTGGTTAGGGTTCACAGTTCAAGGGCTAGGGACTGCATGGATCGTTTTTTCTTTAGCTGCCTCTGTTAAAAAATAATTGTCAACTTTAGTAGTAGTACAACTTTGTACTAAAGTTTGCACAAAGTTGAGACACTTATTTTGGAACGGAGGGAGTACATATTTGCTATGATTTGTCAATCATTGAGATGCAATAGCATGCATGTTAGTCTCCTTTGTATTTGATGAAATGTTGCAACGGGCAACCTTGGACGCAAGATACATGTAACAGAAGCTGGAAGCTTCATAGTATTGTACAAATTTATCTCGCTGATAAATTACAGTACGTACTATACTAGTACTTCATCCGTTCCTAAATATAAGTCTTTGTAGAGATTACACCATGAACCACATGTGGATGTATATAGATGAATTTTAAGTGTAGATTCATTCATTTTGTTCCGTATGTAGTTCACCTAGTGGAATCTCCACAAAGACTTATCTACTAGTAATGGCTAGCCCCCACTACTAGGAATTCTCTATCCTCTCCTTGAGCCACATCATCAAAATTTAATATAGCCGTTAGATGAAATAAATCAGTCCATAATAGCCGCCTGATCTAGACGTTGAGAGGCTCCGCACTAAGCCACATGCAAGCATGTAGAAATACCGTGGCATGCATGTGAGTGGGTTTTAAATCACATCAACATGTCTGCATGCAAGCATGCGCCGGTAGCATGCATGTAGGTGAGCTTTTAAGTCCCATTAACATGTCAAAAAGAAAAATATAATCCTATTATGCAGTAGGAGTTGGCTGATCTTTTTTCCTTACGTGGGATGATCTAAATGATGATGGGAGTTTATTTAGTTTGGCTACCACATTTGTCATGCGGTTATAGATTTTTTTTAGTTCTATGAAATCGATAATTTTGCGCAGAGATATATATATCTGTTCCGCGGCAACGCGTGGGGACTCATCTAGTAATATTTAGGAACGGAGGGAGTACTATGTAAAGAGTTAGGTGTCGCACGGTGTCCAGAAAATATGGTGATAGTGTGAGGTGGGCCATGTAATTACTGAGCCTGTGTGTTTTCACTGCTCTTGCACTCCTCCGCTGTAAGAATGGAGAAAATTGTAATCTAGTATAGTACCTCCTTTGGCCGAAAGAGTGAGACATCTAGCAGTCCTACCACCTCAGTAATAAAGACCAATGAGCCGTCAAATCACATAGACCCAGCAGTAAGTTGGATGGATGAAGCAACCATCACTCTTGCGCCAGTGAGAGGTCACGTCTGCTCTGCCCGGGCATGAATGTGGCACCGATTATTTGGAGCGGCACTGACCGTTTCAGGCGGAAAGCGCGCGCGGGCGATGGAGGGGCTTTGGGTGCGCCAGGCTGGTCAGGAGCGGGCGTGGCAGCTGTCCGCATGTCCCTACCGGACACGCCCAGAAACGAGAGGATGCACCGACTCTCGCGGCTAAAATCGTACACTACACACCATCTCGCTGTAGGAGTAGGTCGATCTGTCGCTCTCTCTAATACACAAATGCTGTTAAACACACACACACACGCACGCACACGCACGCACCTTGGTCCCGTTGCACTTTCTAACGTGACTTATTACACCTAGACGGAGGGAGTAGTAAGTATACGAGATACGGTGGAACACTGACTTAAGTCGAATACAAGTGCCCAAAATTGTGTGCATGTTATAATAAGGATTCACTTAAAATAGTACGTGAGCGAACAGAGGGATCAATTGGACAGTGTTCCCGAGCAGTAGCGAGATGTGTGAGGTAAGATACACTACTGGCGCTTTTAATTTTTCTTATTAATTTGTTTGTTTCACCCTTTGACTGGTGGTACCCAACGTACTACATGGAGAGAGCTAAGGTGACTAAGGCTGCATTATTTTTGCACCACTGTGGATAGTCTTACCACCAAAGCCACATGACACGATTATGATTGAAATCCCAATGACTCCCACACACACACACACACAAAACATGGCAGGCTTGTCACATGAATGCATGAATGTATAAAAGGTTATTTTCCTCTCGTTGAACATAATAGGAGGGTTGCGTAGCTGGTTAGCCTGTTCACTCATCAAACTTGAGGTCTCTGGTTCGATAACTACACTTGAGCATAATTTGTGCCAGGAGGATTCTTTGACTGGTCAAAATGGATGGATACGGTGCTATACGATCTTGTAGTGACCATAGTGACCGTATAATCACCTCATCACGCATAAGCTGCAGCCTCAACACTTGTTTTCTAGGGTATGCACGCTTCACACTCTCTCTCCAGTATATATATACACGCTAGAGCCTCATCGCTTGTACTTGCTCTCTTCAAACTCTCTCACCCTCTCCAGATCTAAACAAGACTTTGTTGGCCTCTCTCTCCCCTCACTGCTACTCAAAGAGCCAGCAGGATCCGTCCGTCGGGAAGGGAAGGAGGCTTAACACTGTCGCCGTCAGCGAGGGAGGGAATCCACTACCGCCGCAGTTGTTCACTTTCACCCAGCTGCGGCGCGGGAGGGCCTCCGACCCCTTATTCTTTGTCGCCGTCCCGTCGCCCACCGAACCACGCCCCAATAACCTTAAGCAATAATTTACTTACTCCACATGCATTGCTCTAGCTGCATGTATACCATGTATCGAGGACATGGTTCAAAGAGGAAAGGAGTGGGGAAAAGTAGTGGGAAAAGTTGTATATAGCATGAATCTAGGACGTGGTTCAAAGAGGAAATGAAGGGGGAAGTTGGATAGCATGAATCTAGGACGTGGTACAAAGAGGAAAGGAATGGGGGAAAGTAGTGGGGAAAGTTGTATTGCATAAATCTAGGATGTGGTTCAAAGAGGAAAGGAAGGGGCGAAAGTACTAGTACAGACTGGCTATCCATCACCTACGTTGGTCGAAAAGGGAAAACAATGACAAACGCAGCACGCACATCTGTAACAAACTGATCTTTTGTTTTGGGGGACAAGGCTGTAGAGTTTGAGCAGGACTAGATTTGCTGCGCTCACATAGGGAAAGGTGTATAAAGTTAAAAAAACTGGGACCAACACAAATATGCTCCTTGGTTGTTTGTTCTTTGTTGCAATAGACTGTGCATGACCACTATACATCAGTAGATCCACATGGTGCTGGTGCGTCCACTGTCCCGTGCAACTCATTAGCTGTTGTTAATCTAAGGCCATGTTTGGTTAAAAACTCCCTAGTCCCTACCCGCTTGGTTCCAGGGACTAAACATGGACTAGAGGTTATTAAATGACATGCTAAAAGACCATGTTACCCCTAGTAATGAACTAATAGAGACAAGGTGTGATGCGTGGCAGGGGCAACTGTTGGAAAAAGTCCCAAAAAGACTCCCTCGGGGTCTTCATTTTTTGGTCCCAAATGCCCACTTTCAGTACCTAAAAGTCCCTCCTATTTGGTTTAGATGGGACTGACATGGAGTTTGTTTAGTCCCTACACCAAAATGTCCATGTAAACAAACACCCTCTAATAATGCCGCTGGAAAATTGATGCAATGCCACAGTTAAAAGCAAATTACATGCTCAACAAATTTTATTGTTAATATAATCTCTATGTTAATATTAATAGATGCCACCGTTTGAGAAATGCTACTGTCGCTTTCTTTCCCATTTAGATAAGGTGGATGCTTATTTTTTTTGGCTTTTGTGTCATCCACCGTTATTGACAACTAATTGTTTCCTTTGCACCTCTGTGTAAATAGGGTTATCTACTTCACCTTGTTGCCATTGTGACCTTTTGTTGCACTGCACAAAACACTTTTGTTTTAAGAGTGTTTTGTGCAGTTCAACCAAAATGTCACACTGACAACATTGCTTGATTGCTTGATCTTAGTGGAACTGCACAAGAGGAGATCTTACTTCCCATCCGTGTTGGCAAATTTGGTTCAGATCTTCTTCTTGTGAGTTGTGTGAATTCCGCATCATGAGAGGTCAGTACTAGCCATCTTTCACATGATTCTGAAGTGTGCTTTCATATGTTGTGCTACTTGTATGATAATGCACTACTAGGGAAAAGCCTATACACAGAATCTTACCAGCAGCGCGCTTTAAAATCAGGCACTGCTGCTATGTAGCAGTAGCTCGCGCTTTCAAAACTCGCTGCTGAAACAAGTTTATCAGTAGCGCGCACACTCTAGGACACGCTACTGCTAAAATTTCCACGAGGCCGCCACGAGGCCAGTTATAGCAGCAGCGCGTTAATACAAAGAGCGCTACTGCTACGGATCGTAGCAGCAACGCATTTACACAATAATCGCTACTACTAAGGTTACTTCAAAAATTTAGTCCCACCTCGCTCCGCGAAGAGAGTTTGTACCACCTTAAATATGTTACTTCTACAACTTTCACAAGCACTTGGTCTTCATTGAACTCTATGTGCAGGATCTGTGGCCGCAATAGGAATGCTCGCCTGTTCTTAAACCAACCGTCGAGGATTCCTATTGACAAATCAGATTGTACACAAAAAGACAATTGATGATCAATGTATTTTTTATGTCTATTTCTAACATAGCAGTAGCGCGTTATCGGCGAAAGGCGCTACTGATAGATCGTTTAGCAGTAGCGCATGTTGCCATAGCGCGCTACTGCTAAGCCATTCCATCCCCCCCCCCCTCACCTATCCGATCCAGATCACACTCACACACACACTCGATCTCCCCCTCCCTCGTCGCCCCTCCTCCGATCTGCGCCGCCGTCACCTCATCCTCCTTGCTGGACTCGGTACCGGCCTCCTCCTCCTCCGTCCTCCCTCTACTCGCCGCTGGCCGACCCCTCCTTGCTCTGCCTTCCTCCTCCATTCTCCCTCCACTCGCCGCCGGCCAGCCCGTCCTCGCTCCGCCTTCCTCCTCCGTCCTACTCTCTTCTCTTTCTTTGAGTCGCCCCTCCTTCTCCCTCCTCCCTGCTACATTTTGATTTAGTAGGCTAGTTCATCTGCAACATTCTGATTTAGTTGATATGATTCAGTTGATTTAGTAGGCTAGTTGAGTTAGTTGATTTAGTAGGCTAGTTGATTTAGTTGATTTAGTAGGCTAGTTGATTTAGTTGATTTAGTAGGCTAGTTGATTTAGTTGATTTAGAACATTTTGATTTAGTTGATTTAGTATGCTAGTGGATTTAGTAGGCTAGTTCATATGCAACATTCTGATTTAGTTGATATGATTCAGTTGATTTAGTAGGCTAGTTGATTTAGTTGATTTAGAACATTTTGGTTTAGTTGATTTAGTAGGCTAGTTGACTTAGTTGATTTAGTAGGCTAGTTGATTTAGTTGATTTAGAACATTTTGATTTAGTTGATTTAGTATGCTAGTGGATTTAGTATGCTAGTTGATTTAGTTGATTTAGTATGCACCATTTTATTGTTATTTTTTCGGAAATAGGTGCCACTGAAATGCTTTGGTACGTGGTACCTTGTCATCTAATGTGTTATTAGATCTTACGATTATAATTGTCCATAAAATGGCGCCACCACCACTATGCTACTGTTTTTCTTTCCTGTGAAGTGAATCATTAATCCTTTGCTCATATTGCTTTAGGAAAATATCACATGCTACTGTTTTTCTTTCCCGTGAAGTGAATCATTAATCCTTTTCTCATATTGCTTTAGGAAAATATCACATGCTACTGTTTTTCTTTCCTGTGAAGTGAATCATTAATCCTTTGCTCATATTGCTTTAGGAAAATGGCGCCACTACCACCACCACTATGTCAACTGTGCAAGTCAAGGTGCGCTAGCAGACTTGCAACTGGCAAGCTATTTGGCATCTACTTGCAGCCGAGTTTCGTCATGCGGCAGTAAGAAATTAGATGAAATGTAACAACTATTTTATTTTTAGTGTTGGCATTACTACATTGTATCATTTTTATTTTCTTACACAGACCGTCCCATGCAATGTGAGGTTGGCATTCAACAAGCTGACAGGAGACACTGTGACATTTGAGACTCCTAGGGGGTCGTACACTATGGAGGTTGAGAAAGGACGCAATATGTCGCAGATTGGAGGAGATGGATGGGCCCGTTTCCTCGCTCGCATGCGTCTTACTGGTGGTGAGTTGATCAGCTTCTCCTTCAGAGCAGAAAGACCCAAGATGGCTGTCATTTATCCCAACCTGGTGGGAGATGATGAAGATGACGAAGATGATGAAGATGACGAAGATGATGCAGATGAAGAAGATGATGAAGATAATGAGGACCCACTCGATGAAGATGATGAGAACCCACTTCATGAAGCCATCGTAGCTCAAAGAATGAGGCTGAGCGAGGAGGAGGTGTGCAACCTATGGGACATAATTCCACCACGTGCTGACTTTGTCGGGGTGCCATTCGTGACCCACCTGACAAGTACCATGGTCGACCGACATGATATGGTATGTTATACTTACAAATGCAAATTATCCGATGATATGCTTAGTGTAGAGTCCAATGATATGTTGTGTGGAATCTAGTCGTTGATATGCTTTAGTGTAGAGTCTGATCGATCACATGCTTATTAGTGTAGAATCCAAGGAACTATTAATAGGGTAGATAATCCATATATACTTATTAGTAGAATTCATGATTAATTAGTACAAATGCATAGTACTATGTCTTTTGATAGTGTAGAAATCTATACTTAATAGACATATTTGCAAGAGTATGTGTGAGGCTATTTATTAATTGATATGTTTTTCTTATTCAGAAATTGCCAAACAACCTATCTGTGAGTTGTGGTATCGAACCTGATGAAGAAGGCTCAGCTGGACTACGCCTTACCGCAAGGGGCTCCGTCACCACCTGTACTTACCGCATGGACATAGACGGTCGCACACACTTAAACTCGGTTGGGTGGAAGAGATTCCTCGTTGGCAAGAATCTTCGTGTTGGACAGGCCATCCTAATTACTATCAGGAACACCCACCGCCCAGGCTTGAGGATGATGATCGTCATCAATATCATTTATAACTACATATGTGTGTATGGCTATATCATCTAGAACTACATATGGTGATCGTCGTCGATATCATGTAGAACTACATATGATGATCGTCGTTGATATCATCTAGAACTAAATATGATGATCATCGTCGATGTCACCTTGTACTGCTTGAGGATGCATGTTGAGTATATATGAAATTGTTATCTAGTACTCCCTCGGTTCCAAATTACTCGTCGTGGTTTTAGTTACGAGTAATTTGGAACCGAGGGAGTACTACCTAGTACCTATAATGCTTTATGAAATTGATATCTAGTAGTACCTAATATCTGGAAATTGCAGTTTATTGAAGCTGGAATGGGGAAATGGTGAAAGATATAACAGTAGCGCGGGCTCGGGAAATTGCTACAGCTAACCAATAGTAGCGCGGGTACAGACAGCGCTACTACTAACAGTTAGCTATAGCGCCTTATTGGTAGCGCGGGTGCCCGCGCTACTGATAGCCTCAGAACCCGCGCTACTACTAGGGTTTTCCCTAGTAGTGATGTTGCTTGATTTTAGTGAACTGCACAAATGGAGACAAGACTTCAAATCTGTATGTGCATCGTAATATTCCATTGAGGTAAGATAAGGATATTTCACAACTGTTGGCCCGTATTTTGCCACTTTCATCAGAAAATTAATGTCATTGTTTAGTGCTATACTTGTGCTCCCTAATTGACATGCCAAATCTTACATTGAAGGCGAAGCTTGTCTATTATTGAACCAAGTGATGAAGGGGAAGAACAAGAGGAAAAACAAAAATCAACTCCCGGTGCTGTAATGAAGCACTGGAACTGTGATGACACAAGTAATGATATAGTTTTGCATCTTAATTTATTGCAATGGCTGGAACGAGCAACTGTTTTGCCACTGATTTGATGACACTCTTAATGTAATACGTAATTATCTCTACTTGTGTAAACATGCATCTTCTTTGAAGATAGCATATATTTTAGTGGAACTGCACAAAAAGATGTTGGAAACATTAAACTAATCGAGGAGTATATAGTAAGCATGGCCACCACAATAGATAGCAACAGATGGTTCCGGAGAACTGCTTGATCTGTATGCTCTACACAATAAGCCTCCTGACAAAGGTTGGTACTCGCCCACTAATTCATCCATATGATCGAGCTTGGTCATCTCTATTGGTGTTGTGCTACTGTTTAGATACTGTCATGAAAAAGTGGTATTGTCCTTGAGAAGTGCTTCATCTGTGCTGTTTTAAATATTTCCTTTCCTTTTTTTCGAGCAAATAGGGATGCTAGCATTTAGTTGTCCTCTTGTCTTTGCACAACAGGATCATCTTCCTCTAAAGAAGAATATGGAGTACGTGAAGTCACTAGTTTTGATTATGCCAGGATGAAGAGGCCCTGTCTATCTTCTCATCATAAGGAGTAGTTGAAGGATGGTTACATTACTCCCCACAAGACCAAACTAACTTCAGCTCAGAAGGACTAACAAATCTCCATTTTTTTGTTGTGATGCGCGAGTACAATGTTGTTCTAGGATTCTCATCAAAAGGAGCAGCTGAAGGATGGTTACATTACTCCCCACAAGACCAAACTAACTTCAGCTCAGAAGGACTGACAAATCTCCATTTTTTTGTTGTGATGCGCGAGTACAATGTTGTTCTAGGATTCTTTCTGGTGAGTTCCATTCTTCTAAAAGTGTGCTCTACATGGACCATGTAGGTGCGTGTTTAAGCTGTCAATTCATAGTACAGTTTGCTTTATACTAATCACTTTTTTTGTATTTGTGCAAACAGGGGTGATCAGCTTGATTTCAATGGGAACTGCACAAAATGTTCATGAATACATCGAATCATTCATTTCCACCACAAGAAAGGAGGTTCCGATAAGTTCAAGGCATTGCAACATATAAGGGCGAAATCATACAAGCTACGCGCGAATTTGGTAGATTTTGGTGGAACTACACAAAATGAACAGCTGGTTTATTTAGCACGAGGTGCCATGTCAATGTCCGAAACTATTGGCAAACCCTACCCATTCCACAATCATAGGCATTGATATTTTGGAATGGGACAACCTTGTCAAATTTTGCTCATTGATTTTAAGACATGCGTTTGATATTTTCGAATGGGACGCCCTTGCTGTCAGCAGCATCGATCAATTTTTTCTTTATTCTTTAGTTGTGAAGTAAATATTGCCTCTGACATGTGAGTCACTGAGATGCATAATCATCGATTGTTTTGAATCTTCTCTATGAATTGCCAGCCCTGTATGTTTGATTGCAATGTATAGAAATGCTACAAAGCTGCTCAAACTCTTTGTACTCCTTCTGTTCGTTTTTACTTTGCACATTGTGAAAGTGCATACTTTTTTGTATAAGATTGGTCAAAGTAGAGATACTTTGACTGCAGACAAAACTTGTATAGAAAGGACCAGAGGGAGTACATGTGAAACTGCTGCAAACGAGGTGATCACCCTGGGAATAATGCTAGTATGTATTGTTTTGCATGTTCATCCAATGCTAGTGATACATGAATTCAAACTAATCGAAATAAATTCATTCATACACGGTCGGATTTCATATAAACATGCTGGATTTCATTACATTTCATACATTCTTCAACTAAAAAGGGGTGCGCTGGAGGTATAATTAATTAACCGAAGCAACCCACCGGTGTCCCGCTGAGCCGAACAGAAGCTTCAGTGACTTAACTGCAGGTGCAGTTGCGTACCTGACATGTGGCCTGTTGGGCCAACGTGTCAGTCAGCCAACTGCACCAGCAGTTAAGTAGAAGCAGTGTTCTTCTCCAGCGTAGCTCTCCGACTCCACGTCGCCGCCAAGAAGCTAACCGGCCATCAATGGTTAACCCGCCTAGCTTGGCTTCAACCGGAGGGTAAGTGGCCTTACTTGGACCCGAGCGGCGGTGACCTACCGTGTTCTACTCTTCCTCGTTTTCTATTTGGCACGGCCTCGTTGGCAGTGGGGCGGGGCCTCGGCAGAGCCGGCGATGTCCTTTGTCTCATTGTCGGCGGGCGGCGCCTCGGCGGAGTGGTGGAAATCCGCCCCCACGTTGCAGGCAGGGTGGGGCCTCGGCTGAGCCGGCGATGTCCTCTGCCTTGTTGTTGGTGGTGCGGGGCCCCGCCGGAGCCGACGGTGTCCTCTGCCCCGTTGTTGGCGCCGCAGGGCCTCGGCGGAGCAGGGCCTCGTCGATGCCAGCGGAGCGGTGACTCGTCGGAGCCAGCATTGTCCTCTGCCTCGTCCTCGGTCTTGCCAAACAGCGCCTCGCCCGCTTCATCGCCCTGTTTATAGGCGCTCGCAGCCTCCGCCACCCGCATGGCGGTACCGCCAGCGCTTGAGGCGGCCCTTGCGGGCGGAGCGGTACGAGTCGAGCAACGCCTCCTGCTCCGCCCGCTCCGCGGCGATCTGCTCCTCCGCCTGCAAGTGCTCCTGGTGGAGATGGTGGTTGTAGGCGGCATCAGCCTGCATCTCCCGGAACTGCTCCTCACGCATTTGCCTCACCGTGTCCATATATAGGGCACGGGCCTCGTTGATGGTGATGGTGCAATGCACCGCGAGGAAGGCGCGGAAGAGGGGGTTGGCGCCGGATCATCGACTACCATGTTCTCCATTGGGACGTCGTCGTCCTCTGGCTGCCTGCCGGCCAGCCGGTTGGTAGCAATGGCTACCATCTCCTTGTGGTCCGTCGTCCGCTCGTCCCGTAGAGGGCTGGAGCGCGAGGAAGCCATGGTGGGCAGTAGTGGTATGTATAGGAGAAAGGGAACGGATGTGGATGACTGCGGCTATGACCGGCGCAGCAATTTATATAGCAATGGTGGGTGGCGGAGGGACGTACATGTGGCGTCGGAGTAGTTGCCTCGGCAACCGCATATCATTAATGTGGGCGGCAGATGGATGGACGGAAGGCACTTGTGTCTTTTGAAGGTGGAGCAATCGCCTGCAGCGGGAAGCGTGGCGGGCGGCGCTGGCTCTTTCTGTCGGAAAGCACGCGAGGGCGAGGAGATGACTTTACTTGGTGAGGATGACAATGGGGACACACCAGGGCCATAGCCTAACGTACGCAAGTGCCTCTTTATTATATACTAGTATGTATGCACGTGCAATGCACGTCTTAAAAGAATGGAGTGATTTTGGAGTGTGACTCGAAAAAAATATAATGGAGTGATTTTGATAAATGGAATTCTACCCATAATTGTTTTTAATATTCATACAAAAAAGTGTACATTCACATCTAAAATACTGGAGGTTCATCAAAAACTGTATGTTACTCTATTGTTTTGTCACAGCCCTAGAATATTGTTTGTAAATAGTTGCATCTTCATCCAGGCATCATATTTAAATTTCTGAAACATGAATTGAGGATTGTTGAAGCCTCAAAACTTTAATTAAAAGCAGGGCAAAAGAACCCTGGAAATAGCATTCAGTGTTTCCAAAATGGCCTTAATAATGTTGGTTATATTTGGCAAAGGTTTTTGCACCAAACCAAAAATAATGAGCATTTTGAGGAATATTTTGGGCACTGAATTTAAATCATTATTTTATTTGCATTTGGAATTATATTCATAACTTGTATAGAATATATTTCCAAATACCCTGAAACATTTTATGTGCTTTTGGAAAAGTCCATCAAGCAACATAAAAATATTCAGAGGAGTTACTGGCATTGTTTGAATTATTTTAAAATTCAAACAGTGGCAAAGCAAATTTAACAAAATAAAACAGAACAGAAATAAAAGAGAGAGAGAAGGAAGTTACCTGGCGCCCACTTACCTGGCCCAGCACGGCCCAACCCATCTCCACTCCCCCCCCTGTCGTCTTCCTCTGCCAGTAGGCAGAGGCGAGGTGTGGCGCGCGCCCGAGAGGCCTCGGCCACCTCCTGCTTCCCCTGGCCACCTCCTGCTTCCTCTCGTCGCCCTGGACCCCGTCCGCGACGCCACGCACCCTCCCAGGCCTCGCACTCTCCCCGTGCCTTCTCCCCCCCTTCTCTGGCTCCCTCTCTCTTCCACCGAGCGGAGCCCCGTCGCCACCGACGCCGTTCGCCGCGGCCACAACCACCGCCTCGCCTCCCCGACGCCTCCCAAAGCTCCGCCGGTCCTCCCTCTTCCTCCTCACCAAGACGGAAGGCACCGGAAGCCCTGGATGGGGCCAGCTTCACCGTTCCCCTCCTCGGCCACCGCGGATCGCCACCGTCAAATCCGTCCCCGTCCGGCCTCCCTCAAGCTCGCCGTCCACCTCTACAGGGTCTACGTGAGCTCTCCGTCCGTTTCCCCCTCTCTGTTTCGTCGTTCGCGCGCCGTAGCTAGGTTATCCACCAAGACCGAAACCCCATCGCCGCCGGCCATGGCGCCGCCGTGGCCAGGGCCACCGCAGCCCGCGCCTGAGCACGTCACCGTGCTCGGTGAACCCCCAGGAGCACGTAGCCCTCCTCGTTTTCTCCTCTAGTGCGCCGTAGCTTCGCCACCGTTCGCGCCCGAACTCCGGCCACCGCGGAAGTGCTCGCCGCCGTCGTCTCCGGCCACCCCGCGGCCCCTCGTGCAGCCAGCTAGGTGCGGCCGTGTACGGGCTACCTTCTGGTGGCCTTCGCGCGTCCAGCCGCCGCCCGTAGCGCAACCCCGGTGAACTTCCGCCGCGTTTCGGGTCGCCGCCGGCCGAACTCCGGTGGCCAGTGACGTGGCGCTGTCATTAGCCACTAATGACGCACTAACCAACCCCCTAGGCCACTGACTGTGGGCCCCACCCCTGGTCAAACCCCAGTCAGCGCTGGGTTTGACCGGGATTAGGTCCTGTGTCACTGACGTGTGGCCCCCACACGTCAGGTTTGACCCGAGCCAGCCCAGTTGACCCTGCTGACGTCACCGTGACGTGGTGCTGACGCCATAAATCATTTCTGGAATTATTTAATTAATATTCAGGAAATTCCAGAAAATGCCTAAAACTTCTAAAATTCATAGAAATTCAACCGTAACTCCAAATTAAATAATTTATATATGAAAAATTATCAGAAAAATTCAAGGAATCCATCTGTACCATTTTCATGCATGTTAGAACAACTTATAGATGTTGTTTAGCACAAATCATATAAAGGGCATTTAAATAATCACATATGGAGTTTGAATTTGAATCTTGTATTCAAACCAACTTCATTTAATCTGTTGCTAGTTGCATTAGCTCAAAACACATTCATTTTGCCATGTCATGATCATGCATCATATTGTGCATTGCATTGATTGTGTTCCCTTCTGTGTTGCCGGTATTTGTCCCCTCTCGATAGACGTGATACCGATGATGTGATCGTTGACACTGATGAAGACTCAATGTTATCTTCAGAAGTGCCAGGCAAGCAAAACCCCTTGTTCATTCCGATACAATCCTACTCTCTCGCTCCTGCTCTCTTTTAATGCATTAGGACAACAACGATTCAACTGTTACTTGCTGCGGTAGCTGAACCCCTTTATCCTTTGCATGACCTGTCATTGCCACAGTAAATAGATGAAACCCACTAGCATGAGTAGGAGTTGTTTGAGCCCTGTTGTGCCTACTCATTCATGTTTGTTTGTCATGCCTGCTACTGCTTAGAGTTGAGTCAGGTCTGATTCATCGGGGATGAATCAGAGGTGTGTGAACATGTCCTACTGTGTGTGAGCTAAGTGTGTGAACACGATTTGGTAAAGGTAGCGGTGAGAGGCCATGTAGGAGTACATGGTGGGTTGTCTCATTGCAGCCGTCCTCAGGAACTGAGTTCTGTGTTTGTGATCCATGATTCAGCTACTACCATACATTGGGCCCTGAAATATGACCCCGCTCGACTTCTTATTCACCCTAGTCCTCTGTCCAGGAGTTGCAAGTAGTTTCTGGTGTTTGTAGTATGCTGGAGGCCGTGGACAGCGCTGACCGTAGGGGTGGGCTGTGATGCAGTAGGCACGTGGCCGGGTATACCGGGCGCCCGTTTGGTGTCACGGAACCCTGTTCACATCGTTTGGGGCTGTGAGCGAAACTCCGGACGGATCTCCTCATGGATGGAACCCGAATAGGCGATAAACCTGGACTAGAGACTTGAGTGTTTAGGTAGGTCGTGGTCTACACCCACGTCGGCTTTCGCTTGAAGTCTGCCGAGCACATGTCGTGTGCAGACGCTAAGTGGTGGAAACATGTATGAAGAAGTACACCCCTGCAGGGTACACTTCTGGGTTGCTTATATCAGTTCATAGACAAGTGAAAGTGGATACTCTAAAATACGCAAGATAAGCGTGAGTGCTATGGATGACGCTCTCGTAGGGAGATGGGAGTGGATCCATAGTGGTGTATTGATATGGGGAATATGTGGACTCGTGTGCGCCACCTCAAAAGAGTTACTTGCAGTCGTAGTTTAGGATAGCCACCGAGTCAAAGCTGGCTTGCTGCAGTTAAACCCCACCATCCCCTTTGTTGATAATGATGCATATGTAGTTAGTTCTGATGTAAGTCTTGCTGGGTACATTTGTACTCACGTTTGCCTATTTTATGTTTTGCAGAGAGACTTCGGTCTCACTAGTAGTTTCGCATGGACTTCGATGTTTAGCTTGTTACCTCAGCTACGATCTTGTGCCTCGGCAGGATCTGGTAGATAGTCAGGCTTCTCAGCCTTTTTCATTTATAGATGTCTGTACTCAGACATGATAGCTTCCGCTTGTGCTTTGATTTGTATGCTCTGAATGTTGGGTCGTGAGACCCCTGTTTGTAATATCTCGCTCCTCGGAGCCTATTGAATAAATACTTGAGTCGTAGAGTCATGTTGTGATGCCATGTTGTATTTGCACATATCGAGCATATTGTGTGTATGTTATTGAAATGCTTGGTATGTGTGGGATCTGACCATCTAGTTGTTTATCTTTAGTAGCCTCTCTTACCGGGAAATGTCTCCTAGTGTTTCCACCGAGCCATGGTAGCTTGCTACTGCTCCGGAACACTTAGGCTGGCCGGCATGTGTCCTTCTTCGTTCCTGTGTCTGTCCCTTCGGGGAAATGTCACGCGATGAATACCGGAGTCCTGTTAGCCTGCTACAGCCCGGTTCACCGGAGTCCTGCTAGCCCAGTGCTACAGCCTGGATTCACTCGCTGATGACCGACACGTTCGATGCTGGGTCATGGATGCCTGTCCCTGTAAGTCTGTGCCACTTTGGGTTTACGACTAGCCATGTCAGCCCGGGCTCCTTATCATATGGATGCTAGCGACACTATCATATACGTGTGCCAAAAGGCGCAAACGGTCCCGGGCTAAGGTAAGGCGACACCCGTGGGAATACCGTGCGTGAGGCCGCAAAGTGATATGAGGTGTTACATGCTAGATCGATGTGGCATTGAGTCAGGGTCCTGACAGCGTTGGTATCAGAGCTTGACTGCCTGTAGGATTACCAAGCCAAACTGGTCGAAGTTGAGTCTAGAAATTCTTTAGTTATATAAGGGAATTGATTGTGGGATGGAACGTAAGGCTCTTTTTACTCCTTATACCTCATGCCCTTCTGATCTGAGTCATCTTATCTCTCCTACGGGGATTAAGAGCTAGGCTATCTCTTCTTTCTATCAGGATCATGCGTTACTAATCCGTAGACTTATAAGATTGTTGGATTTAAGCTTGAGTTCAGTTTCTACTACTTTCGTATGTTAATTGTTGATCTCGAAACCTTGATATTGTGCTTCTGAGTGGTTATGCCACCATTTTTGTGAATGTCTCAAATCTCTTCTGAGCATTTACAGCCGTTATGCTGTCCGAGTCATTCCAGGTTTCTAAATAGTCTGATGCATTTGCAAAATCCTTTCCCTCTGGTTTCGATGCTCCTTTATGCCAGCTCAATCACACTAATTGTTGAGTTGAGGTATTCTACTGCCTCGACCTTTATGTTGGAATAATTATTATGACCCTAGGTGTCTCAGGGGATCATCTAGTGGTCTAGCCATGATTTGTGTCCTAGTGTGATGATTCTGGCCTTTATTCCCGAAAGCATTCCGTGATGCTACTTAGGAGTAGGTATTCTATTCCTAGGTTTTGAACCCGAGATTCATCCTACTTACATCATGTTGATAGTGTTGCTAGTTCCTTTAGGATAATAGTAACCTTTGCGATAGTCCTCGAGGTTCGTGGTACATCCTTCTTCCAATTACCATGAATCATTCTTGGCAGAAGTTCTTCTGAACCAAAAGATGACAAAAAGAGTGCTCTCGATGAGTTCTCCATTATATATTGTGACCCTGCCAGTTCTACTTTTCTGCATGGGTTATTCGGAAGAAACTTGTTGAACTTGGTTCGACATACTAATCTATGCATCCACAACTCAGAAAGTTATATGTTCCTTTGAGTTGTCCCTCTTTAGCTGTCTACTGACCTTCGTCTATCAATTGATAGTCAAGAGTATGCGTGCAATCGTTCATCGATACCTATTACTCTTGTGGTCCATCAAGCCATTCTATTCCAGAATGACTAGGAGAAATGAACTCCAGTACCTCATCCATATCTAGGATTGGGTCAAGGTAGTCATGCTCCGCAGATCAAAATGCCAGCCCAGCTTTTGATTCTGTTCTACCCTGAAGTATTACCATCTTTATATCGGGATTGTTATAGGAATTGCACACCATCCTATGAACTCTTGGTACAGTGATACTTCTTGCCATCATTGTTCATTCCTCGGTTCCTGTGTTATTGTAACCAGAATGCCGACAAGTGAATCATGGCGTGTGAAATCAATACTGCTAGCAACTCTGTTGCTTGGTAGTTAAATGGACGATAACCTCATTCTTAGTGTATTGATTATTGAATCGTCACCCTAAGACTGATCGTGCTATCTAGTTCTTATTTCGGTGCACCCTTCGATTGATGAGTTAGGATCTTGTCAAGTCCTCACTCATTTGATCATATCGTCTTGCCCTCAAAAGCGAGATTGTTCTCGAGCTTAGTAACATACCGGTGGTTCGTGATTTTCCGAATATCTTCTCGGAAGTATTACCAGGTTGTCCCCTGACTGTTATGTTGAGCTCGTGATCAAGTTGGTTTCTTGTGAACCACCTTCTCTCCAAGAATCGGTGTTAGATATCCCTGAGCTAGTTGGTTAAGCTAGACAACAACTTGGAGAGTTGGAAGATAAAAGCTTGCCTGACTTAGTTCGTTCCAAAGGGATATCCTTGTGTAGTGTGTGTTGAAGAAAGATGATATCTTCATCGATTGGTCCCTGTGATCAGTTAATGGACCTATCATTTTTATCCAACCTTTGATTGGAGTATGGGCTATCATCCAATCAGACCAGAACCAACGATATTCGTAATGTTGTCTTACTCGTGGTTGATCCCTCGAGCATACACCATTATATCTTTTGGGTCTGACCAATGCTATCACTTGTTCACTTAACTATGGAATTCCTTTTAAAAGGAAACCCAGATGAATAGTTGTTGAGCCCATTGACAACATCCTTATCTCGTCCATGATTTTGTTGGACAATAAGTTAGTGTTGGAAACTTTTGAAGCATTTGTTCATGGTAGCTCATGAAGCATATGTTCGGATGTAAGAAGTGACTTCCTCTAGTTCATGTGCATTTGATGCAAGTTGCCGCCGTGGACTCGAGAAAGCCAATGTTGCTTCCTCTGGAATCATCGCAAGTCAGTCATGCACAGTGCGAAGTATTCTGTGGTCTGGAGACTTGCAACCTTCATTCCATATGTGTATCCTAGCACACCAAGCCACTGACTGATTTGTTCAAGGAGAAGGAGTATCTTCATAAGAGCTAATCCGGACTTATGAAAGAACTTCGATATCCTCGCTGATGGTTCCCAACCAGAACTCGGTAGTGTTTTATTGTAAGACTACCATGTGGGCATGCTTGTCTGGGACAACGTGTTCACATGTTTGTAGCAGAACCAGATCATGTTTTGGAGCTTGCTATCGTAGTTCATTCCCCGAGAATCTCGCAACGTCATCTCGTCGATTCGTGTTGCAAACTTCCGTTTTTCTTCCTAGACTCGATGAGTCTGGAATATCCTGACACCAACCAGATCTGAATCTCAGGCAGATATGATGGTTGGAATATTTCCCAAGAATTATAATATTGGTCGCGTGATAACCGGTAAAGTGGATGTCGTGGCCAACACACCCAGCCGGAAGACCTGTTATTATAATATCTTGATTGATGAAGTTGGCCACCTCCCCATAGGGATTTCGTAGGGTTTACTCCCTAGTTGCCCCTATGGATTTCTGAGATCCTGAAGTCCGACCTTTTTACTTGATGTTCTAGATATCAAACCATATCTATGAATGGGTTACACTAGCACATCAAGGAGAACATTAGAAGCGGAGTGCTAAATGTCTCTCGGTCGATCATCCAGATTTTATTTCCTTGGCCCCGCCAAGGGTGAAATCTGAGAAGGTGTTATCTTCCTTGCATCTGCATCCTCCATCACCCTTCATCATGGTAGTAAGTTGTGTTACTGGACCCTTGACACGGATGTTGGTAAAACCTTGATGATTATGGAATTGCTCAAGTTCTTGAGAGCACGCGCAAGTGCTAGGTTTGATCGTCGGCATTAACTGTATAGCGCTCTCAGTTTCCTCGGTTATGCTATAACCATTCCAATAGTGGATAACTCTCTATTGTTGAGCCTCTCCCCAGTTACCAGAATCATTCCCAGCATTTGCATTTTGTTCCTAGCTTGCACCGCCAATGTGCCATTCTACCATGGGTCTCTTCCATTTCCGGTGGCAAGCAAATTCATCCATTACGTTGTCTTCAACAAGGTAATCCACATCATCCAAGTCCGAGTATGCCATTCTACCGACCCCCTCCAAACGATCGCTCGAGAATTGCCTTAGGCTGGTTTAAAGAGTTTCAATGATCTCTGAATCAAAGGTAATTCTTCTTGCCACTTAAGGGGATATATCTACGAGTCACCATCCCTAAGATGCCTCGTTGTGGTATCATGGCAACTCAACTCCTCGCTACGTTGACAATCGATTACCACCTTCTTAAGCGTGAAATTGTTGTCTACCTAGTGGACCTTCGTCATCTGCTTCACTCCATTCCTATGGATGTGTGCTTCGCCTCTCAGCTCGAGAGATGTTGCTATGTCTCATTCCGTGAGTTAATCCTGAGTTGTTCGACCTTCGAGAAGAACCATCCTTTTAGGGTCTTTCCTTTCCTCTCGTTGTCATGTTAGTTGGAGTTCTCAGAGCAAGACTTCGAGACAATAATGGTGAACGAATCAACGTTCAATTGGAGTGCAACTGGATCGTGAAGATTATACTAGTTTGCGTTTCCCCTTCACCTTACCCTACACTTGAATCTCGGGTCGAGATTCTTGTTTAGTGGGGGTGAGTTGTCACAGCCCTAGAATATTGTTTGTAAATAGTTGCATCTTCATCCAGGCATCATATTTAAATTTCTGAAACATGAATTGAGGATTGTTGAAGCCTCAAAACTTTAATCAAAAGCAGGGAAAAAGAACCCTGGAAATTGCATTCAGTATTTCCAAAATGGCCTTAATAATGTTGGTTATATTTGGCAAAGGTTTTTGCACCAAACCAAAAATAATGAGCATTTTGAGGAATATTTTGGGCACTGAATTTAAATCATTATTTTATTTGCATTTGGAATTATATTCATAACTTGTATAGAATATATTTCCAAATACCCTGAAACATTTTATGTGCTTTTGGAAAAGTCCATCAAGCAACATAAAAATATTCAGAGGAGTTACTGGCATTGTTTGAATTATTTTAAAATTCAAACAGTGGCAAAACAAATTTAACAAAATAAAACAGAACAGAAATAAAAGAGAGAGAGAGGAGGAAGTTACCTGGCGCCCACTTACCTGACCCAGCACGGCCCAGCCCATCTCCACTCCCCCCCCTGTCGTCTTCCTCTGCGAGTAGGCAGAGGCGAGGTGTGGCGCGCGCCCGAGAGGCCTCGGCCACCTCCTGCTTCCCCTGGCCACCTCCTGCTTCCTCTCGTCGCCCTGGACCCCGTCTGCGACGCCACGCACCCTCCCAGGCCTCGCACTCTCCCCGTGCCTTCTCCCCCCTTCTCTGGCTCCCTCTCTCTTCCACCGAGCGGAGCCCCGTCGCCACCGACGCCGTTCGCCGCGGCCACAACCACCGCCTCGCCTCCCCGACGCCTCCCAAAGCTCCGCCGGTCCTCCCTCTTCCTCCTCACCAAGACGGAAGGCACCGGAAGCCCTGGATGGGGCCAGCTTCGCCGTTCCCCTCCTCGGCCACCGCGGATCGCCGTCGTCAAATCCGTCCCCGTCCGGCCTCCCTCAAGCTCGCCGTCCACCTCTACAGGGTCTACGTGAGCTCTCCATCCGTTTCCCCCTCTCTGTTTCATCGTTCGCGCGCCGTAGCAAGGTTATCCACCAAGACCGAAACCCCATCGCCGCCGGCCATGGCACCGCCGTGGCCAGGGCCACCGCAGCCCGCGCCTGAGCACGTCACCGTGCTCGGTGAACCCCCAGGAGCACGTAGCCCTCCTCGTTTTCTCCTCTAGTGCGCCGTAGCTTCGCCACCGTTCGCGCCCGAACTCCGGCCACCGCGGAAGTGCTCGCCGCCGTCGTCTCCGGCCACCCCGCGGCCCCTCGTGCAGCCAGCTAGGTGCGGCCGTGTACGGGCTACCTTCTGGTGGCCTTCGCGCGTCCAGCCGCCGCCCGTAGCGCAACCCCGGTGAACTTCCGCCGCGTTTCGGGTCGCCGCCGGCCGAACTCCGGTGGCCAGTGACGTGGCGCTGTCATTAGCCACTAATGACGCACTAACCAACCCCCTAGGCCACTGACTGTGGGCCCCACCCCTGGTCAAACCCCAGTCAGCGCTGGGTTTGACCGGGATTAGGTCCTGTGTCACTGACGTGTGGCCCCCACACGTCAGGTTTGACCCGAGCCAGCCCAGTTGACCCTGCTGACGTCACCGTGACGTGGTGCTGACGCCATAATCATTTCTGGAATTTTTAATTTAATATTCAGGAAATTCCAGAAAATGCCTAAAACTTCTAAAATTCATAGAAATTCAACCGTAACTCCAAATTAAATAATTTATATATGAAAAATTATCAGAAAAATTCAAGGAATCCATCTGTACCATTTTCATGCATGTTAGAACAACTTATAGATGTTGTTTAGCACAAATCATATAAAGGGCATTTAAATAATCACATATGGAGTTTGAATTTGAATCTTGTATTCAAACCAACTTCATTTAATCTGTTGCTAGTTGCATTAGCTCAAAACACATTCATTTTGCCATGTCATGATCATGCATCATATTGTGCATTGCATTGATTGTGTTCCCTTCTGTGTTGCCGGTATTTGTCCCCTCTCGATAGACGTGATACCGATGATGTGATCGTTGACACTGATGAAGACTCAATGTTATCTTCAGAAGTGCCAGGCAAGCAAAACCCCTTGTTCATTCCGATACAATCCTACTCTCTCGCTCCTGCTCTCTTTTAATGCATTAGGACAACAACGATTCAACTGTTACTTGCTGCGGTAGCTGAACCCCTTTATCCTTTGCATGACCTGTCATTGCCACAGTAAATAGATGAAACCCACTAGCATGAGTAGGAGTTGTTTGAGCCCTGTTGTGCCTACTCATTCATGTTTGTTTGTCATGCCTGCTACTGCTTAGAGTTGAGTCAGGTCTGATTCATCGGGGATGAATCAGAGGTGTGTGAACATGTCCTACTGTGTGTGAGCTAAGTGTGTGAACACGATTTGGTAAAGGTAGCGGTGAGAGGCCATGTAGGAGTACATGGTGGGTTGTCTCATTGCAGCCGTCCTCAGGAACTGAGTTCTGTGTTTGTGATCCATGATTCAGCTACTACCATACATTGGGCCCTGAAATATGACCCCGCTCGACTTCTTATTCACCCTAGTCCTCTGTCCAGGAGTTGCAAGTAGTTTCTGGTGTTTGTAGTATGCTGGAGGCCGTGGACAGCGCTGACCGTAGGGGTGGGCTGTGATGCGGTAGGCACGTGGCCGGGTATACCGGGCGCCCGTTTGGTGTCACGGAACCCTGTTCACATCGTTTGGGGCTGTGAGCGAAACTCCGGCCGGATCTCCTCATGGATGGAACCCGAATAGGCGATAAACCTGGACTAGAGACTTGAGTGTTTAGGTAGGTCGTGGTCTACACCCACGTCGGCTTTCGCTTGAAGTCTGCCGAGCACATGTCGTGTGCAGACGCTAAGTGGTGGAAACATGTATGAAGAAGTACACCCCTGCAGGGTTAATATCATCTATTCGAATAGCCGTGTCCGCGGTAAAGGACTTCTGGGTTGCTTATATCAGTTCATAGACAAGTGAAAGTGGATACTCTAAAATACGCAAGATAAGCGTGAGTGCTATGGATGGCGCTCTCGTAGGGAGACGGGAGTGGATCCATAGTGGTGTATTGATATGGTGAATATGTGGACTCGTGTGCGCCACCTCAAAAGAGTTGCTTGCAGTCGTAGTTTAGGATAGCCACCGAGTCAAAGCTGGCTTGCTGCAGTTAAACCCCACCATCCCCTTTGTTGATAATGATGCATATGTAGTTAGTTCTGATGTAAGTCTTGCTGGGTACATTTGTACTCACGTTTGCCTATTTTATGTTTTGCAGAGAGACTTCGGTCTCACTAGTAGTTCGCGTGGACTTCGACGTTTAGCTTGTTACCTCAGCTACGATCTTGTGCCTCGGCAGGATCTGGTAGATAGTCAGGCTTCTCAGCCTTTTTCATTTATAGATGTCTGTACTCAGACATGATAGCTTCCGCTTGTGCTTTGATTTGTATGCTCTGAATGTTGGGTCGTGAGACCCCTGTTTGTAATATCTCGCTCCTCGGAGCCTATTGAATAAATACTTGAGTCATAGAGTCATGTTGTGATGCCATGTTGTATTTGCACATATCGAGCATATTGTGTGTATGTTATTGAAATGCTTGGTATGTGTGGGATCTGACCATCTAGTTGTTTATCTTTAGTAGCCTCTCTTACCGGGAAATGTCTCCTAGTGTTTCCACCGAGCCATGGTAGCTTGCTACTGCTCCGGAACACTCGGGCTGGCCGGCATGTGTCCTTCTTCGTTCCTGTGTCTGTCCCTTCGGGAAATGTCACGCGATGAATACCGGAGTCCTGTTAGCCTGCTACAGCCCGATTCACCGGAGTCCTGCTAGCCCAGTGCTACAGCCTGGATTCACTCGCTGATGACCGACACGTTCGATGCTGGGTCATGGATGCCTGTCCCTGTAAGTCTGTGCCACTTTTGGTTTATGACTAGCCATGTCAGCCCGGGCTCCTTATCATATGGATGCTAGCGACACTGTCATATACGTGTGCCAAAAGGCGCAAACGGTCCCGGGCTAAGGTAAGGCGACACCCATGGGAATACCGTGCGTGAGGCCGCAAAGTGATATGAGGTGTTACATGCTAGATCGATGTGGCATTGAGTCGGGGTCCTGACATGTTTTTTCTTCCAATTCTCCTCCTAAACCTTCTTATCTGGGCTCAAGTCGTCATGCCCTCAAGCAGTAAAATATAGCCCATGAGGCATCACATATGGGCCTTTTTTTCCTGGAAGGGCCACATGAATATTCTAGAACACAACAGAGGCAACACCAGTCTACTATTCATGGCGAATCCGGGTGATCTTAGGCCTTGGATTTTGGAGACCAACAGTTATGATTGAAGCTCTGGATCCATCTCTAAACTGATACACTATATAGTACTATAGATATAGATATAGATATAGATATAGATATATAAAACTATAATTTATTTTGCTTCCTCCTGGTTTCCTGACATCATGGTCCCACACCATTGTTAACCTATGTACTAGTCAATAAACTAGAGAATTGCACAAGAAGCGGCCGACAGCTGGGACCAAGCAGCTCGAGCAGTATTTGTGTTTTTGAGGTGTGAGGACTGCAGACTTTTTCGATGTTTAGCCCAGATATTAATTTTTCTCCTCTGAACAACAACGAAAACATCGCTGCAGGTATTAACTGGGCGGGCTGTGGCCCTTCCAGCCCAGGCCAGATATCCAGCCCAGATATTAATTTTTTTCAAGATGAAAATGGCTAGCCCAGCTATACTTTTTTTAGGAATACCCTGGCAAGGTCAAGTTGTTATTCTCCGCCCCGCTGAACTGCAAATCTTTCCTAGGAGGGATGCGTTAGGCTTAACAAGAAAATGGGCTTTAAGAAATAATAAATGGGATGTAATTATAAAAACAGTGTAGTAACTATAAAAAAAATGCACCAAACACGTAATTACTTTATAAAATATTATTTTTGGATATTGAAAATTTTAATTTCATTAATTGTTGCGAGCGCAATGTTTCATTGGATTTTTACGGAATATAAATTTATATTGAAATTGTATTTAATCTGACTAGAAATTTCGGGATAAAAATATTTTGGATCCCATCAAAATGTGGGAAATTTTATTGAATTCTGTTTTGAACAGTTAGTTGAAATGGGCTGTACTTTTAACAAACTGTAAATGGGTTGTAATAAATTCCATTAGAATTCAAAAATGGGTTGCACATTCTTACAAATCTCAAATGGGCTATAAGTTCTCTGCCACACACTTCTGGCCTTACTAAGTTGATGCGTCCCCTAAAAAAACAGAGTTGACGTGTGTGCAAGGCTTTGTCAACACACGGTTCTAGCAGCAGTGGCCGTTGGATGTCCATCCAACGGATGCCGTGCTTCTTCTTCAATCTCGGATATTCTAGCTTCACCCGCCAAAAATGATTCCTCTCCCAGACATCTAGGGCGCACCGTTTCAGAAGCTGACCTATGGGCCTACTAAGTTGACGTACCAACGGCTTTGTCAACTTAGTCAATATAAACGATTCTAGCTGCAGTGACCGTACGATGTCCATCCAACGGCCGTCGTGCTTCTTCAACCTCTGGTCTTGTTGCTCCAGCTGCCCAAAGCAGCGCCGGTCGTGTCGCCTGCTCCTGCCTCCCGTGGCCGGCTGTGCTGCTGCGGAGGCCTGACCGCCCCCTACTACTCCCACCGCTGGCCAGGCCATCCCTCCACTCACCCACACCCCTATTATTCTGCGGCGACGGCAGCGCAGCCGAACCAGTGAACCCGTGTACTCCTCTCCGCGTGTGCGTCCACTTCCGCGTCTTCCCCGGCTCCGTGTTGTCCCCTTCCTAGGCCTCGTCGTCGTCCATTTCCGTGGTGCTCTCGATGCAACATGGTCAACGTGGTCAAGGAAAGACTTCCATCAGACGAGGACCGTACGTGGAGAAGCTGACAGCTGGGTCCACGGTAGCCGCAAGGAAGTGACTCCTTATTACGTGCAAAATAATTGGTCCTCCACCTGACAGCGGGGTTCCACCGGACGAGCCACCGTAATTGGCGAAAAGAACGTTTCCCCCTGACTGCTGGGACCCACCAGCTACATCTTTGCATGCAAGGAAGTGCGTTCGGGCAAAGAAAACGATTCGTCCCCTGACTGCTGGGACCCACCAGCTACATCTTCGCACACAAGGAAGTGCGTCCGAAAAAAAACAATTAGCCCCCCCTGACTGCTGGGACCCACCAGCAACATATTCGCACGCAAGGAAGTGCCTGACAGTCGGAACCCACCTGGTCGAAGCGTATGTAGTGTTGTCATTCTGGTCACGGACGTGTATGTACATATATACTGGTGGATGTAGAGGCGCGCACGTGTCTAGTAGAGGCGCGCACGTAGCATGTACACATACGTATAGCAGCCAGTGTGCAAGAAAGAAAATACGGCCACATATGTGTACATACGGGCGGGGTCTCGAACGCCTACTCACGCATACGTACGGCCAGGGCTCGTGTACATGGCTGGGTCGGAACGGAGAAACAACGTCGCCATCGTGTTCATGGGTAGCCAACCGGCTGGGTCAGAACAGAATGCGTCGTCGTGTTCGTCAGGAGGGCTTGGATGGAACAGGCGATGGAAACGAGGCCTGGCGTACCGCAGAACGGAGGAAACAGCCTTGTGTTCGACCGGCGACATTCGAAACGGGATCCTATTCATCGGGAGGGGTCTGGCGTACCGCAAAATGGAGGAAACGGACCTCCTATAGTCGAAACGGGGGTCCTGTTGATCGGGAGGGGTGTGGCGTACCGCAAAAGGGATTAAACGGACTTGTGTAGGAGCGCTACGGTCGAAATGGGGGTCCTGTTCATCGGGAGGGGTGTGGCGTACCGCAAAACGGGACTCCACGGGATACTGTTCATCTCCACCGTCGACCTCCTCCAGCCTCCTGATACGTCTCCGTCGTATCTACTTTTCCAAACACGTTTGCCCTTGTTTTGGACTCTAACTTGTATGATTTGAATGGAACTAACCCGGACTGACGCTATTTTCAGCAGAATTGCCATGATGTTGTTTTATGTGCAGAAAATAAAAGTTCTCGAAACAACTTGAAACTCCACGGAATATCTTAGAATAAATAATAAAAAATCCTCGCCAAAGATGAAGACCAGGGGGCCCACACCCTTTCCACGAGGGTGGAGGGCGCGCCCAGGGCGCGCCCCCTACCTCGTGGGCCCCCTAGTGGCCCTTCGACGCCAACTCCAACTCCATATATTGGCTTTCGAGGAGAAAAAAATCAGAGAGAAGAAATCATCGCGTTTTACGATACGGAGCCGCCGCCAAGCCCTAATCTCTCTCCATGAGGGCTGATCTGGAGTCCGTTCGGGGCTCCAGAGAGGGGGATTAGTCGCCGTCGTCTTCATCAACCATCCTCCATCACCAATTTGATGATGCTCACCGCCGTGCGTGAGTAATTCCATCGTAGGCTTGCTGGATGGTGATGGGTTGGATGAGATTTATCATGTAATCGAGTTAGTTTTGTTAGGGTTTGATCCCTAGTATCCACTATGTTCTGAGATTGATGTTGCTATGACTTTGCTATGCTTAATGCTTGTCACTAGGGCCCGAGTGCCATGATTTTAGATCTGAACCTATTATGTTTTCATGAATATATGTGAGTTCTTGATCCTATCTTGCAAGTCTATAGTCACCTACTATGTGTTATGATCCGGCAACCACGAAGTGACAATAATCGGGACCACTCCCGGTGATGACCATAGTTTGAGGAGTTCATGTATTCACTATGTGCTAATGCTTTGTTCCGGTTCTCTATTAAAAGGAGGCCTTAATATCCCTTAGTTTCCAATAGGACCCCGCTGCCACAGGAGGGTAGGACAAAAGATGTCATGCAAGTTCTTTTCCATAAGCACGTATGACTATATTCGGAATACATGCCTACATTACATTGATGAACTGGAGCTAGTTCTGTGTCACCCTATGTTATGACTGTTGCATGATGAACCACAGCCGGCATAATTATCCATCACTGATCTGGTGCCTACGAGTTTTCCATATACTGGTTCTCGCTTATTTACTTTTCCGTTGCTACTGTTACAATCACTACAAAATACCAAAAACATTACTTTTTTGTCTTTACTTTTGTTACCGTTACCACCACTATCATATTATTTTGCTACTAAACACTTTGCTGCAGATACTAAGTTTCTAGGTGTGGTTGAATTGACAACTCAGCTGCTAATACTTGAGAATATTCTTTGGCTCCCCTTGTGTCGAATCAATAAATTTGGGTTGAATACTCTACCCTCGAAAACTGTTGCGATCCCCTATACTTGTGGGTTATCAATACCTTTTTTCTGGCGCCGTTGCCGGGGACCATAGCTCTATTCTTTGAGTCACTTGGGATTTATATCTGCTGGACACTATGAAGAACTTGAAAGACGATCGAACTACTATTTTGCCCTCAACTACGAGGGGGGTAAGGAACTACCATCTAGCCTTGCACTAGATTCTCCTTCTGTTATAAGTAAGCTTGCGACACCTAAACCTGCTACTGCTATGAATTCTGATATGTCGCATATTCTTGATGATGCCACTTCTGCTATACATGATACTTATGATGAAACCACTCCTATGCTTGATACTACTGTGCCCCTTGGTGAATTTCTTGATGAACAAATTGCTAGCTCTAGGGAAAGAGAAATTATTGCACCTGAATACGATGATGATAGTGATGATGAAAATATGCCTGCTATTCCTGAGGGTTATCTTTTTGATGCAGAATCTTCTGCAACTATTTTTGCTTGCCAGGATAGATATGAACTTAAGAGGTTGCTAGTTAAATGGAGTAAAGAATCTCTTAGAGATAGGATGAGACCCGACCCTGCTTTTGCTACTTCACCTATCTGTGTTCCCGATAAGGATTATTATGATTTTTCTGTTGATCCAGATATAATTACTTTGGTTGAATCTCATCTTTTCTATGGCTATGAATCTGAAACTGTTGTGGCACATCTTACTAAGTTAAATGATATAGCCGCCGTGTTTACTAATAATGAGAGATCGCGCTACCTTTATTTACTCAAAATATTCCCGTTCTCGTTAAAGGGTGATGCTAAGATATGGTTTAATTCTCTTGATCCTGGTTGTGTGCAAAGTCCCCAGGATATTATCCATTACTTTTCTGCTAAATATTTCCCTGCTCATAAGAAACAAGCTGCTTGGAGGGAAATATACAACTTCGTGCAAATTGAAGAAGAGAGTCTCCCTCAAGCTTGGGGAGGCTTCTCAAGTTACTTAATGCTTTTCCTGATCATCCTCTTAAGAAACCTAAAATACTTGATATCTTTTATAATGGACTAACCGATGCTTCCAGAGATTACCTGGATAGTTGTGCTGGTTCTCTTTTCAGGGAAAGAACACCGGATGAAGCTGAAATTCTATTGAATAATATGTTGACAAATGAAAATAATTGGGCACCTCCCGAGCCAGCTCCTGAGCCAATTTCTGAGCCAATTATTGAGCCTATTCCTAAACCAACTCCGAAGAAGAGAGGTGTTCTATTTCTCAGTCCCGAAGATATGCAGGAGGCAAAGAAATGAATGAAAGAAACAGGTATTAAAGGTGAAGATGTTAAGAATTTACCTCCTATCGAAGAAATACATGGTCTTAATTTACCGCCTGTTGAAGAAGTATATGATCTAAATTACTTATTTACTGAAGAACCTCCCGATATCCCGACACGGGTAGTAAAGGTAAATTCTCTCTATAGATATGATAAAGCTAAAGTCCCTCCTACTAAATTTGCTAGTCAGTGCTTGGATGAGTTTGATAACTTTATGTTTAAGCAAGATGACTTTAATGCTTATTTTGGTAGACAATTAAAACAAGATGTTTATACGATTAAACGCTGGGGACGATTATATGGCTGATATTAGAGGTGAACTTAAACTTGTTAGCAAACATGCTTCTATGGTTACCACTCAAGTAGAACAAGTACTTGAAGCTCAAAAAGAAGCGCTTGATGAAATGAACAGTAAGAAAAATGATTATGTTGTTAGAGTGGCTACTAGAACTGGTAGAATGACTCAGGAACCTTTGTATCCTGAAGGCCACCTTAAGAGAATCGAGCAAGATTGTCAGAGAAATGATATTGATGTACCTAGTTCTTCAAGAAAGAAGAAAAAAAAGAATGATAGGACTTTGCAAACTTCTAGTGAACCTAATGCTGAGTCGCCGGAGAATCCAAATGATATCTCTATGTCTGATGCTGAAACACAATCTGGTGGATAACATGAACCTAGTGAAAATATTAATGATGATGTTCATGATAATGCTCAACCTAGTAAGGATAATGATGTAGAAGCTGAACCTGTTGTTGATCTTGATAACCCACAATCAAGGAATCAACATTATGATAAAAGAGACTTTGTTGCTAGGAAAACATGGTAAAGAAAGGGAACCATGGGTTCAGAAACCCATGCCTTTTCCTCCGAAACCATCTAAGAAAGAGGACGATGAGGATTTTGAGCGCTTTGCTAAAATGATTAGACCCATCTTTTTGCGTATGCGATTAACTGATGTGCTCAAAACAAATCCTTATGCTAAGTATATGAAGCATATCTATACCTATACTAATTGTTGACTTCCTAGAACTTCTCACGTAAATTAGATTTTACGAGCCGCTCATCTAGCGTGGGACCGAGTTATTACGGTGTAGATCCAACCATAAAATCCTGAGCCAAAAAAAAACATCCCGAGCCAAAAAAAAATATCAGCTATAAAAACAGAAAAGAAAAACATATCTCAATCGATATACCTATACCAATTATTATGGTAGATCTTTTTTTTTGAGTCATTACGATAGATCTTTTGATAATGTTATAGCTGCCGAAAAATTGCCACGTCCATCGCTTTGCCTCTCCCAATCTCTCACGACTCTTTCCTTCCAAAGCATGCAAAAAAAATCTTTCCTTTCTATAGGTCCCCCGCATCTCACATCTCACGACTCACCTTGATCTATTCTCTAGGTCAACAAAGGAAAACTAGAATCACAATCTCAGAAGCCCAACCCTCCTCAGCGGTGAGCGTCCTCTCTCCCGATATGATGGGAGTTCTTCATCGTCTATTGCTCCCCGGCGGCGATCTCAGAAACCTTGCCCATGGCATGACGCCTTCTACCAGCACTCTTCTATGCCTACACACAAACATCCTCAGGACAGGAAAGGATAACCAATTGACTGAAGACGAACGACCGTCGGGTTAGATCTTACAATCTGCCATGCCAAGTCAGTCATCTATGCTCTCTCTTAACCTCATCACTCTCATGTTTTCAGCAACAAATTTGTGCATATAAGTCCATGGCTCTCTCCATACCAGGTTGCCACGTCCAGATTTACTAATGTTTCTTCTTGCATCACATGGAGATGGAATTGTCAAGAGCAAACAGTATGTAGACAAATTCGTTTTTCTCCTATTATACATGGATCTGATTTCTGTTTCTCATGTTTATTACTAATAAATAGTCCATGATTTTGGTCCCCTTTTCAGAGTTTCTTTCTCTGATTACCCCTCTCCTCATAATATTCCACTTCTCATGTTCTATGCATTAATCTATCATTGTATTACAATCTCTCCCCTCTTGGGTTTCAAACATGTATGACCGCTTTGCTGCCAGGACTGTTCTGACTGTGTTGGCCTTGAATTCGATGAACAAGAGTCAGTTCTTTGGTGACACGCCCAACTGTAGGTGGTTGCAAGATATATCATAAGGCATCGACTGGATGTTCATGGTGTCGGTTATCTCAAGATCATGTGATACAGAGCCCACAAAGGAGTAGCTAGCAGAATGGCCGGTGCAAAATTGAGCAGATTTTTCGTTGGGCATCAGACTTCCAAAATTTCCTTCAATTATTATAACATGATTAACTACATCAGGTTAGAGAAGATTCCTTTTGAAAATCGATCAACCACCTGACTCGAAGGGTTGTGCACCACAGATCATGGGTGGTGCAGAGTCCTACCACCAACTTCTCCGCTGCTTCTATCAAAAAAAAACTTCTCCGCTGCTTCTCATCTCATGTGAAAGGCATATGCCAGTACACATCAATGTGTCCCAGTGAAGGTACCAAAAACATACATGTGAATCTTCTTTCAATCTAATCTGTACGTTTCTGAATGATTGTCTATTCTGCTTCTAATTATGATGTAAAAAACAGTGTGCAAAGTGTGCGTGCACTGGGGACATAGTATCATAATGTAACAAATAAACAGGAATACTTCTACTTCATCCTGCAACAGTGGTAGTATACTCGGCACTGATGTGTACGTTTGCATGTATGTCGAGTTTAATATACGTCTGATCTATGTATCATGACAAGATGTGGTCAGCTTGGAGATCGTCGTAACTTCTGATGGAATAGATACATGTTATACTAGCTCCTTTTATATACTTTTGATGTTAAGTATTAGTTCATAGAATTTCTCTCATCCTCTGTTAAATAGAAGTCATGCATTTGTGTAGAATTTATAATGGTTAGGTGCAAGAGTAAGGTGTGAATGCAATTTTTGTAGCCCAGCATGTAAATATGTTCTATAGTTATATCTGAATCGCTTTTTTATCCATCGGGTATAGTTTCTATGGTTTTCATTCATAGTTATACCTGAATCGTTTGTTTTTATTCATCGGGTTAGTCGGGTTTTCATACTTTTATTTTATTTGATCTCATGATGATCTAATATGGAAAATCATAATACCCTGACATGTGAAATGCAAGAAGGCACAAAAAAATCATTTTATGTACTATAGTTCAGAAATATCAGAAGTTTGACATGTGAAACACTCACAAAAAACTCTCTTGCCAGCACAAATGACGCCTTGGCAGAGAACCATAGTGTGGCGATGACATGTCCGTGTTCATTTATATGGTTGGTACTCACCACTGTTAATATCTCCTCCTAATTATATAAGTACGAATGTGTCTATAGTTTTAAATTGATGAAGTTGGTGAACACCGTACTTCATACAGACCACATGGCGATTTAGAATATTCTTATGGTGTGCTTGGATATTATTTTCTGAAAGATGGTAGCATTATCCATTAGATCTTTCTCTTTCTCTCCAAGATAATTAGGTGGTAGATTGTTTGACTAAAGGATTGAAAGGATTTTTTCTAATAACCTGGGGCCTGTCTTTCTTTCCAGATAGTATAACATGGTATCTTCCAGTGAATGGATAAGGAAACAATAGAAGCAAAAAATAGAGATGCGCACAGCTACGCATAACTTCTAAATTTATATTTTAGCACATCGCCACTTCTCTTACATATGGCTGAACAGGTGCTGCGTCAATAAAAATTTGATGTAAATTTTTATTTCCCTTTTATTCACTAGGGGCTTGCGATGTAGGTCATTCAATAGAATATGCCTTTGGGATAAGCATTCACATTTTGTTATATTTTGTTGTTGGTTCGTAGCAGGGTGAAATAAATAATAGTTGAAAAGAAACACTCCAATTTTAGATGTCATAGCAATTCAAATGATTTATTTCACACAACTATGTAGAGTAGTTAGGCCTCTAATGGAATTTCTATATGTAAATACATCAGCTTTACGTGTGGATAAGGCCTTTGTATCATTTCATATTTGGCAAATCAATTTCAGGTCAGGTAACTTATTCTAGAAGGTTTATAATAAGAAAAGTATGCTGATTTGGACATTATACCTCCTTTAGGATTTCAAGGCACTCATATTTTGAGTTCAAGTAATAATTACCATCAATTAGACAAGTAGCTTAGGTTAGCCCCGATTAAACATGAAGTATATGATGCCAAAAAATTGGGTAGAAGTTACTTTATTACAAAAATCATTTGCATTCATAACAAATGCATGTCTGAAAAAAACATAGTAAATCTTGACATGTATATATATATATATATTTGAAGGATAACATTCTTCTTATAAAGTATCATTCTTACGTTATTGTATTTTACCATCGATGTGTTTATTTGTCTCACATTTTTCCTTTATTATTTTATGATGGTATATTTCCTAACAATTGGAATCTTCTAGATGACATAGGTCCACTTAATACCGCAATGTGCAATCTAATGATCTTAAAATGTTCATGTCACTTCTCCCATGTAAATCTTATTACGAATTTTCTCGCGATGAATCTGATTTCATGCATAAAAAATACTTCCAAACCCATATAGAATTGAAGTGCTCACAAATCTATTATAGAAGGAACAAGTTACTCCGTAACAACTTTACATCAGCATGAAAAGAAACTAATCTACTCTAAAGTATATCACCAATTATCACTCAAAGTTGCATAGGTAAGCACACTTTATACAAGCCGGATATTTTATGGAGGCAAAATAGCAAAAAATCACAATAAAAAATTTAATCTTGATTTGACCGTGAGATATTGCAAACATACAAAACCTACAAAATGAAAAGATTGTTCTGTTCTAATATGTAATTACTAGAATTTGAAATTATAATGTTCATGTGTGTTGCTATCTAAACAAGATTCTAAAGTAATAAATGGTCTGAGGCCCCGTGCGAATGCACGGGTTGGCGACTAGTTATTACTAATAAAAGAAAGATACCTGAAGCTGAAATTTCCACCATGCTTGCTAATTATACTTTTAAGGGTGGAATACCAAAGAAACTTGGAGACCCCGGAGTACCTACTATACCATGCTCCATTAAGAGAAATTATGTTAAAACTGCTTTATGTGATCTTGGAGCTGGTGTTAGTGTTATCCCTCTCTCTTTATATCGTAGACTTGACTTGAATAAGTTGACACCTACTGAAATATCTTTGCAAATGGCTGATAAATCAACTGCTATACCTGTCGGTATTTGTGAAGATGTGCCTGTTGTGGTTGCAAACGTTACTATTCTAACGGACTTTATTATTCTTGATATTCCCGAGGATGATAGTATGTCTATTATTCTTAGAAGACCTTTCCTTAATACTGCAGGGGCTGTTATTGATTGCAACAAAGGCAATGTCACTTTTCATGTTAATGGCAATGAGCACACGGTGCACTTTCCGAGGAAACAACCTCAGGTTTACAGTATCAACTCTATTGGAAAAATTCCATCGATTATATTTGGAGGTTTTGAATTTCCTCTCCCTACTGCCAAGAAAAAGTATGATATACTTATTATTGGGGATGTCCATATCCCCGTTGAGGTAACATAGTGTTATTCGAATTTTCTCCGGTTCCATGTTAATCGGAATGAGTTTGTTAACAAGACTTCACTACAGGAATCAGCTACTTTGCCGTCTGCCACGGCGGACGGCAAAGGCATGAACGGCGGACGGCAAAGGCCTTTGCCGTCAGCCGCGGACGACAAAAGGCTCCGGCAAAGTAGGCTACGGTAAATAGCTACTTTGCCGTCTGCTTCCTGGCGGCTGACGGCAAAGGCCCTTTGCCGTCTGCGGTGGACGGCAAAGAGAGCGGACGGCAATAATTGCGCTGTCAGTCCGTTAAGTGGCTAACGGCAGGCCTTTGTCGTCTGCCGCTGACAGCAAAATTTCTAGTGTCTTTGCCGTCCGCCGTATGATGTCATCTACACGTCACTACATGGCAGGTTCTTTGCCGTCTGCCACTGATGGCAAAGTCTTTGCCGTCTGCCACTGTAGGCAAACTGACCAAATGGGTCAGCTCCCAGGAAGCACAGCTAGATGCCACGTGTCTTCTTTGCCGTCCGCGGCAGACGGCAAAGAGCCCGTTGCCGTCGGTGGCAGACGGCAAAGAGCCTGCATATTGGCTCTTTTATCTGTTTTTTATTAAATCCAACAATTTTCATCACAAATATATATGACATATATAGATATATTTCAAAAGGCCATTACAGAGCAAACATATAAGATATCCAACACATAACTTCATCATCCAACCATATATATTACATGCATAGTTCCATCATACATAACAAGTTCAACATAGAGGCATCCAACCATATATATTACAACAGTTTCATCCAACGATACATGCATAGTTCAACGATACAAAAGAAACAGAGAAAGGGATAAGGAGCACTCCATCTATGCAAGCTTTCGTCAAGTGAATGAAATCTGCAAAATGAAAAATAAGAAAGTTAGAACAAGAAGAGTAGAACAAGAAGAAGAGTAGAACAAGAAGAAGACTAGAACAAGAAGAGTAGAACAAGAAGAAGACTAGAACAAGAAGAGTATATCATTTATGAGCTAACTTACGTGAAATGGATCATATACGAGCTAACTAAGTTGAAAAGGGTCGTTTATGAGCTAGCTAAGGTGAAATGGATCATTTATGAGCTAACTTAGTTGAAATGGGTCGTTTATGAGCTAACTAAGGTCAAATGGATCGTTTTTGAGGTAACTAAGGTGAAATGGATCGTTTTTTAGCTAACTTAGGTGAAATGGATCATTTATGAGCTAACTTAGTTGAAATGGATCGTTTTTGAGCTAACTTAGGTGAAATGGATCATTTATGAGCTAGTTTAGTTGAAATGGATCTTTTTGAGCTAACTTAGGTGAAATGGATCATTTAAGAGCTAATTTAGGTGAAATGGATCGTTTTTTAGCTAACTTGGTGAAATGGATTGTTTATGAGCTAAATTAGTTGAAATGGATCGTTTATGAGATAACCTAGGTAAGATGGGTCATTTTGGAGTTAACTTAGGTGAAATGGGTTATTTTAAAGCTAACGTAGGTAAAATGGATCATTTAGGAGCTAATCTAGGTAAAATGGGTCATTTTTGAGCTAACTTGGATGAACTGGATCATTTATAAGCTAACCTAGGTAAAATGGGTCATTTTAGAGCTAACTTAGGTAAAATGGATCGTCTATGAGCTAACTAAGCTAATTATGCAATTTTTGACATAAGTAAGCTAAGTATAGATCGTTTTAGAGCTAACTTAGGTAAAATGGATGGTTTTGGAGGTCAGTAAGCTTATTAAGTCATTTTGGAGGAGAAGAAGCTAAGTCTAGGTCATTATGGTAAGCATTGGAGGAAATAAAGCTAAGTCTAGGTCTTTATGCATGTGTTAAGCAAAACACTAGATAAACTTACCAATATCCAGGAGGTGTAGGAGCGGGGTGGCTCGTGTCGGTAGCTGGAGAAGGATCGTGCGATGCTTGTTTGGAGTTACGCTGCACCAAAGATCATTTCCAATGTCTTGTTAGCATGATGACACTCAAATGTTAAGACTAGCAAGTAATGTCCATTCAAATAAAACTCACCGTGGTCCCAGGAGCAATCACTGGCATCGGCGGAGCGGTCTGACCTGTCTTCTCGCACACAGACTGCACATTTGGTTTTGACGACTCAGTCATACTAGTTAGTAATGAGACAAACACTACATGAATGTTTTGGCTAATCTGCAGAAGAAACTTACCACAAAGAGCTCGTACATGGCCCTTGCCTGCATGTCATTCCGTGCCCTCTCCTCCTCCATCATCTTTGTCGTCCTCTCCTCCAACTCCCGCTGCCTCTCCGCCGCCTCCGCCAGAAGTTTCTCCGTTCTATCTCTCTCACTCTGTATAGCAGCCTGCAACACCACTCACATGACCATTTGTAATCATTGATGGAAGCGCACACAATGTAATGGAGAAAGATAACTGAGTACGTATCACTAACCTTGATGGCGAGTTGCACTGGCTGTTCACGAGGCCCTATATCAGGAGCGGAGCTCGACTGGCGCGCCTTGATCTCCGGGAGAGTGCTAGGACAACGGATAAGTCCATCTCCAATGGCTATGGAGCCATGGGACCTCCCGCCACCAGATATCATCAACAGCTCTGGATCAATGGGACCCTGGCTCGGGTTAAAGTCCTCCCCTTTCCTCGCCTTCCCCTCATCTCTATATCTCACGAGCTTGTTGTGGGAGGAGATGTTGGTGAAGTTGTTTGCATCATCGAGGTCAGACTGAGAGAAAGCCTTGACTTTCTTGAAAGAGGCAGTGTGGGCCATGGCATACAGGTCGTACACCTCTGGCACCTTATCCGCCTTATTGTAGCATGCCTGAAAGAGAGAAACAATGAAAATTAGTAATTAAAGGGCTCAAGCTAGCATGATGAATGAATTGCATGAATCATGAACCAAACCACATACCCAGTTGCGCCCGAACTGATATAAGTTGGAGCTGCCTTGATGGTGTGGCACACCTTCCATTTGGGCACGTTTGTCCTTGGCCTCGTTGTGGAGGGCTAGCCATTGTTTTGAGCACCACTCATCGACCAACACCTCCCAACAATCCATCCGATCCGCACACCATCTCGGAGCCGCCTAAGTTAGCAAATAGAAACTTGAGCGCCACGGCTAAGAATTACTAAATGAAGGAACTTAAGTAGAGAAGGCCTTAAGAATTACCTTCATGTACTGCTCCTTACTCAGGAACTTATCGCGGCACGCCGGCTTGGTCTTCTTGATACCACGCAAGGCGTAGTAGTCTCGAACAGCCTGCACCCGAGCCTCGTGCCGTAAGTTCTGGAGTAGGCGCTTGCAGACGTTCTCGATAACATGTGCTGCGTCCTCCTCGTATCCCTCCTCACACCTGTAGAATGTCTACAATCAAATGAGACAATATTGATTAGTACAATTAATAACTAGCTAGTTGAAGATTTTTAAATGTGTAAAGGAGAAATTACCCAGAACTTTCTGATCACCATGTCTGCCCTCGTGTCGCACACGACACCGTCGATAATCTCATCCGGCGGGGCCGGGGCAGCCACGTAGTGCTCCCAGCTCAATCCAAGCTCTGGAAGCCGACCCTCACCAGGCAACGTGACAAACCCCGGGAAGTTTTGCCGGCAAAGAACTCCAAGGATGGAGTTGGGCCGGCAGACACTATGATGGTGGTCCCAACCCCTGCAGCATGACAAGGCCAACGCATTAGTTATTTGAAAAAACATGAATGCACAAGGTACAAAAATATTAAATGCACTTACGTACCTCTCCCCATCAGGGAAAATCAACCACCTCTGCTCGCGGGTCACCGGCACGGACGGGAGCCGTGTAGCACCACGCTGGTAGACGGTGCCCCCTCCTCCTCAAGATCAGTCGGCTCCCCGCCATCATCAGCATGGCCACTCGGCTCCTCGGGCTGATCCGGCCAGGTACCCCATCCGGACGTGTGCTCCTCCGGGGTCACGTGGGCCGAACTCTCGTGGGCCGAAGGCCAGTCGACCCGAGGCTCGTGGGCCCAAGACCCGTGGACCGGAGGCTCGTAGACCGGAGTCCGTGTAGCCTCCTCCTCGGACGAGTCCACCCTAGCAGTCACGTGCTCGGGTGAAACAGCTGGGGGTGGCGGCGAGGAAGGCGCCGTAGCAGTCACCCTACCTCCTCTCCCACGACTACGTGCCCCACCTCCTCTCTTCCTACCTCGTCCCCTGCTGGGCACCGCGGTCGACGAAGAAGGGCCCGGCGGTGTGGCCATACTGTCCAGCAACGCTCGGCGGAGAGGTGCGTCAGGAATGGAAGACCTCAGACCACGCTCCCGACCAGCGCCCACCATCTTTCAACACCTGCCATGACAAACAGTAAACGAAATTAGTACAACATAAAAAAAGACCGACATGAATAATAATATGTGTATCACTTATGTGTATCATCATCAAGTACAACATAAAAATATATGACCTAACTAATAATTCACAAATATATGACCCCGTCGGCCGTGTCAGTGTCGGGGTGTTGTTTCGGGGTCGGGGTGTGGTGTCGGGGTCAGGGTGTCGGGTCAGGCTCGGGGTCGGGGTGTCGGGTCAGGCTCGGGGGTCGGGGTGTCGGGGTCGGGGTCGGGGTGTCGGGTCAGGCTTGGGTGGTCGGGGTGTCGGGGTCGGGGTCGGGGTGTCGGGGTCGGGGTGTCGGGGTCGGGGTCGGGGTCGGGGTCGGGGTGTCGGGGTCGGGGTCTCGGGGTCGGGGTCTCGGGGTCGGGGTCGGGGTCTCGTGGTCGGGGTGCCGGGTCGGGGTCTGGGTACCGTGTCGGGTCGGGGTCGGGGTGTCGGGGTCGGGGTCGGGGTGTCGGGTCAGGCTTGGGGGGTCGGGGTGTCGGGGTCGGGGTCGGGGTCGGGGTCTCGGGGTCGGGGTGTCGTGTCGGGGTGTCGTGTCGGGGTGCCGGGTACCGTGTCAGGTCGGGTTTTTTTCCTTTTCTTCTTCTTCCTCCTTTTCCTTTTCTTCCTTTTTTTCCTTCTTCTTCTTCTTCTTCTTCTTCTTCTTCTTCTTCTTCCTCCTCCTCCTCCTCCTTTCCTTTTTCCTCTTCTTCTTCTCCTCCTATCCTCTTTTTTCTTCTTCTTCTTCCTCTTCTTCTTTTTTCTTCTCCTCCTCCTCTTCTTCTTCTTCTCCTGATCTCCTCTTTTTCTCTTTTTCTTCTTTCCTAAAACTAAACTAAATCTAAACCTAAAACTAAAAAAACAGAAAAAGAAAAAAACTAAATCTAAACCTAAAACTAAACTAAAACTAAACCTATAAACCTAAAACTAAACATAAACCTAAAACTAAAAAAACAGAAAAACGGAAAAAAAAGGAAGAAGAGACTCACCTGCAGGGTGGAGGAGGGGGGCGGTGTGGCCTGGGGCGGCGGAGGAGCGGGGCGGGGCGGCCTGGGGCGGCGGAGGAGGGGGCGGGGCGGCCTGGGGCGGCGGCGCCGGGCCCGGCCAGGGCGGCGGGGCGCGGAGGTGCCGGGGCGCCGGGGCGTGGCAGCGCCCAGACGGCAGGGCGGCGGGGGCGGCGGGGCGGGGGGGCGCCGGGGCGGCGGTGGGGTGGTGGGGCGACGGGGCGGGGGGCGCTGGGGCGGCGGCGGCGGGGTGGTGCGACGGGGCTGGCGAGAGGTGGGAGAGAAAGAGAGAGAGAGGGGGGTGGGACGCGGCCCCGTTAACGTTACATGGGGCCCTCCCTCTTTGTCGTCCGCCACCCTTTGCCGTCTGCCTTCTTGCTCTTTGCCGTCCGCTAGCGGACGGCAAAGAGGGGGCCCGTTAGGTTTTTTTTTGTAGCTCGTCAGTGGGGCCCCTCCCTCTTTGCCGTCCGCTAGCCGACGGCAAAGAATCTTTGCCGTCTGCTAGCAGACGGCAAAGAACTGGCTGATGGCAAACTTGGTCTTTGCCATCAGCCAGTTCTTTGTCGTCCGCTTTTTGGAAGCTGAAGGCAAAGAGCTTCTTTGCCGTCCGCTAGCGGACGGCAAAGAACTAGCAGATGGCAAAGTAGCTGATTCCAGTAGTGCTTGATCAACCTTGTTAGTGGATTCTTTTTGATGAGCATGAGATGGATGAAACTAGAAGCACAACCTTCTGTACCCTCTATATTTTCTGTTATCTAGTAGAAATAAAGTAAAATAATATTTTTTCTATCTATTTCCCGACTTATCCGTGCAATATAAAAATATCTCGAAAATAAAAGTCCTCAGAATGCCATGCCAATTTAATATTATTTTTTGGGAATATTTGAGAATTTACTGTGCAAAAATCACCGCGGTGGGAGCTACCACCTGGCCATGAGGGTGGAGGGCATGCCCTACCCCCTGGGCACGCCCCCTACCTTGTGGGCCCATGGTGGCCCTCCTCCACTTATTGCTGCACCCATCTTCTTCCTCTGTCTCACACAAACATGAAAAACCAACTCAAGCACGAGTTCCAGCCCCCGTTGCTGTGATTTTTGATCTCCTTGCTCAAAGCACCTCTCGCAAAACTGCTTGGGGAGATTGTTCCTTGGTATGTGACTCCTCCATTGGTCCAATTAGTTTTTGTTCTAGTGCTTTATTCATTGCAAATTTGTGCTGCATAGATGACCATGTTCTTGAGCTTGCATGTCAAATTTATATGGTTCCAAGTACTTCCAATGCTTTATATAGGCTCTAGACACTTGTAGGAGTTGTTGCTATCAATTTTATTGAAGTTGGTTCACTTGTATTTGAAGTTACTAAAAATTTCAGATTGTTTCAGAAATAATGAAGAGACTTTTGAGGGGCTTGTCGAGCCGAAGCTCGAAGGAAAAACAAAAGGAAGAAGAACAGAAACCCAAATTTAATTTGCCTCGCACCACGGAGGTCCGGCCGTGTGAATGGCCTTCCGATGACTTCTTGAGGAGAGCCGGGATTTATGAAGATTTCTATTTATTAATTGAGAATGATGGCCTCACTGACTTCCTCCGCGACCAACGTCATCAGTATCTCTTACTCACAAATACCTTTGTGCCAAATTTCTACTTTTTCCCTAAGAATTCACCTCCATCGGTAGAATTTCATTTATATGACGTTGTTAAGAGGATGACATTAGCTGAATTTTGCGAGGTTTGCAAAATACCCTTTGAGGGCACCTTGGATGAACCACACTGTAACGAAGTAGAAGCTTTTATTAACACTATCACAGTGGGAGAAACCAGGAAGGTTTCTGATGCAAGAATTACTTGCATACATTTTCCTATTTTACACTACTTTGCCTTATTTGCTAGTCGTTGCTTGAAAGATCGCGGAAACTGTGGAAACCTTTGTATTCCTGATGTTATCATTTTGTTCCATGGTTTATACTGCAATAACTCTGTTAGTATGGGTGGAATTGTTGCTAGACGGTTAAGTCTGCACCGTACTAAAGGCCCCATCTTTGGAGGCATTTATGCCACATGCCTTGCTGAACATTTTGAACTACCTATTAGGCATGAGGAGAAAGAGGAAACATCGCTGCCCCGTCCTTATTTAGATTATACGAGTATGACAACACATTACTTTCTTGTTAAAAGTCGTGAAGGGGAGCTCAAATATAAATTGTACTTTGATAAACATCACCCTGAGACTATTACTTTGCCTGCTCCCTCTTTGTTTAACTTGTCTGCAGGTCCTCACATCATTCCGTGGGCGGCCATTCAAGCCTATCGGAATCCTGCACCAGCCCTAGAACCGGAGCCACAAGATGAGCCTCCACGACTATCTGTTTATTTTTGGGATCCAGAGGAGGTTGCCAGCCAGTGGCAGCCGGAGCCTTCTTCGTCATAGTATGACCCCAGCTTCACCTACGGGTATCCGCCAGGCCATCCCTGGTAGTAGGCCAACTTAGGCCAAAAGCCTAAGCTTGGGGGAGTAAGTATTTCCCACCGACATTACATTCATGTTCACACAAACTCATTGCTAGATGTCGGTGTTCATACTCTTTCACTATAATATCCATGCTAGTTTATTTTTCTTGTTCCTACTTTCTTCTTGTGTGTTTAATAAACCTTAAGAAAACAAAAAAAATTTAGTAGTAGTTTATTTCTTTGCTGTAGTAATTAAAAAGGGAAAACCCAAAAATATTTCCCATTCTTCTTTTTTCTTGTTGGGAGCTTTCTCGTGTAAATAGTTTTTATTTATTTTCTTTTCTTTTCTTTGGGGATCAATAGGAGAAGACCATGATTAAATTGTTGAAGTTGCTCTTATATGCATGATTGTTTATTTAACTTAGAGCCCATATTACTTGTCTTCTCCTGTTTATTGAATGCTTGCAGATTACAGCTTAGTCCAATGCACATGCACTCCTATTATTATTCACATCGTTCGGTTGTGCAAGTGAAAGGCAATAATGATGATACACGATGGACTTATTGGGATGAGAAAAGCTGGTATGAACTCGACCTCTCTTGTTTTTGTAAATATGATGATTCATCGTTCCTGAGTTAGCTATTATGAAGTAAGAATATTTGCAATGACATTTAGAGATTATAGTTGCTTGTGCCATGCTTGATTAGCTATGAGTTATAATGGTTCACCTTGCGTGCCAACATGCTATTAGAATGATTATGATATGGTATGATGGGATGGTATCCTTCCTTACATGAATTGAGTGACTCGACTTGGCACATGTTCACGCATGTAGTTGAATCAAATCAACGCAGCCTTCATGATATCTATGTTCATGGTGAATTATATCCTACTCATGCTTATACTTGGTGTGAATTAATTTTAATGTATGCTTACGGCTGTTGTCGCTCTCCCAGTTGGTCGCTTCCCAGTCTTTTGCTAGCCTTCACCTGTACTAAGCGGGAATACTGCTTGTGCATCCAAACTCCTTAAACCCTAAAGTTGTTCCATATGAGTCCACTATACCTTCCTATATGCGGTATTTACCTGTCGTTCCAAGTAAATTTGTATGTGCCAAACTCCAAACCTTCAAATGAAATTCTGTTTTGTATGCTTGAGCAGCTCATGTTTCAACTAGGGCTGTCCTTATCTTCCATGTTAGGCGGTTATTCTCAAGAGGAGTGCACTCCGCTCCTCATTCACGAGAAAATGGCTGGTCACCGGGATGCCCAGTCCCATGATTTATGCAAACTAAATCAAAATAATTGCAAACAAAACTCCCCCTGGGACCCGTTGAATGTTGGAGGCACTCGTTGTTTCGAGCAAGCCATGGATTGATGCCTGTGGAGGAGGGGGAGTATAAACTTTACCATTCTGTTTGGAAACCACCTATAATTTGTTTAGCTTGGAAGATATCTTCATCTCATAGTTGTTGCGTTGACAGCAAAAGTATGCCGCTCAAAATGTTATTCAATCTCTATTTTAAAACCGAGCTCTGGCACCTCTACAAATCCCTGCTTCCCTCTGCGAAGGGCCTATCTATTTACTTTTATGTTGAGTCATCACCCTTATTATTAAAAAGCACCCGCTGGAGAGCACACTGTTGTTTGCATTCATTATAATTGGTTCACATTGGGTATGACTTGACTGGATCTCTTTTACCATGAATTACAATGTTTAGTCAGTCCTTGATCTTTGAAGGTGCTCTCCATTTATGTTTTGCAGTCTTAGAAAGGGCTAGCAAGATACCATTTTGTTATATAATGTTATGATTATTTTGATAAAGTGTTGTCATCTGAGTTTTCTTATTATAGCTCGCTAGCTGATTATGCCATTGATATGAGTAATTGTGAGACCTACGTGTTATTGTCAGTATGGTTAGTTCATAATATTTGCTGAAACTTGAATGCTGGCTTTTCATGTTTACAACAACAAGAGCAAACAGAGTTTGTAAAAGTTTTTCTTTTTCTGTTTCACTCTGTCAACTGAATTGCTTGAGGACAAGCAAGGGTTTAAGCTTGGGGGAGTTGATACGTCTCAGTCGTATCTACTTTTCCAAACATTTTTGCCCTTGTTTTGGACTCTAACTTGTATGATTTGAATGAAACTAACCCGGACTGACGTTGTTTTCAGCAGAATTGCCATGATGTTGTTTTATGTGCAGAAAATAAAAGTTCTCGGAATGACCTGAAACTCCACGGAATATCTTAGAATAAATAAAAAAATCTGAGTGCCATGATTTCAGACCTGAACCTATTATGTTTTCATGAATATATGTGAGTTCTTGAACCTATCATGCAAGTCTATAGTCACCTACTATGTGTTATGATCCGGCAACCTCGAAGTGACAATAATCGAGACCACTCCCAGTGATGACCATAGTATGAGGAGTTCATGTATTCACTATGTGCTAATGCTTTTTTCCGGTTCTCTGCTAAAAGGAGGCCTTAATATCCCTTAGTTTCCAATAGGACCCCGCTGCCACGGGAGGGTAGGACAAAAGATGTCATGCAAGTTCTTTTCCATAAGCACGTATGACTATATTCGGAATACATGCCTACATTACATTGATGAACTGGAGCTAGTTCTGTGTCACCCTATGTTATGACTGTTACATGGTGAACCACATCTGGCATAATTATCCATCACTGATCCGGTGCCTACGAGTTTTCCATATACTGGTTCTTGCTTATTTACTTTTCCGTTGCTATTGTTACAATCACTACAAAATACCAAAAACATTACTTTTGCTGTCTTTACTTTTGTTACCGTTACCACCACTATCATATTATTTTGCTACTAAACACTTTGCTGCAGATACTAAGTTTCCGGGTGTGGTTGAATTGACAACTCAGCTGCTAATAGTTGAGAATATTCTTTGGCTCCCCTTGTGTCGAATCAATAAATTCGGGTTGAATGCTCTACCCTCGAGAACTTTTGTAATCCCCTATACTTGTGGGTTATCACCTCTACGGGCTACTGTTCATCCACCATCGACCTCCTCCACCCTCCACCTACGACTATTCATCCACGGGCTCCTGTTCATCCAGCCTCCACCGCGCGCTACTCCACCGGCTCCTGTTCAACCACCCCTCTCCACTGGCTCCTGTTCAACCACCCCTCCACGGGCTACTATTCATCCACCCCTCCACCGTTTACTGTTCATCCAGCCCTCCACAGGGTCGTCCTGTTCATCTAGCCCTCCACGGAGTCTGGTTCATCTAGCCCCAACCGGCTCGATTGATCGGGGTCGGGTCCTGTTCATCCGGAGGCAACGCCACGGGTCCTGTTCATCCACTCCCATCGCTCACTATTCATCCAAACCTCCCCACCCCCCTGCAACGCTCACTGTTCATCCAGAGATGCAGCATCGATCGGCTTCAGTTAGCAGCAGTAGCAAAGGAATCGCTCGATCGGGTCCAGTTAACAGCCATCGATCGATCGCTCGGGTTCAGTAACGCGTAGCCTGCAGTGCAATTGCTCGGTTCAGTTAGATCCCAACGCCTCGCTTGGGTTCAGTTAGAGCCCAACGCCTCGCACACACGCGCGTACGTGTATGAGAGAAACGCGCATCTCTCGGCACCCGACCATCCACCGTAACCGGGAACTCCCCAAAATTTTCCTCGCCCTCGCTTCTACCATGGTTTTTTCCGTCATGGACGGCCCCAAGAATGTCATGCAGCTGCGTCTCTGGCCTGCCCAGGACGAAAAGCACATTTTCTTTCATGATTTTTTGTAATAAAGGTAGGAGCCACCACATCTATGATGGTACCGGGTTTTGTCACAATTATCGTCATAGAAGTGTCATAAGTATGACAGAAAAAAATTCGTTCGGCCCAAAATGTCACGGATGTGTCTTTTTTTGTAGTGCATACAACGGATGCACTAGAGCTATAAATGAATGAAAGCTCAACAAAAGAAATCTAGTGGGTGTGCATCCAACTTGCTTGCTCACGAAGACCTAGGGCATTTGAGGAAGCCCATCGTAAGAATATACAAGCCCAGTTCTATAATGAAAAATTCCCACTAGTATATGAAAGTGACAAAATATGAGACTCTCTATATGAAAACATGGTGCTACTTTGAAGCACAATATATGAGACTCGCTATATGAAGAACATGGTGCTACTTTGAAGCCCAAGTGTGAAAAAAGAGATAGTAACATTGTGCCCTTTTTTTCTTTTTCTTTTTTTCTTTGGCCTTTCTTTTTTTTCTTTTGGCATTTCTTTTTTTCTTTTTTTCTTTTTTTTCTTTTTCTTTTTGGGGACAATGCTCTAATAATGATGATCATCACACTTTTATTGATTACAACATATGAATTACAACTCGAAACTAGAACAAGATATGACTCTATATTAATGCCTCCGGCGGTGTACCGGGATGGTGCAATGAATCAAGAGTGACATGTATGAAAAATTATGCATGGTGGCCTTGCCACAAATACGATGTCAACTACATGATCATGCAATGGCAATATGACAAAAGTAATGTATGTCATGATGATAAACGGAACGGTGGAAAGTTGCATGGCAATATATCTTAGAATGGCTATGGAAATGCCATAATAGGTAGGTATGGTGGCTGTTTTGAGGAAGATATAAGGAGGTTTATGTGTGATAGAGCGTATCATATCACGGGGTTTGGACGCACCGGCGAAGTTTGCACCAACTCTCAAGGTGAGAAAGGGCAATGCACGGTACCGAAGAGGCTAGCAATGATGGAAAGGTAAAAGTGCGTATAATCCATAGACTCAACATTAGTCAAAAGAACTCATATACTTATTTAAAAAATTTAGAAGTCATCAAAAACCAAGCACTACGTGCATGCTCCTAGAGGGATAGATTGGTAGGAAAAGACCATCGCTCGTCCCCGACCGCCACTCATAAGGATGCACAATCCAAGTACACTTCATGTTTCAAATTTGTTACACAACTTTAACCATACGTGCATGCTACGGGACTTGCTAACTTCAACACAAGCATTCTTTAAATTCATAATCACCCAACTAGCAGGACTTTAATATCACTACCACCATATCTCAAAACAATTATCAAGTATCAAATTGATCATAGCATCCAATTCACTTCCTATGATAGTTTTTATTATACCCAACTTGGATGCCTACCATTCTAGGACCAATTTTATAACCATAGCAAATACCATGCTGTTCTAAGAGACTCTCAAAATAATATAAGTTAAGCATGAGAGACTAGCGATTTCTACAAAATTAAGCCACCGCCGTGCTCTAAAAGATATAAGTGAAGCACTAGAGCAAAAACTATCTAGCTCAAAAGATATAAGTGAAGCACATAGCATATTCTAATAAATTTCAATTAAGTAGGACTCCCAAAAGGTGTGTACAGCAAGGATGATTATGGAAAACTAAAGAGCAAAGACCAATATCATGCACGGTGCTCCAAGCAAAACACATATCATGGGGTGAATAAAAATATAGCTCCAAGTAAAGTTACCAATGAACGAAGATGAAAGAGGGGATGCCTTCCCGGGGCATCCCCAAGCTTAGGCTTTTGGCTATTCTTGAATATCTTGGGGTGCCATGGGAATACCCAAGCTTAGGCTTTTTCCACTCCTTATTCCATAGTCCATCAAATCTTTACCCAAAACTTGAAAACTTCACAACACAAAACTCAACATGAAATCTCATAAGGTCCATTAGTGAAAGAAAACAAAACCACAACATAAGGTACTGTAATGAACTCAGTCTTTATTTACTTTGGTGTTAAACCTACTGTATTCCAAGTTCTCTCTGGTTCATACCACTTAATACTAGCCATAGATGCATCAAAATAAGCAAACAACACACGAAAAGCAGAATCTGTCAAAAACAGAATAGTCTGTAGCAATATGTAACTAACGCAAACTTCTGGAACTCTAAAAATCCTACCAAAATAGGAAGTCTTGGAAAATTCGTCTATTGTTCAGCAGCAAACTGAATCAACGCAAAAGCACGTTTCGGTGATTTAACAAAACTAATTTCGTGCGCGCAAAGTTTCTGTTTTTCAGCAGAATCAAATTAACTATCACCATAGGTTATCCTATAGGTTCTACTTGGCAAAAACAATAATTAAAACATAAAAACACATCTAAAGACAAGGTAGATGCAAAATTTATTACTAAACAGAAATAAAAACAAAAAAAACGCAAATAAAATTGGGTTGCCTTCCAACTAGCGCTATCGTTTAACGCCGCTAGCTAGGCATAAAAGCGAAGATAGATCTAAGTAGTGACATCTTTCGCACTCAATTCATCAATAGAGCACTTATAATCTTTAGGGGTTTCTCCCTTTTTAGCAATGATTAAACCTTTAGGGGAAAATTCAAGAAATTAGTTTGTAGCAAAAGGTTCCTTAATGATAGAGAGACAATTGGGATGAACACTTATGGATTTCAGATCCACGTCTCCCTTACTAGAAGATTCACCCTTATTTTTGGGAACATAAATAAATTTGGTAGTTCTGGTAGGAGGTTTTGGAGTGTTTTTCATGGAATAAAATGCCGAAGCTAAGTTGGTAGTGATATCCTCAAGTTTACCGATTCTTGCAGAATCTAGATCTATTTTTTCATTAACTATAGGTTCTTTTTCTTTAAGATTTTTCAAAGTAACTCCAACCCTAGATCCGTATTGGGTAATCTGATTATGAATCTTTGTATCCAAATTTTCAATCAACTCAACAGTGGCAACTTTATTTTCAATAATTTGAAGCCGTTGCATCACATGTTCTAAAGTTAAAACAGTTCCATTAACCAAAAGAGGTGGTGGGCCAAACAAATCTAACATAGCATTATAAGCATCAAACGTATGGCTACTCAAGAAATCCCCTCCGGTAATGGTATCAAGAACACATCTATTCCAAGGAGTAATGCCCACATAAAAATTGCGAAGAAGTACGGAAGTAGGAAGCTTCCTAGTAGATTTATTTTGAGCATTGTAAATTCTATGCCAAGCATCTTTTAAATTTTCTCCCTCCCTTTGCTTAAAATTAAGAATTTCATGTTCGGGAGTGATGACAAGGGTAGGAGGACTAGCCATAACGACAAGGTAAACGATCTAACACACGAGCAAACGGAAAAAGGCAAGCGAAAAAGAGAGAGGAAGATTGGGAAAGAGAGGGCAACTAAGACGGCAAGGGTTAAGTGGGGGAGAGGAAAACGAGAGGCAAATGGCAAATAATGTAAATGCGATGGAGATGAGTTTGTGATGGGTACTTGGTATGTCTTGACTTGAGCGAAGACCTCCCCGGCAACGGTGCCACAAATCCTTCTTGCTATGTCTTGAGCTTGCGTTGGTTTTCCTTGAAGAGGAAAGGGTGATGCAACAAAGTAGCGTAAGTAGTTCCCTCAATTTGTGAGAACCAAGGTATCAATCCAGTAGGAGGCTCCTCAAAAGTACCACGCACCTACACAAACAAACAAAGAACTCGTGACCAACGCAATAAAGGGGTTGTCAATCCCTTCACGGCCACTTGCGAAAGTGAGATCTGATAGAGATAATATGATAAGATAAATATATTTTTGGTATTTTATAATATAGATGTGAAAAGTAAAGATGAAAATAAAAGTAGTTTGAAAGTTTATAAAAGATAGACCCGGGGGCCATAGGTTTCACTAGAGGCTTCTCTCAAGATAGCTTAAGTATTACGGTGGGTGAACAAATTACTATCGAGCAATTGATAGAAAAGCGAATAATTATGAGATTATCTAGGCATGATCATGTATATAGGCATCACGTCCATGACAAGTAGACCGACTCCTGCCTGCATCTACTACTATTACTCCACACATCGACTGCTATCCAGCATGCATCTAGAGTATTAAGTTCATAAGAACAGAGTAATGCATTAAGAAAGATGACATGATGTAGAGGGATAAACTCATGCAATATGATATAAACCCCATCTTTTTATCCTCGATGGCAACAATACAATACGTGCCTTGCTGCCCCTGCTGTCACTGGGAAAGGACACCGCAAGATTGAACGCAAAGCTAAGCACTTCTCCCATGGCAAGGAAGATCAATCTAGTAGGCCAAACCAAATTGATAATTCGAAGAGACTTGCAAAGATAACTCAATCATACATAAAATAATTCAGAGGAGATTCAAATATTTCTCATAGATAAACTTGATCATAAACCCACAATTCATCGGATCTCGACAAACACACCGCAAAAAGAGTTACATCAAATAGATCTCCACAAGAGAGGGGAGACCATGGTATTGAGATTCAAAAAGAGAGAAGAAGCCATCTAGCTAATAACTATGGACCCGAAGGTCTGTGGTTAACTACTCACAACTCATCGGAGGGGCTATGGTGTTGATGTAGAAGCCCTCCGTGGTTGATTCCCCCTCCGGCGGAGCGCCGATGAAGGCTACAAGATGGGATCTCGCGGATACAGCAGGTTACGGTGGTGGAAATTGTTTTTTGTTGGCTGCCTGGATGTTTTCAGGGTACATGGGTATATATAGGAGGAAGAAGTACGTCGGTGGCCGCCCGAGGGGCCCATGAGACAAGGGGCACGCCCGGAGGGGGTGGGCGCGCCCTCCTATCTCCTGGCCGCCTTGGCTGCTGCTTGGCTTGCACTCCAAGTCCTTTGGATCACATTCGTTCTAAAAATCACGCTCCCGAAGATTTCATTCTGTTTGGACTCCGTTTGATATTCCTTTTCTTCGAAATACTGAAATAGGCAAAAAAACAGCAATATGGGCTGGGCCTCCGGTTAGTAGGTTAGTCCAAAAATGATATAAATGTGTAAAATAAAGGACATAAACATCCAAAACAGGTAATATAATAGCATGGAACAATCAAAAATTATAGATATGTTGGAGACGTATCAGCGGTGTAGTTAACTAGGAGTAATGAAGAGAGAGAAAGGTAGGTAGAAGAGGGAGAGTGGTGGGGGGAGAAGTATTGAGGAACAAGAGCGGGAGAGGGAGGATGTGGGAGGTAGGGGAAAGGGAAGAGAGGAGATGGGGGAGGGGAGGACGGGTGGGGAAAGATGGTGGTGTGTTGCATCTTAGCAGTGGCGCGCGCGGGGGGGGGGGGGGGCGCTACTGATAAGAGCATAGCAGCATCGCGCTTTTCCCACACGCGCTACTGCTAAGCGGGGCCAACCGTGTGCCCAATTTCAAAATTAGCAGTAGCGACCCGAGTCAAAAGCACGCTACTACTATTGCGTTAGCAGTAGCGCGTGTCGTGACACCACGCTGCTGCTAAACTTAGGTTGGTGGGTACTGTCGGTCAATATTTGTTGCTAAGATTCTATGTATAAGGTTTTCCCTAGTAGTGCCACCAGGCACCGCACCTGCTTCCTTTCAGGTGGGCACAAAGATTGTTCCCCAAAAAATGGAAAGGTCATGCAGAAAGCAAACACAATCCAAATTTCATCACAAAGAAAAACAAGAAATTAGTGGTGTAGTGAGAATAAAATGATTGGTTTTACCTAACTGTAGCTAGTGAAATGATCCACCAGCCAATAGCAACAAAGTGAGATTTGAATAAATACAGCGCAAATGGAACTTTGCATCAAACTTTACCTTTTAGCTTCCACATTTTACCAAGCAGGAGAGGCAAGGAACATCTTCAGTGACTGGTAAGAAAAGACCAATATAAGAAAAAAAACAAGAAGAGCAAAGAATCACGAACCAACCGGAAGTTTTTTACCAACAAATGTCAATAAGTGACGTAAACTGACCATAGGTAATTGCACAAATCTAACACTGGATCTTTGTCATGATCAACATTCACAACAAAGGACTAAAAAAACACGGCTGGAGCTATACGGCACTCAATCAGCAATATGTACATTAGTACATAAGGTCATGGGCAAACATATGCCTTAAACTATGCCACCAAATACAGCACATAACACTCCTTTTATGATTAAATTAATATACTTTGGTCTCCCATGCTGAACACGTTCGTAAAATTTATTCTTCCAATTTCAATGTTACACTATCCTTCTGAAGCGCTATAGATCATATGAGGTGTGTGCTTTCTGTCTTATGCACCAGCATTTTCAGTAATTGCATCTTTTTTAATGGAGCATATCTGACTTTTGTGTTTATGGTAATGGCAGAGAACCTGATTTTCAGAACAAAAAATGCACAATTCATAATTAATCAAATGGATATGACTCGTTTTGTAAAGAGAGAAATTTATAACATTTCTTAAGTTAAAAACATATCGGTACATTAAAACCATTATACTTACCATTACCGAACTTAGCTCGCCAGCTTTAGTTCCACGATCATATGCTAACCAAAAGCATAACAGCGTAAACTTCTCCACTAGGTTACTAGCTATGGCACAACAATTAGTGTGACAAAGTAATAAGATTACAACCATCAAACAGAAGTAGCTATTATTCCAACATGTGTACCATGAAAGGGTCTTAGCAGATTATCTTTCAATAGTTCAATGTTGGTGAATCATTTATTCAGATATCTAACATGTCTAGTTCATTACTTTTCACTGTCAGGTATAAGGAGAAAATGTGGAACACCTAGAAAAAAATGTCAAACACATGATACAAACAAGTGTGAGTGGAAGTGTGGAACTGAAAAACACATGAACTCAAATGTTTGTGTAATTGATAACCTTCATTCTTTTGCATAGTATTGCTGTAGTACTTGAAGTTGAAAAGCACATTACCAGCTCTCAACCTGTGTGGAAAACAAAAAAACTATATCTTCTCAATTGGTCATATTGAAATGCAAATGCATTTGTAGAGATAAAAGTAAAAGCAAAGTGTCACACTAAGACCTGGCCAGACAACAGGTGCTTAGGTTAGGCTAAGGTCACACAAGAGCACAACAAACCTGAGCCGGTAGCCAAAACCTCACCACTAGGCACTGACAGAAATTTGATATACTGACTCCATTCCTTTACCTGCCCTCTCAGACATCTAAATATATATAGAAGGTACCAATACATGTTTGTGGAATCCACACAATTTGAACCATCCATCCAACTTTCACCGAATGATTCAGAATTTTAGTTGGACTTTCTCAGATTCGGCTTTAATTGCACAATAATCCTCTTAATAAACCTACATCTTATTTATTTTCCTCCTACCATAATTGTAAGTGAAATCCTAATCCCTCCTCTGATTTCTCTTATGTGCACTCACTCACTCTGCGTCCTCTTCTCTCAACAACGATTTATGGGCAAGGTGGCATATTTCCCCCCTCTTCTCCCCACACACACATGCCCACTTCCCTCTCGATATTTGCCACCTTTGCGGCTCACCTGCCAATCGCCCCCCACTTCACTATCTATTGTGTGGTGCTGAGAACTTCTTTGTGTTTGCAATATGTTCATTTCATTTTTCATTATGTCCCTGTGACAAATGCCATCACTTTCTTCAACTATATTTCAGGAAAGCCACTAAAAGTAAAATAATGATCTGAAGGTCTTTTCTATGAAAAATCTAGAACTATTATTTGAACATGAAAAATCAGTATATATTTGTGTATATTAGAACCCAATTTAAAAGATAGACTCCATGTATTCTAAAACAACACCTAACAATGAACAGATCCATCTTAGCCCGCTCAACTATCACATATGTCCAGTTTTCACCCTCAACTATGAAATAGAACATTTAACAACATGTCCATGTTGGTGTTGGTACATTTGGTACATGACATCAACACACACATAAAATGTTCAGCAAGCAGCAAGCTCAGCTGTGCTGACTGCAAAACAATGGCCATCTACTAAACCCTGTCAAAAACTCAAAATAGATATCTTCGAACTAAGCTTTCCAAGCAAGCGAATGCAGTTACTCACGACTCTATTACAATAAATAGAGCTATAGATATGCATATACATGTTGTAGTGTTACCGTATGATATGTGGTAATGATGAAGGTGGGACACCATTGTATGAGTAACTACTATATGGAGATTCAGACACGTCTTTTGCACCAGCTTCTTGAGCAGATATGCCTACTTGGAGTTGATATGAACCCTGCAACAATAATACACATCTCGGAGAAGCTATGGAAGTAAATAACAGAACATACTGCAGTAAGGTGCTGCCATCTTATATAGAAAATACTTTCCACTTAAATGTGGAAACAATTATTAGATAAAAAATAAAGTAACAGGGATAAACTTACCGTAGAATCAACCTTATGAGATTAAAATGTCAAGAAACTATCCCGCTCCATAAATTTTGGTTGCATATATAACAAAAGGAAAGGCAAGTAGATCAACATATAGAGCCAAGTACTGGCATCTTTGGTTCAAGGCTAACTTTGCTTAAGTAATGTGTGGCTTACCGCAAAAGAGTGGCTAACAAAATTAAAGCCACAAGTGTGGCAAAAGATTGTGTGTGGTAAAAAATGAGTATGTACATCAAAAAATTGTGGCTTGCCTATGGTTAAGCGTGCCAAGTTGTGCAAAAGATTGTGTCTATGACACATGGTCCATATAAGTAGTTAAGTGTGTGGTAAAAAACGAGTATGTACCTCAAAAAATTGTGGCTTGCCCATGGTTAAGCGTGGCAAGTTGTGCAAAAGATTGTGTCTATGAAACATGGGCCATATAGGTAGTTAAGTGTGTGAAAAAAAGAGTATGTACCTCAAAAAACTATGGCTTGCCTATGGTTAAGCATAGCAAGTTGTGCGAAAGATTGTGTCTATGACAAATATGCCATATAGGTAGTTATGTGTGGAAAAACACAAGTATGTACCTCAAAAACTGTGGCTTGCCTATGGTTAAGCGTGACAAGTTGTGACTGGGAACCAAACAACCCCTAAGATTGTCAAGTAGGTTCCACTACACTACATATTCTCTCTCTTGATTTAATAATTTTCTATTAAAACGAAAAAGATACTTAATGAACTGAATGAAACTCATTTGCAGAATCACTGGAATATCCATAAACTACAATTTCAACCTTTACTATTAATGTCCATCTTATAATATGTCCAATTATCTCGATGCAAATTGCACTATTAATATGAAGATTTTACATTTGAACTTCTGGAATGGGATGTGCTAATTAATTGCACGCACTACAGCCTTCTAGATAGTAGAAGGTACATGGGGTAGATCGTCAAAATTTAACGTACAAGTGGCTAAGGTAATTTATTTAGTTAAAACATGCTTCAGGTGCTGCAAAAGGATTTTTCTTCATCCATCATATGGTAAAACACTAAAGAAAAAATTTGCAGTGCATACAATAGGAACATTAAAGCTTAAAACCATGAGCAAGTTGAATTGGCATAGCTCTAAGAAACTTGGGCTCATACTAACTACAGAAGCCAACTCCACTGTATGTCCCAAATTTAAAGTTACACAGTTCTCCAAAGACGGACCAAGTAGATCAATTGGTATTTTACCCCAGAAACATTTCCCTTCAAGCTCTGACAAAATGCATCACATAGATAATAGTAAATAACTGCACTCAACAACACTACAAATCATAAGTGGTTTCTGAGATTCAATGTGTTCTTTACACTTCATTTTAGAAGGCGCATGTGCTAGCTATACTGGCCAGTATGGGTGACTGACAACAAATATACCATAAAAGGAGATAAAATAATCTAAACTAATGGCATACATGGCCTAGTGGCCCCTTGTCAAAAACCGATAATGCAATGTTTAAGGACACTTTTCATTTGATTCTCCTAACCACGGTAAAGTCGGTAAACATAGCCAGATCTTGCACACCTACACTATGTTAAGTAGTTATCCATGGATTAAAGGAATGTTTGTTAACTATTTTTGATTTCCAACGACTGTAATGCTAATCTTCCATGCAAGAGAAGGTCTGGTAAGTTGCTGTTAGCTGTGAGATAGGTGGTTGCAAGGATTGGATTGGTTTGGCCAAGAATATTGGGCGTGAACTAGCTTAGCACACTGGGAGATAAACATAGTTTGATCACTGGTCTTCATTCTTGTCAAGAATTGGGCATTTGAGAATACAATTGTATCTTCTAGCACATGATCAACAATAGTAACTGGCTAGTGGTAGCTCAAACTGTGTGGCACACATTTTGTGTGGCTATCTAAATGTCTTACTTGCTACTCCCTCTGTAAACTAATATAAGAGTGTTTAGATCACTACTTTAGTGATATATAAACGCTCTTATATTAGTTTACAGAGGGAGTAAGTTTTAACATATTGTGTTAAACAACGGTAAGCATGCGCTTATTGTAGTAACTGTTTAGTATTTTTTTCACAAAATAACAACCATAAACTTACTTCAGAGAGCAGAGCCTTCCACATGGTCCACAGAGCAGTTGTTTTCACCAAGATTTTCCCCCAACTTGCCCTTCCGAAACTAAAAAGGGAACCAAATGTGATTGTGGTGAAGAAATATAAAACCATAAACATCACATATGAAGCACATGATACCACAACTGATAAGGATAATGTTAACGATGAAGCTCGGGAGGTTGATAAATTCTTGATGTCTGGAATTATGAATGTAGCATTGGTGCAACCTTTATTACCAAATTCATTAAAAGCTATAAGCAAACAAACCCGACTGAATATATCAGAGAATGCTGCAAAACATTATGCATTAGTGAGATAAGAGATCATTTGGTACAAAATGTTGCATGTGTGGAACTAAAAAAAGGCAGACTTACCCCTTCAAGAGAAGTATTACTGGTAGGTGTAGCCAATAGAACATAAAGAGGAAAGATATTCTGTTCTAGCAACTCAGTATTTGTACTTCGAGATAGTGATATCGTTATCTGAATCATACATCCATAGCACAAACACCGATCAGTATTTACACGATGAATAGACAATTAAATCCAGAAGTGGCTAGTACATAGTTTAACAAATATTACACCTGAGAACTTAATCAGTAGGGCCTTGTTTGGCCAAGCTACTGTTTCAGCTTCTACTAGGGTGCATGGATAAGAAAAGGCGCGCCTAAGCGAGTGCTTAAGGGTGCCTAGGCTCTAGGAATTGGTAAAATGCATTGCGCATAACTACGCTTTAATCTGTGCATAACTGCGCATAAGCATGCACTTTGGTCAATAAAGCGCACAACAGTGGAAAAACGCACAATTAACGCCTAGCGCTTTTTTGAACTATGCAAGGGTGTGTTTGGTTTTAGGGCATGGGGTGGAATGTCACAGGTTGGTTCTGCACCTGGCACTGGTTCTTGTGTTTGGTTTGAGAAGAAACTAGAACAGACTGATTCCCCACAAGTGGATATGCCCCTCCGATGCCAAACCAACAGATTCCTCCAAATCAGTGGAATCACATGGTTCCTCATCTATTAGGGATAAAAATACAAATAAAATGAGCTCATCTCACTGCCATTTCTCTCGCACCCTCGCACCTCACCCCCTCGATTTGTGGAGGAGCACCACCCAGGGCCAAAACGGCGGGCCGTAGTCATTCTCCGGTGGGAGGAGGCACAAGCCGCTGAGAATATCAAACAGAGCCTGAGGCCACCATCACTCTCAGATTCCTACACAGAGAGGTGAGGCGAGCCTAGGATTGGTGCTTGCCATCATAGGCGACTATCAAAACTCTCTTGACGGCTTACCAGATCGGGATGGTGGTGGTTTCGAGTTATTGGGTGGACGAATTTGTCGAGGGCCATCAGAGAGGTAGCGAATTGTTAAAGCCCGGGCACACCGTAAACTAAAGTACTTCACTTTGCTCTATGAAGAACCATACTTTTTTTATGAATACCAAGAGCCATACTTGAATATGTTGGAAATATGCCCTAGAGGGAATAATAAATTAGTTATTATTATATTTCCTTGTTCATGATAATCGTTTATTATCCATGCTATAATTGTATTGATAGGAAACTCAGATACATGTGTGGATACATAGACAACACCATGTCCCTAGTTGACTAGCTCGTTGATCAATAGATGGTTACAGTTTCCTGACCATGGACATTGGATGTCGTTGATAACGGGATCACATCATTAGGAGAATGATGTCATGGACAAGACCCAATCCTAAGCCTAGCACAAAGATCGTGTAGTTCGTATGCTAAAGCTTTTATAATGTCAAGTATTGTTTCGTTAGACCATGAGATTGTGCAACTCCCGGATACCGTAGGAATGCTTTGGGTGTACCAAACGTCACAACGTAACTGGGTGGCTATAAAGGTGTACTACGGGTATCTCCAAAAGTGTCTGTTGGGTTGGCACGAATCAAGACTGGGATTTGTCACTCCGTATAACGGAGAGGTATCTCTGGGACCACTTATCATAATGTGCACAATGTGACCAAGCGGTTGATCACGGGATGATATGTTATTGAACGAGTAAAGAGACTTGCCAGTAATGAGATTGAACAAGGTATCGGCATACCGATGATCGAATCTCGGGCAAGTACAATACCGCTAGACAAAGGGAATTGTATACAGGATTGATCGAATCCTCGACATCGTGGTTCATCCGATGAGATCATCGTGGAACATGTGGGAGCCAACATGGGTATCTAGATCCCGCTTTTGGTTATTGACCGGAGAATGTCTCGGTCATGTCTGCATGGTTCTCGAACCCGTAGGGTCTACACACTTAAGGTTCGATGACGCTAGGGTTATAGAGGAAGTTTGTATGTGGTTACCGAATGTTTTTCGGAGTCCCGGATGAGATCCCGAACGTCACAAGGAGTTCCAGAATGGTCCGGAGGTAAAGATTTATATATGGGAAGTCCTGTTTTGGTCACCAGAAAAGTTTCGGGTTTTATCGGTAACGTACCGGGACCACTGGGAGGGTCCCGGGGGTCCACCAAGTGGGGCCACCGGCCCCGGAGGGCTGCATGGGCCAAGTGTGGGAGGGGACCAGCCCCAAGTGGGCTGGTGCGCCCCCCCACAAGGGCCCAAGGCGCCTAGGGTTTGGGGAGTGGGCGCACCCACCTAACTTGGGGGGCAAGTTTCCCCTCTCCCCCCCCTTGGCAGCACCCTAGATGGGTTTTGGGCTGCCGCCACCCCTAGGGAGGGAACCCTAGAGGGGGCGCACCCCCTCCCTCTCCCCTATATATACTTGAGGACTTTGGGGCTGCCAACACATGAGTTTCACCTCTCCCTGGCGCAGCTCTACCTCTCTCCATCCTCCTCTCCCGCGGTGCTTGGCGATGCCCTGCATGATTTCCACGCTCCTCCACCATCACCACGCCATTGTGCTACTGCTGGATGGCGTCTTCCTCAACCTCTCCCTCTCTCCTTGCTAGATCAAGGCATGGGAGACATCACCGGGCTGTACGTGTGTTGAATGCGGAGGTGCCGTCCGTTCGTGTCGGTGTACTAGAATAGGGGTACCCTAGTACCCCGAACTTGTGCACGGGCACTTGCAGCACCCCGCGGCAAGGCTTGCCGGGCGAACGCCAAGACCCTCCAAGGTTCCCTTGGAGCCATTCAAGAACAAAGTATTTAAGCTCAGGATACAAGGCCCCGACAAGAGGAGCTTGCCGGGAAGGCCAACCGAGGCACTCTAAGGAACTTGCCGCGACGCGCCACGCGCTCCGGCAAGGCAACAAGGCCCCGGCAAGAGGAGCTCGCCGGGAAGACAAACCAAGGTACGTCGAGGCCCGGTGAGCGACAAGCTTCCGGACCCGACAAGATAACGACAGCGGCAAGGCGCTTGTCGCGGCAGGCGGCCACTCTGCGTCCACGCTCCAGCGCATCCACCAACGTGTCGCTCTAGGGGCCTCTCCGGGCACGCGTGGCGGGAGGCTGTGCAGCCAGCAGTGCGCAGTGGCATGCGAAGCTGACAAGATCACCATCGTGGCGAACGGTGGCACCCCTAACGGTCCTTTTCTGCACTGTTCGGGCGACTCAGACGGGCATTTAATGCCCTTGTCCCCTGCCGTCAGAGTTAGGTAGGGTGCACTGTACAAGCAACTGTATCACCTACCTCGCTTTTTACGTTTGTGCCCTTCTCTACGTTGCCACCTGTCGGTGACCCCTTTAGCATATAAAAGGAGGCCCATGCGCAACGTAGGGGAGGGCTGGAGGGTTGGAAGGTTCGATCACTTCGACTCATTTGTAAACCAGAAAGACACCACGCTCTCTGGAGGGCAAGAACACAAGATAACATAGCCAGACAAGCAGCAGTAGGAGTATTATCTCTCCGGAGAGCTCCGAAGCTAGGTAAACCGCTCGTGTGCTTCGCCTCGATCTTCTCTTCATGCAGCCTCCGCCCCCCACCGAACCGAAAGGGGCCCGGTCCGCCGGCCCCATAGGTGTTCGTGGGTCAGTTTCCCCCGACATCTTTGGCGCGCCAGGTAGGGGGCGTTGAGATTGTGTGAACCTGATCCGCTGTTCACATGAGCTAGATCTTCATTCCCTTCATCAACATGCCACCGAAGAAGAAGACTTCGGCGGCAGCCGCTCCGTCCACGTCGTTTCCTCCACCGTTGGAGCAAACGGGTGGTGAAGTGGACGCCGGCGGAAGAACAGGCGTCGATGAGGGTGCTCACAGTGCTGCCAAGTCCAAGGACAAGGCAGCACAGACCTCGGCATCCGTACGCGCACCGCGCCCGTCTCAGGAGGCGTGGGACCAATAGCATCATGGTGTTCGCAGCGCCATACGTCCGCTGGGCCAAGATCAAGCTGGTGGATCTCGGGACGCTCAAGACCAGCATGCACGCCAGCATGCTGGCACCAGCGGGGCACGGTCGCCTGGACGGGATACTGCTCCTTCTAACATAGTTAGAAGTTCGAGCACGTCCCGCTCCACGCGCCGTCCGCCACTGCCACCCACCACTCCAGCAGAAGCTTTGGCGCGAGCTCAACTTCTTCTAGATTACCCTCCGACGTCGGACAAGATCGACGAATGGAGGGCTACCGGCTACGCCAACGGCGACACTCCACGGCGGCCGAGCGCGTCGCCGCCGCGGCAGGGTTGCCAGGCGCGAGCCGGTGGCGACGAAATGGGTGGAGGTGCAACTACCATGCAATCACCGCCCCGAAGGCCAAGATCGCCGACTCGCCGGATCCACCTTGACAGTGACTCCACTGCATCGTCGGATCCACGAGCTCGTCGCGATCAGCGCCAAGTTCTTCATGATCGACAACAAGAAGACGCTCGAACCCGCATCGAGCGCCGAAGAGAAGCGCGACGTCAATCCGACAAGCGCGTTGGGCCCTCTGTTGACATGCATGCGCCAGGGGAACCAGGCGATCTGCCGTACGCGGTAGGTTGTCCTGCGTTCACTCGTGAGCTGCGGCAAGTCCAGTGGCCCAGTACAAAGAACTTCAAGCCAGACGTACCGGAGAAGTACGACGGCAAGACGCATCCGTCAGAGTTCCTCAGCATCTACACCATTGCGGTGCAAGCTGCCGGGGGACGAGATGACAAGATCCTTGCCAACTACTTCCCGCTGGTGCTCAAGCCCAATGTCAGATCCTGGCTCATGCACTTGCCGGACAACTCTATATCCTCTTGGGCTGATCTGTGCCATCAGTTTGTCGATGCCTTCACCGGCGGACACAAGCCTCATGGCCAGGAGAGTGATCTTCATTTGCTCGCCCAGAAGGAAGGAGAGCCCCTGCGCAAGTACATTCAGAGATTCAGCAGTGTGCAGCACAACATCCCAGATGTCCACCCTGTCACGGTGATCAGCGCGTTCCATCAGAATGTGCGAAACCACAGGATGCGGGAGGAAATGGCGATGTGCAAGATCAAGGATGTCAGTGAGTTATATGCACTGGCCGACAAGTGTGCGCGTGCTGAGGAAGGGAGGAGGCTCCCCGGAAAAAATATAGGAGCGGGGGGATCTGACAGTGAAGATGCTGCCCCGGCAAGGAAAAACCGGCGGCGGAACAACAGAAGGAGGAAAGGTAAAGAGGTGCTAGTTGTTGAGCAGTCCGGCAACGGTGGTGGCGCCAAGGAGGCCAAAGCTGGTGACTCCAGCAACGATGTTGCCGTGGAGGTGGCGGTCGCCGACAAGCAGGACGGCACCAACAAGCAGTATTGCAAGATTCACCGCACCAAGGGCCATGATCTCCAGAACTGTAAGAAAGTCGAGCAGCTTGTTGAGCAACAGAAAGCTGAATACGAGCGGCGCGACAAGGAGAAAGCCCAGGAAGGTGCTGGGGGATCCGGCAAGAAACGTCCCGGCCAAGGAGGACGCCGCGGCAAGGCCAAGCAGCGGCAAGGAGACAGACCTCCTCGCGGCCGCGACAAGGACGAAGATGACGGCGACGATGAAGACATGGATGATGAGGAGACTGATGAGCAGGAGTTCCAGAAAGCCACAGAGGTCCTGTGCGTTGATGGCGGTGCTTCTCTGCACACCTCGCATCGTCAGCTCAAGCAGTGGGTGCGAGAAGTTAATGCAGCAGAACCGCCCGTTGAGTCACGCAAGCCTCTGAAATGGTCCAGCACGCCTATCATCTTTGATATTGAGGACCACCCTGATCGCATAACTGCGGTCGGGTGCTTGCCGATGTTGGTTTCACCAACAATCCGCAACCTCAAGGTCACTAAGATGCTAGTTGACGGCGGGGCCGGCTTGAATCTGATCTCCTCCGCGGTGCTCCAGAAACTCCAGATCCCTGACAGCGAGCTCGAAGAGACCGGCACATTTCATGGAATCAACCCGGGAAGGAGCAAGCCAAAGGGGAAGATCACGTTGCCGGTAACATTTGGCAGTGAGCTGAACTTCAGGACTGAGAGGGTCATGTTTGACGTTGCTGACATTCCATTATCTTACAATGGAATCCTTGGCCGTCCGGCACTCGTCAAGTTCATGGCAGCCTCTCACTATGCGTACAACGTACTGAAAATGCCAGGCCCAATAAGCGTCATCTCTGTCCCTGGTGACAAGAAGGATGCTCTTATCTGTGCCGACAAGATCTACCGGGAAGCAGCAGCCGCAGCAGAACACAAGACCCTTGCCGCTGGAGCTCCCGGGGGGAAGAAGATGACCAAGTCCGGCAAGAGCTCTGATCCCCACTCCGGCAAGCGCACCTCTTTGGAGTGCTGCGCTACCATCGAGGACGCACCATCGAGCTCCACCGGCAAGTGTAAGAAGGCAATGGCAGCTCCACCTGAGACCAAGAAGGTGTCCGCCAAGGAGGATGGCACTGGTGGTACATTTACCATCAGCGCCACTCTTGACCCCAAATAGGAAAGTGCGCTCGTTGCTTTCCTGCGGGCGAATGTCGACGTGTTTGCATGGCAACCGTCTGATATCCCCGGTGTTCCCAGGAAAGTAATTGAGCACCACCTTGCCGTCTGTCCTCATGCGCGGCCCGTCAAGCAGAGAGTCAGGAAGCAGGCAGTGGAGCGCCAAGAATTCATCGCAGAAGAAATCAAGAAGTTGGAAGCAGCAGGCCTTGTCAGAGGAGTACTCCATCCCACGTGGTTGGCCAATCCTGTTGTTGTGCGCAAGGCTAACAGGAAATGGAGACTTTGTATTGACTTCACTGATGTTAATAAAGCTTGTCCTAAAGACCCATTTCCCTTGCCGCGTATTGACCAGATTGTTGACTCCACGGCCGGATGTGATTTGCTTTCATTTCTTGATGCATACTCAGGATACCATCAGATCTTCATGGCAGAAGAAGATGAAGAGAAAACCGCATTTATCACCCCGTGTGGCACGTACTGCTTCGTACGGATGCCTTTTGGTTTGAAGAATGCTGGTTCAACATTCGCAAGGGTAGTCCACCATGATTTTGAGCCGCAAATGCACAGAAATGTGGAAGCTTACATGGATGACATAGTGGTCAAGAGCAAGAAAAGGGCGACCCTAATTCAAGATTTAGACGAGACATTTGCAAATCTGCGCAAGATCAACCTCAAGCTCAACCCCGAGAAGTGTGTGTTTGGAGTCCCCTCCGGCAAGCTTCTCGGGTTCTTCGTGTCTCAGCAGGGAATTGAAGCCAATCCCGACAAGATCAAGGCCATTGAGCAAATCGAAGCACCAAAGCGCGTCAAGGATGTACGAAGGCTTGTCGGTTGCATGGCTGCTCTCAGCAGGTTTATCTCTAGATCTGCTGAGCGCGCCGTGCCATTTTTCAAAATTTTGAAAAAGGCAGGTCCAATGAAATGGACTCCGGAGGCAGAGGCTGCGCTGCAGGACTTGAAGAGATACCTGTCCTCCACTCCAACACTTGTCGCACCTAAGCCGCAAGAGAAGTTGCTGCTGTATATAGCGGCAACCAATCAAGTGGTAGTGCTGCGTTAGTGGCAGAGAGAGAGCCAGGTGATGAGCCGGCAACAATGGCAGATGCATCCAGCGACGAGCAGGGGGCTTCGCCGACAAGCTCTGGTCCCGACAAACATGGGTTTGCGCAGGAACATGATAAGATGCCAAGGAGAATGGTGCAGCGCCCAGTTTACTTTGTCAGTTCCCTTCTGCAGGGAGCTAGGTCAAGGTACTCTGGTGTGCAGAAGTTGCTTTTCGGCCTCCTCATGGCCTCGAGAAAGTTGCGCCATTACTTCCAAGCACATGAGATCACAGTCGTCACTCGCTTTCTGCTGAAGAGGATACTGCAAAATCCAGAAGCAACAGGCAGGATTGTCGAGTGGGCGCTGGAACTGTCAAGCTTTGGCCTCAAGTTTGAGAGCACTTCAACTATCCAAAGCAGAGCGTTGGCAGAGTTCATAGCAGAGTGGACGCCAACCCCAGATGAAGAAATTCCAGAGACAAGCATCCCCGTCAAAGAAGCGAGTAAAGAGTAGCTGATGTACTTTGATGGTGCCTTCTCCCTGCAAGGCGCCGGTGCAGGCGTGCTGCTTGTCGCACCCACCAGAGAGCACCTCAAGTACGTGGTCCAGATGCACTTTCCCAAAGAGCAAGCAACCAACAATACTGCAGAGTATGAAGGATTGCTTGACGGTCTCAGAATTGCAGCAGACCTTGGGATCAAGAAGCTTATTGTCAGGGGTGACTCACAGCTTGTCGTCCACCAAGTAAACAAAAACTACCAGAGTCCGTTGATGGAAGCATATGTTGATGAAGTGAGGAAGCTAGAGGAGCACTTTGACGGCCTACAGATGGAGCATATCCCAAGAGCTCAGAATGACATTGCTAATGGCTTGTCAAAGTGCGCCGCGCTAAAGTTACCTGTGGAACCAGGAATCTTTGTGCTTAAGTTGAATCAACCATCCGTAACACCATCAACTGGACAAAGCAAGAAGAGGAAGTTGGTTTCTGGTGACTAATTTCCGGCGGAGCTCCCCGAAGCCGCCGCCAAGAAAGTCCCCAAGATCAACACCAAGGATGCTGAGGGGCAGTCTGCTCCGGCAAGCCTTATGGTTTGTTCCGTAGAAGCAGATGCTCCCGACAAGTTTTGCTCCGGCAAGCTTGTCGGGGAACATCAAGCTCCGGCAGGGCCGCAAGCCCTTGCCGTGGAAGCGGATGTTCCCGCAGCAGCAGATGCGCCTTTAGTCCTTGTTGTCGAGCCACAAGCTCCAGCATGGGCACAGCAGATTGTCCACTTCCTTCAGACAGGAGAACTTCCCGAAGAACAAGAATAAGCGGAAAGAGTAGCCCGGCAGTCAAGCATGTACCAGTTTGTTGATAGCATACTATACAGAAGAAGACTCAACAGTGTGAAATTGAAGTGTATTCGCCGGGAAGATGGACAAAAGCTGTTGGCAGAGATACATGGAGGCATATGTGGCCACCACATTGGCGCAAGAGCACTTGCCGGCAAAGCTTTCCGGCAAGGTTTCTTTTGGCCGACAGCCCTCCAGGATGCAACTGCACAAGTAACCAAGTGTGAAGCGTGCCAGTTCCACTCCAAACAGATACACCAGCCAGCTCAAGCTCTCCAGACGATCCCTTTATCCTGGCCATTTTCGGTCTGGGGGCTCGATATCCTCGGCCCCTTCCCCCGAGCTGTCGTGGGCTTTGAGTACTTGTACGTTGCAATCGACAAGTTCACAAAGTGGCCGGAAGTGCAGCCAGTGGGGAAGGTGACAGCACAGTCAGCAGTCAAGTTCTTCAGGTCGATTGTTTGTTGTTTCGGGATCCCTAACAGGATCATCACCGACAACGGCACGCAATTCACGAGCCGCACCTTCATGCAGTACGTCCAAGACCTTGGCGCCAAGGTCTGCTTCCCTTCTGTTGCTCATCCGAGAAGCAACGGTCAAGCAGAGAGGGCAAATGCTGAAGTGCTGCGCGGGCTCAAGACCAGAACTTTCGATAGGCTGCACAAGTGCGGAAGGAACTGGATCGAGGAGCTGCCGGTGGTTCTTTGGTCGATCAGAACGACGCCAAATCGAGCCACTGGCCAGACACCTTTCGCTCTAGTCTGTGGAGCAGAGGCAGTTCTCCCCACGGAACTCGTATACGGGTCACCTCGAGTGCTCGCTTATGATGAGCTTGAGCAAGAACAGCTGCGGCAAGACGACGCGCTGCTCCTTGAGGAAGATCGTCTTCAGGCTGCTGTACGAGCTGCTCGATACCAGCAAGCTTTGCGCCGCTATCATAGCCGCAAAGTTAAAGCCAGAAGCTTCGAGGAAGGCGACCTTGTTCTTCGGCGCGTTCAGTCTGCCAAGAATTCCAACAAGTTGACGCCGAAGTGGGAAGGCCCTTATCGGGTGAGACGAGTCACAAGGCCTTGCGCTGTCCGCCTTGAGACCGAAGATCGCGTTCTGGTGAGCAACTCCTGGAACATAGAACATCTTCGTAAGTTTTTCCCATAAGGCCCGATTGCCAGGACCCGTTCCGGCAACCACCTTTTGTACAAGTCTTGCCGCTGTTGCATGTAATCCTTTGTACAAAGCCGGGCGCAGATCCCGTGCATAAGTAAAACCCCATGTGCTCCGCACAACTTGTCCATTTCATGCGTTAGTTCCTTTCTTGCATGCGATTATCTGACACTTTGTGCAGCACCTACATCCGGTAAGCAGTAACGAGCCGGAGAGCTCCATATTATTATTTTCTCTTCTTTCTTTTTCTTTTAAAGGAAAAGAAGGTTCCCTCGCACACAAGTTTGCCGGGGGGGAAGGAGAAGATTGTGGTATGGGCCAGGCGTCGTTCAAGCAAAGACTTGCCTTACCGAGAAGCAAATGACAGAAAAGCTAAGTTGCCAAAGTTTGAGCAATCACTTATTGAAATTTTTGAGTTATCTTCCTCGAAAGACCCTGCTTTGTATGGAAAACCTGTGCGCGGAGGAACCTACTCGTGGCTAGTTGCGCCCTTACTTTGTTTTGAGTTCGCTCAACAGCTTAAGCGTGCTGCAACTAGTCGCGACAAGGTTTCTTGTCAGAAGCAGCGCCGCCAGCAGGCTGCTGAAGTTCTGCACTCAGCGCTCGCGGCTCGAGCGCCTGCGCTGACAAGTTCCCTATAAGCGTAGGGTAATAACATACAAAGGAAGGAATCTAGTAGAGGAAATAACATTGCAATTGATAACAGAAATAAAGTTATATTACAAGATAACTTGACGCAGCTCTAATAGACTGTTTTCATAACATGATTAGCAGCGACAAGGGAAAAGAAGAAATGGGTGCGACAAGGGCCTTGAGTGCATCCAGATCGGCGTCAGGCGGCAAGGACCTGAGGACATTGGGGAAGCTGAGGCCTGGGTTGCGGAAGGCCACCTTCATCAGCACCTTCTGGAGAACCCCGGCACAGATTTTGCGCGACTCGTCGGCCAGCTGCTTCGGGATCCTTTCCTGGAGCCGCTGGAGTGCCGTCGCCACGCCCTTGAAGAACAGGCTGAGCTTGGCGCTGGGTTGAAGACTCTCGTCGGAAGGATACCCGAAGTCCTCCATCCCCAGCTGCGCCAGCTCCTCATTGATGACTGCGGCAGTGTTCACCAGACCCTCGGTCCAGTGCTCCACTGTGTCCCTGAACGAGTTCTGGGTAACTGCAATGCTCTCCAGCAGCGCCACGTCAGCCTTGACTTTCTCCGCCAAGGTCTTCTCCCGCTCCTTGGCGGCCTCCAGCGTCTACGTCAGCGTGGCCAGCTTCAGCTCCAGGTCTGCTTTGGAATCCTTGGCGGCGCTGAGCTCCTTGCCCCTCTCAGCGAGAAGGCCTTGCAGCTCACCATAGGCGGCAGCATCCTTCTTGCGCTCACGCTTGAGCGCGGCAAGCTCCTCACCGCTCTTCCCAATATCGGCCTCCAGCCGCGCCACCTTCTCCTCCAGCTCTTTCTTGGCAGCCTCTGCAGTTGCCGCGGCGTCCTTTGCCTCCTTGAGCGCCCCGCCAAGTGCTCGCTCACGCTCGGCGAGCTCTTCCTCGTAGCTGTCGAGGTGGGCCTTCCGCTGCACTAGTTTGCCTTCCCGCGCGGACTGCTTCTCGGCGGCCAGCCTTTGCTCCTCCTCAGCCTCGGCCTTCTCGAGAAGAAAGACCGTGCACTCCTCGTTGACTCGCTCCCGCTCCTGCGCCAGGGACCGGAGAGCTTCTTGATTTTGGCCCCGGAGCTCCTCCGCGTGCTTTTCCATGTCGACTCCCGCCTTCGCGACAAGCGCTTCCCGGGAAGCCAGTTTGGCTTGCCGGGCGCGGTAGAGTGACAGCAGCTTCCGCAGCAGCTGCTCCTCCTCGGGCTCGCCACTGCTGCTGCCGGGCACGTCAACCAATGACAGTCCAGCAGAGGCGAGCACCTCCCCGTCAAAAGCTTCCCCCTCGACTGGCACCCTGGAGCTCGATGCCCAGGGTAGCTTGATGAAGATGTCGTCGCCGGCCTTCAAGTAGGCGCCGGGCTGGGGCTCCTCGGAGCCTGGCTCCGCAGAAGCGGCAGAGGGTTCGGCGGCCGGCGCAGCGCCTGGCGCTCCTGCGGCCTCAGGGTCGTCAGTGCGATCGACCGACCCCTCGCCGGCTTCCGCAGCAGCAGCCCCGGCGGCCTCCTCGCCGGCGGTCTCATCAGCACCGGCACCTTCCTTGCCGGCGCCCTCTGTCTCCATTGGCTCAGCCGTAGATGGGTCTGAAGAACGAAGAAGGGAGGAAAAATCAATCAAAAATCCAAGAAAGGAAAAACAGAAGAAGCAGAACCCAAGGGAAAGTTTCTGGGCAAGTGGATTACCTGCGCCAAGATCTCCACCTGCGGCCTCGGTCGCCGCAGGATCAGCAGTGCCGTCCCTTGCCGGGGAGTCCCCCCTTGTCGGAGAGCGCTCCCTTGCCGGGTACTCCTCCCCTGGCAGCGCAGTCGAAGCAGGTGGCACTTTGGGACCGGCCTCCGGGCGCTCCTGATGAGGCTGCTCTGCTCCTGCACAAGTCAACAAGCAAGATATCAGCGAAGGAAAAAGCACTCAAGCGCGCCCCGCAGCAGAAGGTTAAACTATGAACTTACGCTGGGGGCTGCGCTGGGGGCTGCTTTGAGGAGTGATTGCCGGGTCCGTCAAGGTGATCTCGGACCCACCCCCTATAGACAAGGTGGGGTCATCTTCGATGACGATCACCGTGGCCTTGGCCCTCTTCGCCGCTCTCTGGGCCAGCGTTCTGAAAAGAAAGGAGTCCAGATTGGAGCAAGTCAGACACAAGATATAAACAGCAAGATTGAAGGATTATAAGAGCACCAAAGAAACTCACTCTTCTTCTTCCTCGTCGGAGCTGAGCGCGGAAAATCGAAGTCCGGCCCCCCTCCGGTGTGGCGAGGTGGAGGAGTAGGATCCCTTGCTCGCTTGGCGGGGGCAGTAGCGGTGGCCCGGGAAGATCCCGCTCCAATTGCCGCTGTTGCGTGAGGCGCTCCCGCGGCAACATTGCTTGCCGCGGTAGAGTGCGTCGCGCGGCTCGGTGGCTGTGGAGCCGGCTGCCGCCCCGCTGCGTCCCCGGCCCTGCGAAGGCGCCTCCTTGGCGGGGCCGGGGGCTCCGCCTGCGGCAAGCTCTCTGAAGGCTCAGCCTCCTCCTCGCCGGCCTCGCTCGACTCGGCTTCGGAACGGGCAGGCTCCTCTTCACCCATGAACTCCGCGCGTTCGGCAAGGTTTGCCGCCTCTGCAGCCTCCGCCTCCTCCACGGTGAACCCGAATGCGCCCGCGGCAGCTGCAGCCGCAGCCTCTTCCGCCCTAGTGGCGATGAGCTGCAGCTCCTCGTCGGTGGTGTCACGGCTGAGGCTCTTCTGCTTGTCAGCACGGACCGGCACTTCCTCCAAGGTGTCGAAGAACGCTCGCACAACGTCATCCGCAGGCTCTTGCCAAGTTGGGACGATGCCGTGTGAATCGCACAACGGCATCATGGCGCGGATCCGGTCAGGCGAGGAGTTATTGCACAAAGGAACTACACCCCTCGGCAGTGTGAATGGGTGCTGGGGGTCGCGTTTGAATAACTCCAAGAGCATTGCGTCCAACTCCAAGACGGTGAAGTTGTAGTTGAGGCCCGGCCGCAGTCTCATGATGTCCGCCGAGTTCTTGAACTCCCAGGAGGGCCTCCCCCTCTCCTGCAGGGGGGCAATGCGGCGGCGGAGGAAATCTGCCCCGACAGCACCTACAGTGAGCCCGGCAAGCCTGAGGCGAAGAATCGTAGTGATGGCGATCTTCAGCCTCTCGTCTTCCGGGGCCACGTTGCTCCAGTCATTGCCGCGCACTATTAGAGTTTGGCGCACGGCGGTGAAGGGCTGCGGATTCTCCTCGACGATCCAGCACCACTCGGCTCTCCACTCCTCCCACTTGCTGCGGAGCTCACCATCCAAGTACGCCTCCTTCTTGCCGACTCTCGAGACCCAGGCAATCCATCCGGCAAGCGGCTCTCCTCTCTCTACCCGAGGAATGAAGTAGTGGCGGAAAAGGGCAAAACTAGGGTGGACTCCGACAAAGTTGTGCGAAAACTGCCATGGTCAGGACAGCATTGGGGGTGAAGTCAAGGAGGCGTAAGCCATATGTGTTCATAATGTCACAGAAGAACTCCGAGAAAGGCGGGTAGAGCCCGAAATAGAAGAATAGTGGGAAGAACGGGTACCCATTTGGAGCCAGCTTCGAAGCGGTAGCCGGGAGTACCCTCGTGCGCGGATGCGCACGCGTCTCCGTCGCCCAAAAGAGGTAGAAGTACTCCCTCAGCTCCTGCACGCTGAGCTGGGGGGTGAAGATCGCCCGCTCCTTCCGCAGCGCCGCGAGCCGCTACGCCTCGGCCGACTTCACACCCTTTCCCTTGTCGGCTTTCGGGCCCATGGCGGAGGTGGTGAGGGAGGTCGACGGCGTGGAGATTCTAGTGACAATGGGAGGGGCGGAGCGCTGCACTCTCGGCTTCGAGGAGAAGGGGGGAGCGGCGGAGTTTGTGAAGAAGGAGTAGTAGCAACCAGCGAGGGGAAACGAACTGCCCCTATTTCCTCTGCTTATAAAGAGGGACGGGGCGGACGTTTCGCCCTTCCTAATAAACAACCACCCACGATCTCCCCCACGATGCCGCATTCAACACGTGCCGTTATGGGGGAGCGCGGTGGATACGGAGCGAGATTTGGTGTAGCCCAGCCCGCGTGTGCCCGTGCCCTGTCTTGGGCCTGGCCCAACAGCGCTCGGCACCGTGTCTGGCCCAGGCCCGGGGGCTCCTGTCGGTGTACTAGAATAGGGGTACCCTAGTACCCCGAACTTGTGCACGGGAAGTTGCAGCACCCCGCGGCAAGGCTTGCCGGGCGAATGCCAAGACCCTCCAAGGTTCCCTTGGAGCCATTCAAGAACAAAGTATTTAAGCACAGGATACAAGGCCCCGGCAAGAGGAGCTTGCCGGGAAGGCCAACCGAGGCACTCTAAGGAACTTGCCGTGACGCGCCACGCGCTCCGGCAAGGCAACAAGGCCCCGGCAAGAGGAGCTTGCCGGGAAGATAAACCAAGGTACCTCGAGGCCCGGTGAGCGACAAGCTTCCGGACCCGACAAGATAACGACAGCGGCATGGCGCTTGCCGCGGCAGGCGGCCACTCTGCGTCCATGCTCCAGCGCATCCACCAACGTGTCGCTCTGGGGGCCTCTCCGGGCGCGCGTGACGGGAGGCTGTGCAGCCAGCAGTGCGCAGTGGCATGCGAAGCTGACAAGATCACCATCGTGGCGAACGGTGGCGCCCCTAACGGTCCTTTTCTGCACTGTACGGGTGACTCAGACGGGCATTTAATGCCCTTGTCCCCTGCCGTCAGAGTTAGGTAGGGTGCACTGTACAAGCAACTGTATCACCTACCTCGGTGACCCCTTTAGCATATAAAAGGAGGCCCATGCGCAACGTAGGGGAGGGTTGGAGGGTTGGAAGGTTCGATCACTTCGACTCATTCGTAAACCAGAAAGACACCACGCTCTCTGGAGGGCAAGAACACAAGATAACATAGCCAGACAAGCAGCAGTAGGAGTATTATCTCTCCGGAGAGCTCCGAAGCTGGGTAAACCGCTCGTGTGCTTCGCCTCGATCTGCTCTTCGTGCAGCCTCCGCCCCCACCGAACCGAAAGGGGCCCGGTCCGCCGGCCCCATAGGTGTTCGTGGGTCAGTTTCCCCCGACAGTTCGGCACTAGGATCTCCGACGATTTGGATCACGACGAGTACGACTCCTTCAACCCCGTTCTCTTGAACGCTTCCGCTTAGCGATCTACAAGGGTATGTAGATGCACTCTCCTTCCCCTCGTTGTTGGTTTCTCGATAGATAGATCTTGGTGATTCGTAGGAAAAATTTGAATTTCTGCTACGTTCCCAACAGTGGCATCATGAGCTAGGTCTATTGCGTAGATTCTTTGCATGAGTAGAACACAAAGTAGTTGTGGGCGTTGATTTTGTTCAATATGCTTACCGTTACTAGTCCAATCTTGATTCGGTGGCATTGTGGGATGAAGCGGCCCGGACCGACCTTACACGTACACTTATGTGAGACAGGTTCCACCGACTGACATGCACTTGTTGCATAAGGTGGCTAGTGGGTGCCAGTCTCTCCCACTTTAGTCGGATCGGATTCGATGAAAAGGGTCCTTATGAAGGGTAAATAGCAATTGACATATCACGTTGTGGTTTTTGCGTAGGTAAGAAACGTTCTTGCTAGAAACCCATAGCAGCCACGTAAAACATGCAAACAACAATTAGAGGATGTCTAACTTGTTTTTGCAGGGTTTGCTATGTGATGTGATATGGCCAAAAAGAATGTGATGAATGATATGTGATGTATGAGATTGATCATGTTCTTGTAATAGGAATCACGACTTGCATGTCGATGAGTATGACCTGCGTGTCATTGAACAACGCCATGTAATTACTTTACTTTATTGCTAACCGGCAGCCATAGTAGTAGAAGTAATAGTTGGCGAGACAACTTCATGAAGACACGATGATGGAGATCATGATGATGGAGATCATGGTGTCATGCCGGTGACGATGATGATCATGGAGCCCCGAAGATGGAGATCAAAAGGAGCAAAATGATATTGGCCATATCATGTCATTTTTTGATTGCATGTGATGTTTATCATGTTTATGCATCTTATTTGCTTAGAACGACGGTAGTAAATAAGATGATCCCTCATTAAAATTTCAAGAAAGTGTTCCCCCTAACTTTGCACCGTGGCGAAAGTTCGTCGTTTCGAAGCACCACGTGATGATCGGGTGTGATAGATTCTAACATTCACATACAACGGGTGTAAGCCAGATTTACACACGCGAAACACTTAGGTTAACTTGACGAGCCTAGCATGTACAGACATGGCCTCGGAACACAAGAGACCGAAAGGTCGAGCATGAGTCGTATGGTAGATACGATCAACATGAAGATGTTCACCGATGATGACTAGTCCGTCTCACGTGATGATCGGACACGGCCTAGTTGACTCGGATCATGTAATCATTTAGATGACTAGAGGGATGTCTATCTGAGTCGGAGTTCATTAGATGAACTTAATTATCCTGAACGTAGTCAAAAACCCTTTGCAAATTGTGTCATAGCTCGCGCTTTAGTTCTACTGTTTAAGATATGTTCCTAGAGAAAATATAGTTGAAAGTTGACAGTAGCAATTATGCGGACAGTAGAAGGCTTATGTCCTTAATGCACCGCTCGGTGTGCTAGTCCTCAAACGTTGTCTGTGGATGTTGCGAACATCTGACATACGTTTTGATGACTACATGATAGTTTGGTAATGTTAAATGGTTTAGAATTGAGGCACCGAAGACATTTTTGAAATGACACAGAACATATGAGATGCTCCAAGAGCTGAAATTGGGATTTCAGGCTCGTGCCCACGTCAAGAGATATGAGACCTCCGATGAGTTTTCTAGCTTACAAACTAAGGGAGAAGATCTCAATCGTTGAGCTTGTGCTCAGATTGTCTGGGTACAACAATCACTTGAATTGAGCGGGAGTTAATCTTCCAGATGAGATAGTGATGTTTCTCCGAAGACATTGCCGCCAAGCTACTAGAGCTTCTGATGAACTATAACATAACAGGGATGGATATGATGATCCTTGAGCTATTCACGATGTTTGACACCACGGATGTAGAAATCAAGGAGGAGCATCAATTGTTGATGGTTAGTGAAACCACTAGTTTCAAGAAGGGCGAGGGCAAGAAGGGGTACTTCATGAAACGGCAAATCAGTTGCTGTTCCAGTGAAGAAACCCAAAGTTGAACCCAAACCCGAGACTAAGTGCTTCTGTAATGAGAGGAACGGACACTGAAGCAGAATTACCCTAGATACTTGGTAGATGAGAAGGCTGGCAAGGTCGATAGAAGTATATTGGATATACATTATGTTAATGTGTACTTTACTAGTACTCCTAGTAGCACCAGGGTATTAGATACCGGTTCGGTTGCTAAGTGTTAGTAACTCGAAATAAAAGGCTACAGAATAAACGGAGACTAGCTAAAGGTGAGCTGACGATATGTGTTGGAAGTGTTTCCAAGGTTGATGTGATCAAGCATCGCACGCTCCCTCTACCATCGAGATTGGTGCTAAACCTGAATATTGTTATTTGGTGTTTGCGTTGAGCATAGACATAATTGGATTATGTCTATCGCAATGCGGTTATTCATTTAAGGAGAATAATGGTTACTCTATTTATTTGAATAATACTTTCAATGGTCTTACACCTAAAAGAATGGTTTATTGAATCTCGATGTAGTGATGCACATTTTCATGCCAAAAGATATAAAATAGTAATGATAGTACCACTTACTTGTGGCACTGCCATGTAAGTCATATTGGTATAAAACGCATGAAGAAGCTCCATGTTGATGGATCTTTGAACTCACTCATTATTGAAAAGTTTGAGACATGCGAACCATGTCTATTGGTGTATACGCATGAAGAAACTCCATGCAGATGGATCGTTTGGACTCACTTGATTTTGAATCAGTTGAGATATGCAAATCATACCACATGAGCAAGATGACTGAAAAGCCTCGTTTTCAGTAAGATGGAACAAGGTAGCAACTTGTTGGAAGTAACACATATTGATGTGTGCAGTCCAATGAGTGCTGAGGCATGCAGTGAATATCGTTATGTTCTTACTTCACGGATGATTTGAGTAGATGTTGAGTATATTTACTTGATGAAACACAAGTCTGAATTATTGAATGGTTCAAGTAATTTCAGAGTGAAGTTGAATATCATCGTGACAAGAGGATAAAATGTCTATGATATGATCATAGAGATGAGTATCTGAGTTACGAGCTTTGGCACGCAATTAAGACATTGTGGAAATCGTTTCACAATTAATATCGCCTGGAACACCATAGTGTGATGGTGTGTCCGAACATCATAGTTGCACCCTACTGGATACGGTGCGTACCATGATGTCTCTTATCAAATTACCACTATCGTTCATGGGTTAGGCATTAGAGACAACCACATTCACTTTAATAGGGCACCACGTAATTCCGTTGAGACAACACCGTTTGAACTATTGTTTGGAGAAACCTAAGTTGTCGTTTCTTGAAAGTTTGGGACTGCGGCGCTTATATGAAAAGTTTCATCGTGATAAGCTCGAACCCAAAGCGGATAAATACATCTTCATAGGATACCCAAAATGGTAGGGTATACCTCCTATCTCAGATCCGAAAGCAATAAGGATATTTTCTTGAATCGGGTCCTTTATGGAGGAAAAGTTTGTCTCGAAAATTGAGTGGGAGGATGGCGGAGACTTGATATGGTTATTGAACCGTCACTACAATTAGTGTGTAGCAGGGCACAGGAAGTTGTTCCTGTGGCACCTACACCAATTGAAGTAGAAGCTTATGATAGTGATCATGAAACTTCGGATCAAGTCACTACCGTACCTCGTAGGGTGACAAGGATGCGTACTACTTCAGAGTGGTACAGTAATCATGTCTTGAAGGTCATGTTGCTAGACAACAATGAACCTACGAGCTATGGAGAAGCAATGGTGGGCCCATATTCCAACATATTGTTAGAAGCCATAAAATCCGAGAGAGGATCCATGTATGAGAACAAAGCATGGACTTTGGTGGTCTTGCCCGATGATCGGCAAGCCACTGAGATAAATGGGTCTTTAAGAAGAAAACGGACGTGGACGGTAATGTCACCGTCTATGAAGCTCGACTTGTGGCGAAGAGTTTTTCACAAGTTCAAGGAGTTGACTACGATGAGATTTTCTCATCCGTAGCGATGCTTAAGTCCGTTGGAATCATGTTAGCATAAGCTACATTTATGAAATCTGGCAGATGGATGTCAAAATAAGTTTCCTTACCAGTTTTTTGTGAGGAAAGGTTGTATGTGATACAACCAGAAGGTTTTGACAATCCTGAAGAACGCTAACAAATATGCAAAACTCTGGCAATCCTTCTAAGGACTGGAGTAAGCATCTCGGAGTTGGAATGTATGCTTTGATGAGATGATCAAAGATTTTGGGTTTATACAAAGTTTATGAGAAACATGTATTTCCAAAGAAGTGAGTGGGAGCGCTATAGAATTTCTGATAAGTATATGTTGTTGACATATTGTTGATCAGAAATGATGTAGAATTTCTGGAAAGCATATAGGGTTATTTGAAAAGTGTTTTTTCGATGGAAGACCTGGATTAAGCTACTTGAACATTGAGCATCAAGATCTATGAGGATAGATCAAAAACGCTAAATGGTACTTACAAATGAGCACATACCTTGACATGATCTTGAAGGTGTTCAAGATGGATCATTCAAAGAAGGAGTTCTTACCTGAGTTGTAAGGTTTGAAGTTAAGAGTTAAAGCTCGACCACGGCAGAAGAGAGAGAAAGGACGAAGCTCGTCCCCTATGCTTCAGACGTAGGCTCTATAGTATGCTATGCTGTGTACCGCACCGGAAGTGTGCCTTGCCATGAGTCAGTCAAGGGGTACAAGAATGATCTAGGAATGGATCATTGGACAACGGTCAAAATTGTCCTTGGAGTAAATAAAGGACATGTTTCTCGACTATGGAGGTGATAAAGAGTTCGGCGTAAAGGGTTACGTCGATGCAAGCTTTAACACCTATCTGAATGACTCTGAGTAGCAAACCGGATACGTATAGTGGAGCAACCATTTGGAATAGCTCCAAGTGGAGCGTGGAAGTAGCATTTACAATATGACATAGAGAATTGCGAAATACATACGGATCTGAAGGTTGCAGACCCGTTGACTAAAACCTCTCTCACAAGAAAAACATGATCAAATCCTAGAACTCATTGAGTCTTAATCACATGGGGATGTGAACTAGTTTAGTGACACTAGTAAACTCTTTGGACGTTGGTCACATGGCGATGTGACCTATCAGTGTTAATCACATGGTGATGTGAACTAGATTGTTGACTCTAGTGCAAGTGGGAGACTGTTGGAAATATGCCCTAGTGGCAATAATAAATTAGTTGTTATTATATTTCCTTGTTCATGATAATCGTTTATTATCCATGCTATAATTGTATTGATAGGAAACTCGGATACATGTGTGGATACATAGACAACACCATGTCCCTAGTAAGCCTCTAGTTGACTAGCTCGTCGATCAATAGATGGTTACGGTTTCTTGACCATGGACATTGGATGTCGTTGATAACGGGATCACATCATTAGGAGAATGATGTGATGGACAAGACCCAATCCTAAGCCTAGCACAAAGATCATGTAGTTCGTATGCTAAAGCTTTTATAATGTAAAGTATCGTTTCCTTAGACCATGAGATTGTGTGACTCCCGGATACCGTAGGAATGCTTTGGGTGTACCAAACGTCACAACGTAACTGGGTGGCTATAAAGGTGTACTACGGGTATCTCCAAAAGTGTCTGTTGGGTTGGCACGAATTGAGACTAGGATTTGTCACTCCGTATAATGAAGAGGTATCTCTAGGCCAACTCGGTAGGACATTATCATAATGTGCACAATGTGATCAAGGGGTTGATCATGGGATGATGTGTTACGGAATGAGTAAAGAGACTTGCTAGTAACGAGATTGAACAAGGTATCGGCATACCGACGATCGAATCTCGGGAAAGTACAATACCGCTAGACAAAGGGAATTGTGTACGGGATTAATCGAATCCTTGACATAGTGGTTCATCCGATGAGATCATCGTGGAACATGTGGGAGCCAACATGGGTATCCAGATCCCGCTGTTGGTTATTGACCGGAGAACATCTCGGTCATGTCTGCATGGTTCCCGAACCTGTAGGGTCTACACACTTAAGGTTCGATGACGCTAGGGTTATAAAGGAAGTTTGTATGTGGTTATCGAATGTTATTCGGAGTCCCGGATGAGATCCCGGACGTCACGAGGAGTTTCAGAATGGTCCGGAGGTAAATATTTATATATGGGAAGTCCTGTTTTGGTCACCGGAAAAGTTTTGGGTTTTACCGGTAATGTACCGGGACCACCGGGAGGGTCCCGGGGGTCCACCAAGTGGGGCCACCGGCCCTGGAGGGCTGCATGGGCCAAGTGTGGGAGGGGACCAGCCCCAGGTGGGCTGGTGCGCCCCCCCACAAGGGCCCAAGGCGCCTACGGTTTGGGAAAGGGGCGCACCCACCTAACTTGGGGGGCAAGTTTCCCCTCTCCCCCCCTTGGCCACACCCTAGATGGGTTTTGGTCTGCCGCCACCCCTAGGGAGGGAACCCTAGAGGGGGCGCACCCCCTCCCTCTCCCCTATATATACTTGAGGACTTTGGGGCTGCCAACACATGAGTTTCACCTCTCCCTGACGCAGCCCTACCTCTCTCCCTCCTCCTCTCCCGTGGTGCTTGGCAAAGCCCAGCAGGATTGCCACGCTCCTCCACCATCACCACGCTGTTGTGATGCTGCTGGATGGAGTCTTCCTCAACCTCTCCCTCTCTCCTTGCTGGATCAAGGCATGGGAGACGTCACCGGGATGTACGTGTGTTGAACGCGGAGGTGCCGTCCGTTCAGCACTAGGATCTCCGGTGATTTGGATCACGACGAGTACAACTCCTTCAACCCCGTTCTCTTGAACGCTTCCGCTTAGCGATCTACAAGGGTATGTAGATGCACTCTCCTTCCCCTCGTTGCTGGTTTCTCCATAGATAGATCTTGGTGATTCCTAGGAAAATTTTGAATTTCTGCTACGTTCCCCAACAGAATAAACATCATGTGTATAGTACACACACTAAAGTTCCATAGATCACAAATGTACCAAATGTGTAATACAATATATAGTACAACCTCTGTTTCAAATACCAGGCGTATTAAGTTTCAGTAGAACAAACATTTGACCAAGAATTAAACTATTACTATGTAACAATTGTGCTACAAAAACATAACAACAAATATGTGCTTTAGAAGATGAGTCTAATGATACCAATTTTAGTCCACAAAATTTTACTTTAGAATATGGGTCTAATGTAATGCTCATGCTCGGATCACACTGTGCGTGTGTGTGACCCCTCCGACATGACCTATCTGGAAAAATATCCTAACCTAACACAAAGCACTTCACTCATGTGTATCGCATGTAGGAAAACACCTCGAAAGATCCCAGTCATGCCATGTCACCACCAGGATGTCGTTCTTTTGCCTGCCATACCCCTGTTCAATTGGACTTAAATTGACCCGCTTTGCCAAATTGAGGGAGGCAGATGCATGATTTTCAAGGTGGCATGCCTAAGTGTTTCCACTTGCCAAGTTTATCAACTTCTGATGCATTTCTCTTCTACTTTTTATGATCATGTATGTGCTAACTAATGCATAGCCAACCTAGGCAATGGCATTCGGAAGGGAAATTATCAATCCAATTAGTTTCCAAATTACTAAATAAGCATTAAGAATACTGAAAAAAATCATACTACATTCTTCACACTATTGGGTGGAGTAGGATCTACGGTTTGATACCACTATGTCCAAAGAATTTCCAACTTGATTCAACTCTAATCGTAACAACCTTATGTACGCGTTTCCAAGAGAGCTAAAGGAATCAACAAAGTACATAATAGCGAAGTCTCTACAATTCGCAAATAAAAAATACTGAAGTGTCCTCTATGTAAAAAAGAACATACATTTTGAAACAGGACAGTCCTTTCTTTTTCTCGAAATATTGGATTTGGATCACAACAATTCTGAGTGTCAGCATGTTGTGCGGTAGAATCAAAGTGTGTATTATATGAGGTGTGAGCTTTCTGTCTTATGCACTAGCATTTTCAATAATTGCATCTTTTTTAATAGAGCATATCTGACTTTTTAACAGAACTTGATTTTCAGAACAAAAAATGCACAATTCATAATTAATCAAATGGATACTACTAGTGTTGTAAAGAGATAAATATATAAGCATTTCCTATGTTAAAAACATATTAGTACATTAAAACCATTATACTTACCATTACCGAAATTAGCTCACTCGCTTTAGTTCCAGGATCATATGCTAACCTAAAGCGTAACAGCATAAAGTTCTCCACTAGGTTACTAGCTATGGTACCAATATTAGTGTGACAAACTAACAAGATTACCACCATCAAACAGAAGTAGCTATTATTCCAACATGTGTACCATGAAAGGGTCTTAGCAGAATATCTTTTAATAGTTCAATGCTGGTGAATCATTTATTCTGATATCTAACATATCTAGTTCAATAATTTTCACAGTCAGGTATAAGGAGAAAATGTGGAACACCTAGAAAAAATGTCAAACACTATATACAAACAAGTGTGAGTGGAAGTGTGGAACTGAAAAACACATGAATGCAAATGTTTGTGTAAGGGTTAACCTTCAGTCTTTTGCATAGTATTGATGTAGTACTTGAAGTTGAAAAGCACATTACTAGCTCTCAAGCTGTGTGGAAAACAAAAAAATATCTGCTCAATTGGTCACATTGAAACGCAAATGCATTTGTAGAGATGAAAGTAAAAGCAAAGTGTCACACTAAGACCTGGCCAGACAATAGGTGCTTCGGTTAGGCTAAGGTCACACAAGAGCACAACAAACCTGAGCCGGTAGCCAAAACCTCACCACTAGGCACTAACATAAATTTGATATACTGACTCCATTCATTTACCTGCCGTTTCAGACATCTAAATCTATATAGAAGGTACCAGTACATGTTCGTGGAATCCACACAATTTGAACCATCCATCCAACTTTCACCTAATGATTTAGAATTTTAGTTGGACTTTCTCAGATTCGGCTTTAATTGCACAATAATCCTCTTAATAAACATCCATCTTATTTATTTTTCTCCTTCCTTAATTGTAAGTGAAATCCTAACCCCTCCTCTGATTTCTATTGTGTGCACCCACTCACTCTGCGCCTCTTCTCTCAACAACGATTTATGGGAAAGGTGACATATTTCCCCCCTCTTCTCCCCACGCACACATGCCCACTTCCCTCCCGATATTTGCCACCTTTGCGGCTCACCTACCAATCGCCCCCCACCGCGCGATGGAGCTGAGAACTTCTTTGTGTTTGCAATATGTTCATTTCATTTTGCATTATGTCCCTATGACCAATGCCATCACTTTCTTCAACTATATTTCAGGAAAGCCACTAAAAGTAATATAATGATCTGAAGGTATTTTCTATGGAAAATCTAGAACTATTATTTGAACATGACAAATCAGTATATATTTGTGTATATTAGCACCCAATTTAAAAGATAGACTCCATGCATTCTAAAACAACACCTAATAATGAACAGATCCATCTTAGCCCGCTCAACTATCACAAATGTCCAGTTTTCACCCTCAACTATGAAACAAAACATTTAACAGCCTGTCCATGTTGGTGTTGCCACATTTGGTACATGACATCCACACACACATAAAATGTTCTCACCAAGCAGCAAGCTCAGCTGCGCTGACTGCAGAACAGTGGCCATCTACTAAACCGTGTCAAAAACTCAAAATAGATATCTTTGAACTAAGCTTTCCAAGCAAGCGAATGAAGTTACTCACGACTCTATTACAATAAATAGTGCTATAGATATGCATATACATGTAGTAGTGTTACCTTATGATATGTGGTAATGATAAAGGTGGGACACCACTTTATGAGTAACTACTATATGGAGATTCAGACATGTCTTTTGCACCAGCTTCTTGAGCAGATATGCCTACTTGGAGTTGATATGAACCCTGCAACAATAATACAAATCTCAGAGAAGCTAAGGAAGTAAATAACAGAACATACTGCAGTAAGGTGCCACCATCCTATATAGAAAATACTTACAACTTCAATGCGGAAACAATTATTAGATAAAAAATAAATTAATAGGGTTAAACTTACCGTAGCATCAACCTTATGAAAGCAAAATGTCAAGCAACTGTCCTCCTCCATAAATTTCGGCTGCATATATAAAAAAGGAAAGGCAAGTAGATCAACATATAGAGTCAAGTACGGGCATCTTCGGTTCAAGGCTATCTTTGCTTAAGCAATGTGTGGCTTACCGCAAAAGAGTGGCTAACAAAATTAAAGCCACAAGTGTGGCAAAAGATTGTGTCTATGACACATGGGCCATAGGTAGTTAAGTGTGTGGTAAAAAACGAGTATGTACCTAAAAATAATGTGGCTTGCCTACGGTTAAGCATGGCAAGTTGTGCAAAATATTGTGTCTATGACACATGGGCGATATAGGTAGTCAAGTGTGTGGCAAAAAAAGAGTATGTACCTCAAAAAACTGTGGGTCCTATGGTTAAGTATGGCAAGTTGTGCAAAAGATTGTGTCTATGACACATAGGCCGTATAGGTAGTTATGTGTGGCAAAAAACAAGTATGTACCTCAAAAAACTGTGGCTTGCTTATGGTTAAGCATGGCAAGTTGTGACTTGGAACCAAACAACCCCTAAGATTGGCAAGTAGTTTCCACTACACTGCATATTCTCTCTCTTGATATAACAATTTTCTATTAAAAACAAAAAAGATAGCGAGTGAATTGAATGAAACACATTTGCAGAATCACTGGAATTTCCATAAACTATAATTTCAACCTTTACTGTTAATGTTCATCTTATAATATGTTCAGTTATCTTGATGGAAATTGCACTACTAATTTGACAATTTTCCATCTAAACTTCTGGAATGGGATGTGCTAATTAATTGCAAGCACTACAGCCTTCTAGATAGCAGAAGGTACATGCGGTAGATCATCAATATTTAATGTACATGTGGCTAAGGTAATTTATTTAGTTGAAACATGTTTCAAGTGCTGCAAAAGGATTTTGCTTCGTCCATCCTATGGTTAAATACTACAAAAAATTTGCAATGCATACAATAGGAACATTAAAGCTTAAAACCATGAGCAAGTTGAATTGGCATACCTCTAAGAAATTTGGGCTCATACTAACTGCAGAAGCCAACTCCACTGTATGTCCCAAATTTAAAGTTACACAGTTCTCCAAAGATGAACCAAGTAGATCAATTGGTATTTTACCCCAGAAACATTTCCCTTCAAGCTCTGACAAAATGCATCACATACATGATAGTAAATAACTGCACTCAACAACACTACAAATTATAAGTGGTTTCTGAGATTCAATGTGTTCTTTACACTTCATTTCAGAAGGCACATGTGCTAGCTATACTAGCCAGTATGGGTGACTGACAATAACTATACCATAAAAGGAGATAAAATAATCTAAACTAATGGCATACATGGCCTAGTAGCCCCTTGTCAAAAAACAGATAATGCAATGTTTAAGGATACTTTTCATTTGATTCTCCTAACCACAGTAAAGTCGGTAAACACAGCCAGATATTGCTCACCTACACTTTGTTAAGTAGTTATCCATGGATTAAAGTAATGTGTGTTAACTATTTTTGGTTTCCAATTACTTTAATACTAATCTTCCATGCAAGAGAAGGTCTGGTAAGTTGCTGTTAGCTGTGAGATAGGTGGTTGCAAGGGTTGGATTGGTTTGGCCAAGAATATTGGGCGTGAACTAGCTTAGCATACTGGGAGATAAACATAGTTTGATCACTGGTCTTCATTCTTGTCAGGAATTGGGCATTTGAGAATACAATTGTATCTTCCACCGCATGTTAAGAACCAGTAACTGGCTAGTGGTAGCTCAACCTGTGTGGCACATATTTTGTGTGGTACCCATTTTGTGTGGCTATATAAATGTCTTACTTGCTACTCCCTGTGTAAACTAATATAAGAGTGTTTGGATCACTACTTTAGTGATCTATAAATGCTCTTATATTAGTTTACGGAGGGAGTAAGTTTTAACATATTGTGTTAAACAACAGTAAGCATGCGCTTATTCTAGTAACTGTTTAGTATTTTTTTCACAAAATAACAACCACAAACTTACTTTGGAGAGCAGAGCCTTCCACATGGTCCACAGAGCAGTTATTTTCACCAAGATTTTCCCCAACTTGCCCTTCCGAAAATAAAAAGGGAATCAAATGTGATGGTGGTGAAGAAATGTAAAACCATAAACATCACATATGAAGCACATCATACCACAACTGATAAGGATAATGTTAAGGTTGCAAGATCGGGAGGTTGAAAAATTCTTGATGTCTGGAGTTATGAATGTAGCTTTGGTGTGCCTTTATTACCAAATTCACTAAAAGCTGTAAGCAAACAAGCCCGACTGAATCGATATATCAGAGAATGCTGCAAAACCTTATGCATTAGTGAGATAATAGATCATTTGGTACAAAATGTTGCATGTGTGGAACTAAAAGAAGGCAGACTTACCCCTTCAAGCGAAATATTACTGGTAGGTGTACCCAACAGAACATAAAGAGGAAAGATATTCTGTTCTGGCAACACAGTATTTGTACTTCGAGATAGTGATACCGTTATCTGAATCCTACATCCATAGCACAAACACTGATCAGTATTTACATGATAACTAGACAATTAAATCCAAAAGTGGCTAGTACATAGTTTAACGGACATTACACATGAGAACTTAATCACCTGAGCCTTGTTTGGCCAAGCTACCATTTCAGCTTCTACTAGGGTGCATAGATAAAAAAGGCGCGCTTAAGCGCGCCTAGGCTCTAGGCATTGGCAAAACGCATTGCGCATAACTACGCTTAATCTATGCATAATTGCATATAAGCATGCGCTTTGGTCAATAAAGTGCAAGGCGGTGTCAAAATGCACAATTAACGCCTAGCGCTTTTTTGAACTATGCTAGGGTGTGTTTGGTTTTGGGGCATGGGGTGGAATGTCACGGGTTGGTTCTGCACCTGGACTGGTTCTTGTGTTTGGTCTGAGAAGAAAATGGAATGGAGTGATTACCCACAAGTGGATATACCCCTCCGATGCCAAACCAACAGATTCCTCCAAATCGGTGGAATCACGTGGTTCCTCGTCTATTAGCAATAAAAATGCAAATAAAATGAGCTCATCTCACTGCCATGTCTCTCACACCCTCGTACCTCACCCCCTTGGTCTATGGAGGAGCACCACCCAGGGCCACAGCGGCAGGCCGCAATCATTCTCCGGTAGGAGGAGGCACAAGCCACTGAGAATCTCGAGCGAAGCCTGAGGCCACCATCGCTCTCAGATTCCTACACAGAGAGCTGAGGCGGGCCTAGGAGTGGTGCTTGCATCACAGGCGACTATCAAAACTCTCTTGACGGCTTACCAGAGCGGGACGGTGGTGGTTTCGAGCTGTTGGGCTGACGAATTTTTCTCTACGAAGAACCATACTTTTTTGCGAATACCAAGAGTCATACTTGAATAAACATCATGTGTATAGTACACACACTAAAGTTCCATAGATCACAAATGTACCAAATGTGTAATACAATATATAGTACCACCTCTGTTTCAAATACCAGGCATATTAAGTTTTAGTAGAATAAACATTTGACCAGGAATTAAACTATTACTATGTAACAATTGTGCTACAAAAACATAACCACAAATTTGTGCTTTAGAAGATGAGTCTAATGATATCAATTTCAGTCCACAAAATTGTGCTTTAGAAGATGGGTCGACGTCTAATGTAACGCTCATGCTAGGATCACACTGTGCGTGAGTGTGTGACCCCTCCGACATGACCTGTCTGGAAAAATATCCTAACCCTAACACAGAGCGCCTCACTCATGTGTATCGCATGTAGGAAAACCTCTGGCAAGATCCTAGTCATGCCATGTCACCGTCAGCATGTCGTTCTTTTGCCAGCCATACCCCAGTTCGATTGGACTAAAATTGATCCGCTTTGCCAAATTAAGGGAGGAAGATGCATGATTTGCAAGGTGGCATGCCTAAGTGTTTCCACTTGCCAAGTTTGTCTACATCTGATGCATTTCTTTTCTACTTTTTATGATCATGTATGTGCTAACTGTTGCATAGCCAACGTAGGCAATGGCATTCGGAAGGGAAATTATCAATCCAGTTAGTTTCCAAATGACTAAATAAGCATTAAGAATAATGAAAAAAATCATACTACGTTCTTCAAATTATTGGGTGGAGTAGGATCTACTACTTTGTTCAAAGCATTTCCAATTTTATTAAACTCTAATCGCAACAACCTTAAGGAATCAGCAAAGTACATAATAGTGAAGTCTCTGCAATTCGCAAATAAAAGAAAGTGAACTGTCCGCTATGTAAAAAAGAAAATACGTTTTGAAACAGGACAGTCCTTTCTTTTTCTCGACATATCGGATTTGGATCACAACAATTCTGAGTGTCAGCATGTTCTGCAGTAGAGTCAAAGTGTGTACCTCTTTTTTCGGCTTGCATGTATCTTGTAATGAAGGCATCTTTGCAGAAAAGCGGGCTGTAAAAGTTAGTGAGAGATCATTGGTATTTCAAATCACTTTCACATGATGGTTATGTGATAAACACATGTGATTCATGTCACCTACACTTTGTTAAGTAGTTATCCATGGATTAAAGGAATGGTTGTTAACTATTTTTGATTTCCCACGACTGTAATAGTAATCTTCCATGCAAGAGATAGGTGGTTGCAAGAGTTGGATTTGTTTGGCCAAAAATATTGGGCATGAACTAGCTTAGCATACTGGGAGATAAACATAGTTTGATCACTAGTCTTCATTCTTGTCAAGAAATGGGCATTTGAGAATACAATTATATCTTCCACCACATGATAAGTGTTGGATAATCAGTAACTAACTTTCTATGAGTGCCAAAGGCCAATACATGTACATGTGAGGTAAAGTGCAGAAAACCCCTTATACACTGGGGATATATAGAAAAGTGGCTATACACATCTAACTCCCCCCCCCCTCAAACTCATGGTGGATAAACAACACTGAGTTTGGAGAGAAAAAATTCATGCTACACTCAAGTTTGTGCCTTGGTGAAGAAGTCCACCAACTGTAACTCAGAAGGCAGATAGTGAAGCGCGAGAGTCTGATCATGTACAGCAGTTGATGAGCTCATGCTTCACTGGGTCACGTGCAATACTGATAGCACCGGTACTGTCTGACAGTAAGGGAGTCGAGGCAGTAGCAGACACACCAAAATCCTTAAGTAACCATTGTAACCAGATCACCTCAGCCGTTAACATAGCCATCGCTTGCAACTCAGCCTCTGTACTCGAGCGAGAAACTGCAGTCTGTTTCTTTGTCTTCCAGGCAATAAGAGAGCCACCAAGAAAAACACAATAAGCAGACAACGAGCGGCTATCAGAGGGATCACTAGCCCAGGTAGCATCAGAGTAGGCCTAGAGTTCGAGAGAGCTGGAGTGGGGAAAGAAAAGGCAATGAGAGATCATGCCACGAATATATCATAGAACACAGAGAAATGACTATAGTGGACAAAAGTGGGGGATGAAACAAACTGACTGAGGATGTGGACAGGATAGGAGATGTCAGGACGCATAACACCAAGATAGACAGACTCCCAATGAGGTGACGATAGAGAGTGGGATTGGGAAGAGGGTCACCGGCAGAAGCAAGAAGCTGAACATTGAGCTCCATAGGAGTGACAACAGTGCGCTCATCTCTGAGAGCGACACGAGCAAGAAGATCCTGAATATATTTTTCTTGGGAGATGTAGAAGCCATCAGAGGTCGAGGAAATGTTAGTCCCAAGAAAATAGCAAAGTGGACCAAGATCAGACATGAGGAACTGGTCACGAAGGCGAGCCTTAAAAAAGGCAATGTAGTCAGAGTCGTCACCAGTGATGATCATGTCATCACTCTATAGAAGGAGAAGAGTTCAACCACGAGGAGAGGCAGGATCATGATGACTTGGCGAGAAGCCAGCAGCAGTCACCATAGAGGCGAACCGCTCGAACCAGGAGCGGGGGGGCCTGTTTAAGACGATAGAGGGAGCATTGAAGGCAGCAGACCATACATCAGAAGCATAGTACCCCGGGGGTGGCTGAATGTAGACCTCCTCCAGCAACTCACCATTGAGAAAAGCATTCTAGACATTAGGTTGACACACATACCGATGACAAACAGAAGCCACATCAAGGAGAGTGTGGATAGTGGTCATGTGGGCCCCAGGAGCAAAAGTCTCATCATAATCGCGACCCCACTCCTGTTGAAAACCACGAGCAACAAGACGAGCTTTGTAGTGCTCAAGAGTACCATCGGAGCGAGTCTTGATCTTATAGACCCACTTGTACGTGATGGGATGGACACTGGAAGGCAGGGAAACAAGATCCCATGTGCCAGAGCGCTCAAGGGCAGCAAGCTCCTCAGCCATCGCAAGTTGTCATTCAGGCTAAGTCATGGCAACCCGATAGGAAGTGGTCTCGACAACAACAAAAAGACCGTACCGGTCTGGAGAGTAGTGGTCAGGCGAAGGACGAGGCCCAGCGTGGAGGTTATGGACCAGAGTGGGCATGAGGGGAGGCGTGCCGGAAGTGGAAAGCACGGTCGGAGAAGCATCCTCAATATGAGGCCGACGAGTGTAGTGGAGATTGAATGGAGAAAGAGGGCGGTGGACTGGAGATGATGGGGGAGAGGTGAATGATGAGGATGGGAAGGAGGATGGAGGTGAAGGTTATGGTGGTGGGGAAGTAGAAGGAGTGAGATGTGCCGAAGAGAGGGGGAGGACAGGAGGCAAATAGGGGGGTATCAGGAAGAAGAAGAAAAGAAAGATCGTCCACAGAGAAGCTCGAGGAAGAAGGACGTGGGTAGTAAGAACGAGACTCGTCAAAAGTCACATCACACGAAATGCGTAGGGAACGACCAACATGATGCCAACAATGATAGCCCTTGTGCTCATCACTGTAGCCAAGGAAAACACACTCAACTGACTGAACCGTCAGTTTGGTGCATTCTCGCGGGGCAAGAAGGACATAGCACACACATCCAAACATACAAAGAGCCGAGTAGTCATGAGAATGACCAGTGAGATAGTGCATAGGAATACCACCCTACAGAGCTGTCGAAGGCTGAATGTTCATGAGATAGGTGGATGCAGAAATGGCCTGAGCCCAAAAGTGGGTGGAAGGGAAGCGGCGATCATCAGTGCACGAGCCGTCTCGAGCAGATGACGATGCTTGCACTCTGCAACGCCATTTTGAGCATGAGCACCAGGACATGAGAACTGGGCAAGAGTACTCTGTTCCACAAGAAAACCATGCAGCATCTGGGAGATGTACTCTCCAGCTAAGTCAGCACGAAGAGTACAAATAGGCATGGAAAACTGGGTCTGAACCATGGCAGCAAATCGTCTGTATATAGAGGGAACCTCACTACGAGATTTGATGAGTAGAGCCAAGTGTAGCGAGAGAAATCATCAATAAACACAACATAGTAGCGATGACCACCTTTCGAATCAAAGGGAGCAGGACCCCAGACATCAGAATGAACTAAGTCAAACGGACACTGAGATACCGACTCACTGGTAGGATAAGGTAACTGGGTTTGTTTGCCAAGTCTACAACCATTACAATGTAAAGAAACATCTCAAGAGACAGACCTTAAGAGGTCCTAACGCACCAATGATGACAAGCGAGAAACACATATGTGACCAAGGCGATGATGCCACTGCTGGAAGGACGCAGACGAGGAGGCAACAAGAGCATGAGAACTGGCAGAAGTGATGGCAGTGGAAGGAACACAAAGCCAGTCAACCTCTCAAAGGCCCTCTGACTCACGGCGCAGGGGCCAGCACCAACCAAAGCCTTGGTGCGACGATCCTGAATGGAACAAGAGTCGATATCAAGAATGACACGACAACCAGAATCAGTAAGTTGGGCAGTGGAAAAAAGATTCATGGTAAGGCGGGGAACATGTGAAACACTAGGAAGAGAGAATGATGGAGTAGAAAGAATACCATGACTAGCAACAGGAAGAGATGTGTCATCAATAGTAAGAACATTAATAGGAGAATCAAGAGGTCAAAGCAAAGACAGAGCTGAAGAATCAGAAGACATATGAAAGGAAGCTCCAGAATCTAGAACCCACGAAGATGTACCTGGCAGTGAAGGTGCCGGCGGTGGTGGGGGTGTGGATGCACTCACAATAGCGGCAGAACCAATCAACAAAGATCCTGAGGGAGTCAAAAGACGCCTGAGCTGCACAATGTCCTAGTCAGTGAGTGACGGAGTCGAGGAAGAGCCAGGAGTCCCACTAGAAGAGGCGTGCCTATGGTCTCGCTTCTTCTCACGACAATCAGACTCTGGGTGACCAGGTCGAGAGCAGTAGTCATAGAAGGTGTCACAACTCGACCGACCCTTCTCAAGATAGAAAGGGTGACCCACCCCCTGAAGGTGTGGGCAGGAGCGGTGGAGCGGTGAGACGAGCAGAGGACACAGGAGCTCCGACAGCCAACACAGAGGGAACCACAAGAAAAACCAGCAGAGCGAAGCCAAGTCTCCTCATCCCGAAGTTCAGCAAGCACCTCCGAGATAGGAACACGTCCACAAGCAAGCAAGTGGGCACGTCGACGCTCAAACTCAGAGCGAAGTCGAGATAAGAACTCACGGACACGCTAAAACTCCAGATCAGACCGCATAGTCTGACAGCAGCCCCAAGCTCCACAAACAACTGACCGAAGCGATTCAAGCTGGCACTAGATGGCAGACATCTGCATGTAGAACTCATCAACAGAAGAGTCACCCTGCTAAAGAGCGTGCTCCTCACGCACCACAGATAAGTAGAGAGCATCACTCGAGGGCTGATAGCGTTGATAGAGATAAGATTACATCGCTGCAACAGCGTCGAGGCCCATGAACTCCGAAGCAAACTGAGGGAGGACACTTGAAGGGAGGACAGCAGCAGCTCGAGCATCATCATTGCACCACTGAGTGTAAGCACACAGATCATCACGGTAGACAAAGAGAGCATCTGAATAAGCTGATACCTGGTGATCATAAGCATCATCCGCAGCAGCATCGAGAGCCTTGGCTACATCCCGGTCATCCTGGGAAGCAGCAGTAGCAAGAACAGGCGGCACCGGCGGGATAGGGGCCACTAGAGCAACAGGGCAAGGTGGACAGGGAACCTCGCCGCAGAGAACGCCCCATAGAAGAAGCCTGCGCATATGGATGCGCATGAAACCCACAAACTCAGCATAGTTGGTGCCATCGAAGATCACCGAGCACCGAAGAACAACAATGTAGCCCGAAGAAGAAATGAGGAGCCTTTTTTGTAGTCAACAGATGCAGGGATCCCGATATAGATCAATCAGGATCGAGGCTCACGAGGCCTAGGCACGCGGGGAGGCGTACGAGCCAGGCGGGAGGCAACCCAGTCGCCCTGGTCGCCAGGCCAGGAGAAGCCGACCTGGGCAGCTGAACAGGACGGGCTGAGGCTGCGGCGACCGTACTGGGCGGCGGCCAGACAGGGCAGAGCAGGGAAGGCGGGGTGGAGCGGCAGCGAGACAGGGCAGTGTTGCGGCGGCAGGATGGGGAGGAGCAACAGCCACGGGATGGAGAGGAACAATGGCCCGACGGGGCGGAGCCGCGGCAGCCGGACGAGGTAGGGCAGCCGCCGGACGGGGCGGAGTTGCAGCGAAGCTGAGGAAGAGGAGGCAGATGGGCGACCAGAGACGGCCGGTGGTGGCCGGAGACTAGGTACAAGGTGCACGGAGTTGCATCGTGCGGGGGGAAAGGGCTAACCTAGCATCGTGTACCATGTTGGATAATCACTCTGAGGGCCAAAGGCCAATATATGTACTTGTGAGGTAAAGTGCAGAAAACCCTTATACACTGGGGATATACAGAAAAGGGGCTATACACATCTAACAATAAGCAACAATAACTGGCTAGTGGTAGCTCAACCTGTGTGGCACACATTTTGTGTGGGTATCTAAATGTCTTACATGCTAATCCCTCCGTAAACTAATATATATTGTTTAGATCACTACTTTAGTGATCTATAAACGCTCTTTTATTAGTTTATGGAGGGAGTAAGTTTTAACGCATTGTGTTAAACAACGGTAAGCATGCGCTTATTCTAGTAACTGTTTAGTATTTTTTCACACAATAACAACCACAAACTTACTTTGGAGAGCAGAGCCTTCCACATGGTCCACAGAGGAGTTATCTTCACCAAGATTTTCCCCAACTTGCCCTTCCAAAACTAAAAATGGAACAATATGTGATGGTGGTGAAGAAATGTAAAACCATAAACATTACATGTGAAGTACATCATACCACAGCTGATAAGGATAATGTTAAGGTTGCAAGCTCGGGAGGTTGATAAATTCTTGATGTCTGGAATTATGAATGTAGCTTTGGTGCGACCTTTATTACCGAATTCACTAAAACCTGTAACCAACAAGCCCGACTGAATCGATATATCGGAGAATGCTGCAAAACATTATGCATTAGTGAGATAAGAGATCATTTGGTACAAAATGTTGCATGTGTGGAACTAAAAATAAGGCAGACTTACCCCTTCAAGCGAAATATTACTGGTAGGTGTAGCCAACATAACATAAAGAGGAAAGATATTCTGTTCTAGCAACTCCATATTTGTATTTCGAGATAGTGATACCTTTACCTAAATCCTACATCCATAGCACAAACACTGATCGGTATTTACCCAATGAATAGACAATTAAATCCAAAAGTGGCTAGTACATAATTTAACATACATTACACCTGAGAACTCAATCACTTGGGCCTTGTTTGGCCAAGCTACTATTTCAGCTTCTACTAGGGTCAGGGTGTGTTTGGTTTTGGGGCATGGGGTGGGTCACAGGTTGGTTCTGCACCTGGCACTGGTTCTTGTGTTTGGTTTGAGAAGAAACTGGAACAGACTGATTCCCCACAAGTGGATATACCACTCCGATACCAAACCAACAGATTCCTCCAAATCGGTGGAATCACATGGTTCCTCATCTTTTAGCGACAAAAATACAAATAAAATGAACTCATCTCACTGCCATGTCTCTCGCACCCTCATACCTCACACCCTCGATTTGTCGAGGAGCACCACCCAGGGCCACATAGGGAGGCCGTAGTCATTCTCTGATGGGAGGGGGCATAAGCCGCTGAGAATCTCGAATGGAGGCTGAGGCCACCATCGCTCTCAGATTCCTACACAGTGAGCTGAGGCATGCCTAGGAGTGGTGCTTGGCATCACAGGCGACTATCAAAACTCTCTTGATGGCTTACCAGAGTGGCACGATGGTGGTTTCGAGCTGTTGGGCGGACAAATTTGTCGAGGGCCATGAGAAAAGGTAGCGAATTGTTAAATCCCGGGTACACCGTAAACTAAAGTACTTCACTTTGCTCTACGAAGAACCATACTTTTTTTGCGAGTACCAAGAGCCATACTTGAATAAACATGATGTGTATAGTACACACACTAAAGTTCCATAGATCACAAATGTACCAAATGTGTAATACAATATATAGTACCACCTTTGTTTCAAATAACAGGCGTATTAAGTTTCAGTAGAACAAACATTTGACCATGAATTATTCTATTACTATGTAACAATTGTGCTACAAAAACATAACCACAAATTTGTGCTTTAGAAGATGAGTCAAATATTATCAATTTCAGTCCACAAAATTGTACTTTAGAAGATGGGTCTAATGTAATGCTCATGCTAGAATCACACTATGCGTGAGTGTGTGACCCCTCCGACATGACCTATCTGGAAAAATATCCTAACCCTAACATAGAGCGCCACACTCATGTGTATCGCATGTAGAAAAACCCCTAGCAAGATCCCAGACATGACATGTCACCGCCAGCATGCCGTTCTTTTGCCTGCCATACCCCGGTTCGATTGGACTAAAATTGATCCGCTTTGCCAATTAAGGGAGGCAGATACATGATTTGCAAGGTGGCATGCCTAAGTATTTGCACTTGCTAAGTTTATCGACTTCTGATGCATTTCTCTTCTACTACTTTTTATGATCATGTATGTGCTAAGGGTTGCATAGCCAACCTAGGAAATGGCATTCGAAATGGAAATTATCATACCAATTAGTTTCCAAATGACTAAATAAGCATTAAGAATAATGAAAAAATCATACTACGTTCTTCAAATTATTTGGTGGAGTAGGATCTACGGTTTGATACTACTGTGTTCAAAGCATTTCCAATTGGATTCAACTCTAATCATAATGACCTTATGTACGTAGTTCCAAGAGAGCTAAAGGAATCAGCAAAGTACATAATAGTGAAGTCTTTGCAATTCGCAAATAAAAAATAGTGAAGTGTCCGCTATGTAAAAAAAGAAAATACGTTTTTAAACAGGACAATCCTTTCTTTTTCTCGACATATTGGATTTGGATCACAACAATTTTGAGTGTCAGCATGTTCTGTAGTTGAGTCAAAGTGTGTACCTCTTTTTTGGGCTTGCATGTATCTTGTAACGAAGGCATCTTTGCAGAATAGCGGGCTGTAAAAGTCAGTGAGAGATCATTGGTATATCAAATCACTTGCACATGATGGTTATGTGATAAACACATGTGATTCATGTCAAATGAAGCTGCAAAACTAAGATGGAACTTACATTTCTAATGGCTCGCCGCTGAATGATATTGTAGAGCTCAACTGGCTTGCAGTACAACGCGGAATGTTCTTCAGCAGCAAGCTGCTCATCTGGAGATAATCGAGCTCTCAGCTGTTGCTGGCACATCTGGTCTGCAGACTGAGGGTAACTGAATTCATACCCAGCGTCCCTGCATGTATGCAGCACCAACATCAAAAGTAGAAGATACATTCATCTCATCTCACTATTAAGATCAAGAAAAACATCTACCATATATACATGAGTGCATACCTGCAATGCAGCTGAACAATTACAGAACAACTAAGCTACTTATCAGAATCTGGATACAACCAAGGTGGGCCACATTGATTTCCAGTGATTAATTCTTGGAAATAAAATGGCCAATTACTAGTTTCCAGGTGCAACCAGCCGACATAGGTTACCAACCAGGGATGAGTCAATATACAATGCTCATTTATTAATTTCCAAATGCAACCAAGGTAAGCTATGAACATTGTACCTATTTTATTTTTTCTCCTGGGTTGCCCACACAGACATGACCAGGCAAATTCGACACAACTAAAGTAACAAGTAGCACGAGTATAGCATAAGCACAGCAATAACAAAATAGGTTAGGGGGAGAGGCGTACGTTGCGTCCCAGTCAGGTAAAGGTAGGCCAGGCATCCTCCTCGCTATCGCCGAGTGCCTCAGGGTCGCAGACGGGTGGATTTAGCAAGGGGCATCAACCGGCGGGGACTGGTCTTGATGGTGCGCCGGCACACCATAAATTTGTAGAGGTTAAAATTAGTTAGGGTTCGATTTGAGTGATAATAATCACTCGATGACAAAAATCGTGGTCATTCCTCAAAGACCGATGTCGAAGCTCGCGGACGGGGTGGGGAGAGCAGGGACAGCGATGGCAGCGGTGTCGAGGCGCGCCAGTGGTGGCAACGTTCCGGTCGTGAGGCATCGGCGACGGCCCGGCAGTGGATAGAGATTTAGATCCACATTGGGCCGAAAGGGAGCACCAGACAAAGAAGAAATTAGGTTTTCCTTTTCCTCTTTAATTTATCAGCTACCTCCGAGCCTCCGTGTCGATTCGAGACTTTGAGCCGTGCGATCATAATGGTGAACGTATCGGAAGCATTTGCTTTTCCAAACCTCCACGTCGATTCGAGACTTTGAGCCGTCCGATCATAATCGTGGACGCATCGGAAGGATCTGCTTTTTCGAGCCTCCACGTCGATGTGAGAATTTGAGCCATCCGATCGTAATCGTGAACATACCAGAAGCCTATGTTTTTTCACAAGGCATTTCTTTCCTTATTCGCGTCATTTCACATTAGACGCTAGCTGACTGGCCCAACTTATCATCATTATTACTCTACAAACTGATCCAGAGGCCCTATAGTGAACCGGTCCAACATGCCATGGGCCTCACACCACATAACCGCAGAGTGACACAGCCCTGTCACCACTTCTAAGATTCTCCCGGCCCGACGAGCACCCACGGCGATGTTTCCGCACTGAACCGCATCATCTGCTTGCAGCGTTGTATCCACGGTGATGGGGCTCCTAGTTCATACGTTTACTTCCTTCTTCTGCCGCAATTAATGCAAGATGGTAGTAGATGTGACGTGTGCGTTAACTATACCTTTTGATTTGCTTCATCTATCTATATAGCCTTTTGGTCATCCCATAATAGTTTTGTGTTTGTTTTTTCCTCCTATCAATCAGCAATGCCTTGTCTTCCATCCACCGCCACCTGAAGAGGAGATGTGACAACATCTATAGGTGGCAAGATCCACACATGTGGGGAACATTCTCACAAAGGTGTCACTGCACCGCTCGTTCCACATTCCATCACTGGCAGAGAAGCATTGAGGGTCAAGGCGAACACGGCACACATCGATGAGGGGATGGTGTCGGTGTCAAAACTGGCGGATCTCGGGTAGGGGGGCCTAATTGTGGATCCATGATCGATGGGGAACAAGGGACCCAGAACACGATATTTACCCAGGTTCGAGCCCTCTCTAAGATGTCATACCCGACATCCTTCTTGATTATATTGCTTGTGTATATGGGGATTACAGAGGTGATTGTCGGTGTCAAAACCGGCGGATCTCGGGTAGGGGGTCCCGAACTGTGCGTCTAGGCGGATGGTAACAGGAGACAAGGGACACGATGTTTTTACCCAGGTTCGGGCCCTCTCGATGGAGGTAAAACCCAACTCCTGCTTGATTAATATTGATGATATGGGTAGTACAAGAGTGGATCTACCACGAAATCATAGAGGCTAAACCCTAGAAGCTAGCCTATGGTATGATTGTTGTTCGTCCTACGGACTAAAACTCTCCGGTTTATATAGACACCGGACACTACTAGGGAAAAGCCTATACACAGAAAGTTACTAGTAGCGACGGTTAAAAACCCTCGCTACTGCTACTTACCAGTAGCACAGGTTTTTAAACCTCGCTACTACTAAGTTGATAGCAGTAGCGCGGGTTTTTAACCCTCGCTACTACTAAGCGGTCTCTACCGTGCCCCCCAGGACATGCCATAGTAGTAGCGCGGGTTTTAAAAACCTCGCTACTACTAAGTTTGATAGTAGTAGCGTTGGTTTTTAGCCCTCACTACTACTAAGTGGTGCCGTAGTAGTAGGGAGGGGGTAAAAAATCGCGCTACTACTAAAGGTCCCATTTTCAAACTCTACCCCCCCCCCTTTGGACGCCTTTTCAGTTTTAAAAAAAATAAAGGAAAATGATGAAAATGTCAAAAAAAAATAAAAGAAAATAAGTTTCCCATGTGATATGTGGTCTAGTTGTTGGGAAAATTTGCAAATATGAATTTCGACTTTATTTGCAAAATCTCTCGAGAATTTGTAAAAATGGGCATAACTTTTGCATACTAACTCGGATGAAAAAGTTTTTTATATGAAAAATCATCTACTCGAAAATCATGAAAAACCTAACAGAAAAAACCTAACAGAAAAAAAGTTACGGGGCTTTTAAGATCTAGATTGGAAAAAGTCGAAAAAATTTCAAACTGTGTGGTCAAACTGTGGTCAAACAATGGTCAAACTAATTATTCTAGAATATTAGTGTTACTAAATAATTATTTTAGTTTTTTTGAATTTTGGTCAAATCTGGTCAAACTATGGCCAAACTGTGGTCAAATTGTGGTCAAACTAATTATTCAAGAAATATTAGTGTTACTAATTTTTAAGAACAATAGTTTCAAACTCAAATAGTGAAATGTGTCACTTCATGCTCAAGCTAAATTCCTGAGGTTAATAGGATTGACATCTTACTATTGTCAGGAAAACAACAAGTGCAGACTTGGAAACGAGGGAGAATAGAACCCAGAAGTTAAGCGTGATTAGGCTGGAGTAGTGAGAGGATGGGTGACCGTCCGGGAAGTTAGATGATTTGAAATGATGAGGGGTGATTAGAGATTAAATTGAGCAGCGATGAGGGGTGATTAGAGAATTGAGGTTAAAATAATTCAAAAATTTGCAAATTAGGGAAAAAAATCGAATTATTTTTTTGAAAAAATTCAAAAAAAAAAACTCGCGCTGGTAGTAGTAGCGCGGGTTTTTACCCACGCTACTACTAAAGGACGTAGGAGTAGCGCGGGTGGCACCCGCGCTACTGCTATAAGTTAGCTGTAGCGCCTTATTAGTAGCGCCGGCCCCCGCGCTGCTAATAGGCCCAAAACCCGCGCTGCTGCTAGGCTTTTCCCTAGTAGTGGGAGAGGGCTAGGGTTACACAGAGTCGGTTACAATGGGAGGAGATCTTCATATCGTATCGCCAAGCTTGCCTTCCACGACAAGGAAAGTCCCATCCGGACACGGGACGGAGTCCTCAGTCTTGTATCTTTATAGTCCGGGAGTCCGGCCAAAGGTCATAGTCCGGCCATCCGGACACCCCCTAATCCGGGACTCCCTCAGTAGCCCCTGAACCAGGCTTCAATGACGACGAGTCCGGCGCGCAAATTGTCTTCGGCATTGCAAGGCGGGTTCCTCCCCCGAATACTTCATAGAAGATGTTGAACACCACGATAGTGTCCGGCTCTACAAAATAAGTTCCACATGCCACCATAGAGAGAATAACATTTGCACCAATCTAATCTGCTGACGTATTCCGCAGCGTGACATCACGCCACGGCCAGGCTTTTATTCATTTTACCGTTCCACCTCAGCGCGTTTAGCGAGGCGGTTTCCTTGGCACGTCTTATCAAAGCAGAGATCGTGTCCCCTTATTCCGGGATTTTCATCAATACGGGCGTGGGTAACCCAACCGCGCCATTAACCGTGGCGCTTGGGAGATAAGCGAGTTTTATTAGGCCGGTGGGGGCTCGTAGTTTTGGCCGCCCATATAAGGGGATAAGAATCTGCCCTTTCCATTCACGCCTTCTTCCTCCTTCGCTTATTCGTCCCTGCGCGCTCGAGCTCCAACGTCCAAGCCCGCACTTCCCACCTCAACCTTTTCCGATCATGTCCGAAGCGGTAGGTAGATGGATGGCCTCCTCCATCATGGACGGGCAAATCAAAAAGCCGAGGAAGGCCGGATACCTGTCTGACGACATCGCGCACCGGCTTCCAGATGTGGGACAACTCATCCCCACCCCCAGGCCCCATGAGAGGGTTGTTTTTCTTCCCCATTTCCTCCGCGGACTGGGTTTTCCTCTTCATCCGTTCGTCCGGGGGCTCATGTTCTATTACGGCCTGTACTTCCATGATCTAGCCCCGAACTTCATCCTCAACATCTCAGCGTTCATCGTCATGTGCGAGGCCTTCCTCCGCATCCAGCCTCATTTTGGCCTATGGCTGAACATCTTCAGCGTTAAGCCGAAGGTCGTGGGCGGCCACCAAGCGGAGTGCGGAGGCGCCATGGTGGGCAAGATAGCCAATGTTACATGGCTCGAGGGCGCCTTCGTAGAGACTATCAAAGGGTGGCAATCGAGGTGGTTCTATATCACCGAGCCGCGTGACCCAGAATGGGCAGCGGCCTCCGAATTCCGATCTAGAATCCCCACACGGCTCACATCTTGGAAAGAGACGGGCCTGTCATGGGGTAATTCGGCGGAAGTGACCGGATTTCAAACCTGCATCAAAGACCTGATCGGCAGGAAGGTTAAACTTGTCACCGTAGTCCAGGTCATGCTCTTCCGCCGAATTCTCCCGTGTCAACGACGGGCTTTCAGCTTATGGGAGTTCGACCCAGCCCAGCACCAGACTCTGTCTCGGCTCTTCGACACAAAGCACGAGGATGCCTGGAAGGTGCTATTCAAGAGCTCCGAGGTCTCCCCTCCCGTCACCAAGGATCGCGAATTCTGCGCCAAGCGCCAAGCCAGCGCGGTGAGCTTAATTTTCCCTTTACGGGGCATTTGTTTTTCATAGATATGATTCTATGCGGGATCTAAACTCCCATCTCTTTAGCGGGATTGGCAAAAGAAGGTCGGACAGATCGACTGTCCGACTCCCTTGCCCGAAGACCCAGTGGACGCTCGCTTAACGAAGCTGCTGGTTCCGGCACCTCATGTGGTGCCGGAGAACAAGGCCAAGAAGAAGGCCACGGGGACTCGAAAGATCTCCCGGCGCCTGGTGGTGTCGGATTCGTCGCCCGACAACACCGACGCACCCTCCGCCTCCGAAGACGAGGAGGAGGAAGAAGAAGAAGACGCCTCTCTCCCTCCAACGGGGGGAGGAAAGAAAAGAAAGGCTGACCCGACTGGGGAGGCCGGAGGGTCCAAGAAGGGGAAGACCCTTCTCCCGGACTACGCCTCCGATGCCGAAGACGACGGGGAGGAATGGCCATCCAGGGTGAAGCCCCTGGCAAAATCGTAAGCATCCGGATATACGAATAACTTATGGTACTTCTCCGTTATTTGGCATTTTCTGATGCCGAATGTGGTCATGCAGTCCACCCCAAGGCTCAGCTCGACGATTCGACGAGCAGTTCCTTGGACTCGTCGGATGTGAACAGTGCTTCACTTCCGACGGCTTCCTCCCCTCTCCCTGCGGACGACGCCGAGGTGGAGTCCCAAAAGGGACTAAACCAGGAGGAGGTGGTCCTGGAGGCACCTCAAGGCGACCTCCCAGACTCCAGGCCAAAGGGGGTAAGGCCCCCGAGGGATCTAAGTCCGGCCCTGGGTCGGACACTGCTCCGGAACCATCAATGGTTCCAGAGTACGTCAGGCGGCGCCTTTATAAGAAGGGCAAGCCTACGACGCCGGCAGCCTCCGTCCATCCGGAGGCGCCGGACAATATGCTGGAGGTGCTTAACGGCGCCTCCATCGACGAGGAACACCGCACTGTTATGAGTGCGGTGATTCAGAAGGTTCAGTCCGCCAAGAGCGGGCTGACAGAAGCCTGTACAAGCCTGTTAACAGGCTTTGAGCTATGTGTTAAAAACATATAAAAAATGTTACCGCATAGACAGTAGCCCCTGATGCTCAGTTCGGCGTTCGGAAAGAAAAGCCGAGTTGAGGATCTAAAAAGATATACACAGGAGTCTAATAAAAATATGTCAATATGGGAATGCAGGCTGCGCTGCTCACCTCTGCCGCACTGACTGCGGAGGTCAATGCCTTGAAGGATAATCTCGAGCGGTCCGAGAACGAGCTCGGCCGTGCCAAGAAGCAGCTCGATGACAAGGAGGGTATGTAATACCGCATATAAATGTATATAGAAATACTTGGTTGCAAATAATGACAGGACCAATTTAAATGTTGTAGGGGCCATAGCCGAGGTGGCGACCCTGAAGGAGGCGGTCTCCAAGGCCGAAAATAGTGCAGCCCTGGAGCGCACCGAGCGAGAGAAGCAGGAGGCGCGGCTGGCGGAGGTGTGGCAAGAGCTCCAGTCTCTCGTGGAAAGACACGAGAGTTTGGAGCGTGACTCGAAGACTCGAGAGTCTGAGCTCGCCTTGGCTCTTGAGAGTGCTAAAACCGCTAAGGCCGAAGCCCAGAAGGCCCTCCAGGAGATCGAGGCGATGAAGAAGATAGCGGCGGGTAAGGCATTCTTTATGCAAAGCAAGAATATAAAAGTGAATTATCTGCTACTTACCCGAATCCGGAGCTCTCCAGGAGCGTTCGCCGATCTGCCCCGTAGTGTGTCTGATGCCGCCGCATACTACCGAGCCGAAGAGGGGAGCTCGATGGAAAAAGTGTTCTGGTCTCAGTATGCTGAGGCCGAACATCCGGTGCCCCTGAGCGATCAGCTGAAGCAGTTGGTCGAGCTCCACAAGGTGGCCAAATAGGCCATGAAGGGCCTCATAGCTCGGTTGTGGCCTGGAGAAGCCATGCATGGGAGCTACTTCGGTCTGGTGCGGCGGCTGGTGGATGCGTGTCCGTGGATTGAGGTCGTCAAGCGCTCCATTTGTATCGAAGGTGCCCGTCGGGCCCTTGCCCGTGCTAAAGTGCACTGGGGCAAGCTGGATGCTGAGCAGCTCTTGATGGACGCGCCACCGCCGGGCAAGGAGTATCGCATGCCCGAGATGTATTATAAGGGTGTCCTGAAGGGTGCTCGCCGTATAGCGGACGAATGCTCCAAAGATGTAATTTTTGAGTAGACTCGCATATGTCATCCTATACGCTGAAAACTTTGTTCATATGCGTTAAGCAACGCTTGTTAATCTAAAATATTACCTTCTGTGCGGCCGTTTATCAAATCTGAGAGATGCAAGTCGTCGGCTTCGACCCCCATGCCACGAGTGCTGGGGTGTTCGGGATAAACCTGAGCGCTCTTGTTCCCATTCTTGGGTCCATCCAGGGAGGCGCTCAGCACAACGAACTAGGCCATAGGACTTATAATGCTTTATCACTCTCACTTGGCCATAGAAATATATAATTTTAAATTTCGGCGAAGCCCCTAGTATTCGGAACACCGAGTTCGGGGCGCTATCCACGCCTAGGCCGGATAAGTCTGGTTCCTCGCTCTAAGCAGCATAAGTCTTTAAGGACTCGAAAAACCTCGCAAACAGCGACCGGTCTCTCGCACTATCATGACGGTCAGTTTTAGCTTTCTCTACTGAGGTGTTAACCCAGCTCAACTGGGGCACAATCGCAGTAGTTCTCCCAGCGCTACCTTATCCAACATTGCGGAACGTAAGGTACCAAAACATGGGAGCCAAGCAAACCCAACTATTGACCAAAGACATGATTCGGAGCCGATGCATATAGTGCTATAAGTTCGGGGTGCCGCACTCATGAGAGTGTTCGGTCTTATCACACCATGTTATGGGGTGCTTAAGCCCCTGGTGTATTGGACGTACCAAAGTGCACGGTTGCAGAATGTCATGACTGAACGTATTTGTATATATAAAAAATAAATCAATACAATAATAGATAAGAGCTATGTATTGTTTATTAAAGAAGGGCTGCTGCGAAAGTAGAACGATACAAGTAGTGCGATAAGCAAGAGATGGGTTTATTTGACATGTCCCCCTCTAGGGGCAAGCTGCGGGATTTTAAGTAAAACAGGTATGAAGCTCGTTATAGATACCACCTAGACATTTGACGCGGCTTGTTTTCTCCCTGGCTGTTGCATCGTATGTTTGGCGAGTGTGTTGCCGGACAGGCCTTCCGAATAGTTGGGTCCTGAAAGTGTATAAAAAGGAAACGGCAGAATTGGGAGCCCCTTAGTGCGGTTGAGCCGCATTCTGGGCGTGTCGTAGTTGTGCCCCTCCCCGTATGCCCATGGTATCTCTAAGGCGTAATTGTGTACGCGTGGTACCGATATCACCATCTCGCGAGGGCTGGGGTTGGGGCTGCACTGCTATGCTTGCTCGGAACGTGCCAGCCGGATTTGTTGTAGGTTACTTCGGGCTTGCTTGACATTGTCCAGACATTTGACACCTGGGTTGGAGGATTGCCTTGAGAGGCTACTCTGTACTTCTGCCGCCAGGGCCGCCGTGTGCTCCTCTGTTCGGAGAGAGCATTCGGTGTTTCCATTTACCGTGATGACTCCGCGAGGTCCTGGCATCTTGAGCTTGAAGTATGCATAGTGCGGCACCACATTGAATTTTGCAAATGCGGTTCATCCGAGCAGGGCGTGATAGCCACTGCAGAATGGGACTATGTCGAAGATTAGCTCTTCGCTTTGGAAATTATCCGGGGATCCGAAGAACACTTCGAGTGTAACCGAGCCTGTACAGCTGGCTCCTACACCTGGTATGACGCCTTTAAAGGTTGTCTTTGTGGGTTTAATCCTTGAGGGATAGATACCCATTTTTCGCACTGTATCCTGATAAAGCAGGTTCAGGTTGCTGCCACCGTCCATTAGGACTCTGGTGAGGTGAAATCCGTCGATAATTCGGTCTAGGACCAATGCGGCGAATCCGCCGTGACGGATGCTAGTGGGGTGGCCCCTTCGATCAAAAGTTCTCGGGCAGGAGGACCATGGATTGAACTTTGGGGCGACTGGCTCCAACGCATAGACGTCCTTGAGAGCATGCTTCCGCTCCCTTTTGGGGATGTGGGTTGCGTATATCATGTTCACCGTCCGCACTTGCGGGGGAAATCCCTTCTGTCATCTGTTGTTCGGCAGCCGGGGCTCCTCCTCGTCATCGCTACGCCTGCCTGCTTGAACACCCAACAATCCCTGTTGGTGTGGTTGGCTGGTTGTTCGGGGGTGCCATGTATCTGGCACGAGCGGTCGAGTATCCGGTCTAAGTATCCGGTCGAGTATCCATGTATCTGGCACGAGGATTTCTTTTGAATGGTTTCTTCCGCTGACCGGGTTTAGAGCCTCTGAATCTGGCGTTGACTGTTGTATCCTCAGTATTGTCGCCGTTAATGCAGCGCTTGTGTTTGTCGCAACGTGACCGGCCATTGTTGTCCTTGGTATCCGAATTACTAGGGCTCTTGGTTATGTTATTGCTACGAGCCAGCCAGCTGTCTTCACCCGTGCAGAAGCGGGTCATGAGTGTCGTGAGGGCTGCCATAGATTTCAGCTTTTCCTGTCCTAGGTGTCGGGCAAGCCATTCGTCTCGGATGTTGTGCCTGAAGGCAGCAAGGGCCTCGGCGTCCGGACAGTCGACTATTTGATTTTTCTTAGTTAGGAACTGTATCCAGAATTGCCTGGCCGATTCCTCTGGCTGCTGGATTATGTGGCTTAGGTCATCGGCGTCTCGTGGTCGCACATAAGTGCCCTGGAAGTTGTCAAGGAATGCGGATTCCAGGTCCTCCCAGCAACTAATTGACTCTGCTGGCAGGCTGTTAAGCCAATGCCGAGCTGGTCCTTTAAGCTTGAGCGGGAGGTATTTGATGGCATGTAGATCATCACCACGAGCCATGTGGATATGAAGGAGATAATCCTCGATCCAAACCGCAGGATCTGTTGTGCCATCATATGATTCGGTGTTCAGGGGTTTAAAACCCTCGGGGATTTGATGATCCATTACTTCGTCTATGAAGCATAGTGGGTGTGTGGCGCCCCTATATTGGGCTATATCACGACGCAGCTCAGATGGGCTTGGTCTGCTTTATTCGGCCTGGCCGTACTTATCTTGTCCGGCGTGACGGCTAGCGTCACGTGAAGCGGGGCACCCATGTGATCCGTAGATCGATCTTGCTTGCCTTGCCTTGTTTTCCAATATGTCTCGCAGGTCGGTTGCGTCTCCCCGTACTCTGGTATATTTTGAGCGGTGCCGGGGTGTGGCTTGGGTCGAAGGCCTGAAGGCCTCTCTGTCGCGGCCACGGGGTGGCCGATTGGGCGCATCATACGCTGGTGATGTAGGTTTAGTTGCTTCCTCCTCAAGTTGGGGTAGCAGCCTGCGCTTTGGGTAGCTCTTGGAGGGGCGCTCGAGTTTATACTCTTCGGCCGCCAGGACTTCGGTCCATCTGTCGGCTAGCAAGTCTTGGTCAGCTCTAAGCTGCTGTTGTTTTCTCTTGAGGCTGCTTGCCGTGGCCATAAGCCTGCGTTTGAAATGCTCTTGTTCGACGGGATCCTCTGGCACGACGAATTCGTCGTCGTCGAGGCTTGCCTCGTCTTCGGAGAGAGGCATATAGTTGTCGTCCTCAACCTCTCTGTCGGCCGCTCTCTCATGAGGGTGGCTCCTTCGTCCTCCTGCACTGAGTCCTGCTGGAGGGGTTATCTCGGCACTGTCCGGCGTGTTGTTATCTCCGGTGCCGGAATCTCCGTTTTTGCTTTGGCGGGACTTAGAGCAGCGCCGCTGACGTCGGTGCTTGGGTTGCTTCTTGGAGGGGTCATCCTCCGTTTTTTCCTCGCCATCCCCTGCTTTGGGGGTGTCCACCATGTATATGTCATATGACGAGGTGGCTTTCCAGTTCCCTATATGTGCTGGTTCCTGGTCGTCTCCTTCATCGGCGTCCATACCGTCGATGTCTTCGGAGTCAAAGTCGAGCATGTCGGTTAAATCGTCGACAGTTTCTATGAAGTGGGTGGTGGGTGGGCCTCGAATTTCTTCGTTGTCCGTATCCCAACCATGCTGACCTTAGTTCGGCCGGGGCTCTCCTCACAAAGAGAGAGACTTTAGTGAATTCAGGATATCGCCAAAGGGCGAGTGCTGAAAGACGTCCACTGCGGTGAACTCCATGATCAGAGCCCAATTGGGTTCGATTGGAAGGGGTGCGGAAGATTCGGAGCCCGGAACGGAATCCGGCATCTTGGAGTCACGGGCCTTGCAAAGGACTAGGCTGGTATTCGGCTCCGAGCTAATGGTCGGAGCGGGCACCTGAGCGACGTTTTGGGCGCTGTCCGGCGGCAGAGCTATATCATGACCATCATAAAAGTGCGGCGTGCTCGGCCGTGGCTCGAATCCGTCGAAGATCAAGTCCCGCGGATCTCGGCCGTGTAGTTTAAACTTCCGAACCTGACCTGATGGCCAGGGGCATAGCTTTCGATCTGCTCCAGATGGCCAAGCGAGTTGGCCTGCAGTGCGAAGCCGCCGAATATGAAGATCTGTCCGGGGAGAAAAGTCTCACCCTGGACCGCGTCGTAATTGATGATCAAAGAAGCCATCGGGCCTAAAGGCGACGACACAGAGAAACTCTCAATGAAAGCACCAATGTCGGTGTCAAAACCGGCGGATCTCGGGTAGGGGGTCCCAAACTGTGCGTCTAGGCGGATGGTAACAGGAGACAAGGGACATGATGTTTTTACCCAGGTTCGGGCCCTCTCGATGGAGGTAAAACCCTACTCCTGCTTGATTAATATTGATGATATGGGTAGTACAAGAGTGGATCTACCACGAAATCAGAGAGGCTAAACCCTAGAAGCTAGCCTATGGTATGATTGTTGTTCGTCCTACGGACTAAAACTCTCCGGTTTATATAGACACCGGAGAGGGCTAGGGTTACACAGAGTCGGTTACAATGGGAGGAGATCTTCATATCGTATCGCCAAGCTTGCCTTCCATGCCAAGGAAAGTCCCATCCGGACACAGGACGGAGTCCTCAATCTTGTATCTTCATAGTCCGGGAGTCCGAACAAAGGTCATAGTCCGGCTATCCGGACACCCCCTAATCCGGGACTCCCTCAGTGATCTACCTCGAGGTCAAAGGAACTAAACCCTAACTAGTAGGATGGCGATTGTTCTCCTCATCTCTACGAATTACCCCCCCCCCTAGTTTATATAGACACCAGGGATACTAGGGTTTACAGATAGTTAGTTACATCAAGGAAACACCAGATCTTCCATCTTGACTTGGGGTACACACCAAGGCACAAGTGTCTTTGGTCCAGACACGGTGCAGTCCAACAATCCGGCCCACGTGAGATGAGCTGGCACCCCGAGAACCCCCTAATCCAGGACTCCCTCGGTAGCCCCCGAACTAGCCTTCAATGCCAGTTTTCATATATCTCCCATGACTGCAGGCTCGGCTTGCAGGCGAGTTCCCTTTCTCCCGAGTGTTCGGAGTAATCCTCCTCCAGAGAAGTCTTCAAATGATGCTTGATCCAATTCGGCCATACGCGGAGCCGTGTCTGAAGTCTGAACTATCTATTTCACTTAGACCTGAAGGACAATCATTCAAGTGTGAACAGTATCCTTGATTGACACCTTTTGACGAAGGGTCGCACCCGTTATAAACATAAAGACTTGATACGCAGCTCGAGGCCGCCCCTTCATAGGCAATCTCTTCGAGGTGGAGATCATGTCCCATTTTTTCAGGGATTCGATCAATGATTTTGCAGCAACCCACTCGCGCATAAAGCCACAAGTTTATCGGGAATAGGCGAGGTGAGCGGTGCATTGATAACACTCTTGGTATTACGACTGCTTATAAAAGGGAATAGCCAGAATTGTCCCCATACGCCCTCTTCTTCCTCTCGCTGCTACCTCTTGAGCTTGCGTTGGTATTCCCTTGAAGAGGAAAGGGTGATGTAGCAAAGTAGCGTAAGTATTTCCCTCAGTTTTTGAGAACGGAGGTATCAATCCAGTAGGAGACGACACACAAGTCACCGAATACCTGCACAAACAATCAAGAACTTGCAACCAACGCGATAAAGGTGTTGTCAATCCCTTCACGGTCACTCGCAAAAGTGAGATTTGAAAGAGATAGATAAACGGTAAAGTAAATATTTTGGTATTTTTGGTTTATAGATTGGAAACTAATAAGATGTAAATGAGATTCAATAATATGGAAAAGAGACTTAATATAATGGAAAAGAGACCCGGGGGCCATAGGTTTCACTAGTGGCTTCTCTCGAGATAGCATGTATTACGGTGGGTGAACAAATTACTGCCAAGCAACTGATAGAAAAGCGCATAATTATGATGACATCTAAGGCTATGATCATGAACATAGGCATCACGTCCGTGTCAAGTAGACCGACTCCTGCCTGCATCTACTACTATTACTCCACACATTGACCGCTATCCAGCATGCATCTAGAGTAATCAGCTCATAAGAACGGAGTAACACATTAAGCAAGATGACATGATGTAGAGGAATTAACTCAAGCAATATGATGAAAACCCCATCTTTTTATCCTTGATGGCAACAATACAATACGTGCCTTGCCGCCCCCACTGTCACTGGGAAAGGACACCGCAAGATAGAACCCAAAGCTAAGCACTTCTCCCATGGCAAGAAAGATCAATCTAGTAGGCCAAACTAAACCGATAATTCGAATAGACTTGCAAAGATATCAAATCATGCATATAAGAATTCAGAGAAGAACCAAATAATATTCATAGATAATCTTGTTCATAAATCCACAATTCATCGGATCTCAGAAAACACACCGCAAAAGAACATTACATTGAATAGATCTCTAAGAACATTGAGAGAACTTTGTATTAAGAATCAAAGAGAGAGAAGAAGCCATCTAGCTAATAACTATGGACCCAAAGGTCTGTGGTAAACTACTCACACTTCATCGGAGAGGTAATGGTACTGATGTAGAAGCCCTCCATGATCGAATCCCCCTCCGGCAGATCGCCGGAAAAGGCCCCAAGATGGGATCTCACAGGTACAGAAGGTTGCGGTGGTGGAAAATTTGTTTTGTGGCTCCCCCTGATGTTTTTAGGGTATAAGACTATATATGGGCGAAAGAACTAGGTCGGTGGAGCTACGAGGGGCCCATGAGGGTGTGGGTTCCTGAAGGAAATATGCCCTAGAGGCAATAATAAAGTTATTATTTATTTCCTTATTTCATAATAAATGTTTATTATTCATGCTAGAATTGTAATAACCGGAAACTTAGTACATGTGTGAATACATATACAAAACATATTGTCCCTAGTATGCCTCTACTTGACTAGCTCGTTAATCAAAGATGGTTATGTTTCCTAACCATAGACATGTGTTGTCATTTGATGAACGGGATCACATCATTAGGAGAATGATGTGATGGACATGACCCATCCATTAGCTTAGCATTATGATCGTTACAGTTTCAATGCTACTGCTTTCTTCATGACTTATACATGTTCCTCAGACTATGAGATTATGCAACTCCCGAATACCGGAGGAACACTTTGTGTGCTACCAACGTCACAACGTAAATGGGTGATTATAAAGGTGCTCTACAGGTGTCTCCGAAGGTGTTTGTTGGGTTGGCATAGATCGAGATTAGGATTTGTCACTCTATATTTCGGAAAGGTATCTCTGAGCCTTCTCGGTATTACTCATCACTATAAACCTTGCAAGCATTGTGACTAATGAGTTAATTAGTTGCAGGATGAAGTATTACGGAATGAGTAAAGAGACTTACCAGTAACGAGATTGGACTAGTTATAATCTTACCGACGATCGAATCTCGGGCAAGTAACATACAGATGACAAAGGGAGCAATGTATGTTGTTATGCGGTTTGACCGATAAAGATCTTAGTAGAATATGTAGGAGCCAATATGAGGATCCAGGTTCTGCTATTGGTTATTGACCGGAGATGTGTCTCGGTCATGTCTACATAGTTCTCAAACCCGTAGGGTTTGCACGCTTAACGTTCGATGATGATTTGTATTATGAGTTATGTGTTCTGATGACCGAAGTTTGTTCGGAGTCCCAGATGAGATCACAGACATGACGAGGAGTCTCAAAATGGTCGAGACATAAAGATTGATATATTGGACAGCTATATTCGGACACCAGAAGTGTTCCAGAGAAGTTTCTGATAAAACCGGAGTGCCGGAGGGTTATCGGAACCCCCAGGGGAACTAATGGGCCTTGATGGGCCTTAGTGGAGAGAGAGGGAGGGGCAGCCAGGGCAGGCCGCGCGCCCCCTCCCCCTTCGGTCCGAATTGGACTAGGAGGGGGGCGGCGCTCCCCTTTCCTTCTCCCTCTCCCTCTCCTTCCTTCCCCTTCTCTCCCTCTTGGTGGAAACCTACTAGGACTTGGAGTCCTAGTAGGATTCCCCTCTTGGGGGCGCGCCCTAGGAGGGCCGGCCGGTCTCCCCTTGCTCCTTTATATACGGGGGCAGGGGGCACCCTAGAACACACAAGTTGATCTTTTAGCCGTGTGCGGTGCCCCCCTCCACAGTTACACACCTCGGTCATATCATCGTATTGCTTTGGCGAAGCCCTGCGCCGATAACTTCATCATCACCATCGCCACGCCACCGTGCTGACGAAACTCTCCCTCAGCCTCAACTATATCAAGAGTACAAGGGACTTTATCGAGCTGAACGTCTGTTGAACACCGAGGTGTCGTACGTTCGCAGTGCTTGGATCGCAAAGACGTTCGACTACATCAACTATGTTAACTAAACGCTTCCGCTTTCGGTCTATGAGGGTACGTGGACACACTCTCCCATCTCGTTGATGTGCATCACTGATTTCTACTATGCAACCTTCTTCTTGTAGACGTTGTTGGGCCTCCAAGTGCAGAGGTTTGTAGGACAGTAGCAAATTTCCCTCAAGTGGATGACCTAAGGTTTATCAATCCGTGGGAGGCGTAGGATGAAGATGGTCTCTCTCAAACAACCCTGCAACGAAATAACAAAGAGTCTCTTGTGTCCCCAACACACCCAATACAACGGTAAATTGTATAGGTGCACTAGTTTGGCGAAGAGATTGTGATAAAAGTGCAATATGGATTGTAGATATAGGTTTTTGTAATCTTAAAATATAAAAACAGCAAGGTAGCAAGTGGTAAAAGTGAGCGAAAACGGTATTGCAATGCTTCGAAACAAGGCCTAGGGTTCATACTTTCACTAGTGCAAGTTCTCTCAACAATAATAACATAATTAGATCATATAACTATCCCTCAACATGCAACAAAGAGTCACTCCAAAGTCACTAATAGCAGAGAACAAGAAGAGATTATTGTAGGGTACAAAACCACCTCAAAGTTATTCTTTCTGATCAATCCATTGGGATATTCATATAAGTGTCACAAACAACCCTAGAGTTTGTAGTGAAATAACACCTTAAGACACACATCAACCAAAACCCTAATGTGACCTAGATAGTCCAATGTCACCTCAAGTATCTGCGGGTATGATTATACGATATGCATCACACAACCTCATATTCATCTATCCAACCAACACAAAGAACCTCAAAGAGTGCCCCAGAGTTTCTACCGGAGAGTCAAGACGACAACGTGTGCCAAACCCTATGCATAGATTCCCAAGGTCACGGAACCCGCAAGTTGATCACCAAACCATACATCAAGTGAATCAATAGAATACCCCATTGTCACCACGGGTATCCCACGCAAGACATACATCAAGTGTAGAGGGGGAGAAACATCATAAGATCCAACTATAGTAGCAAAGCTCACGGTACATCAAGATGGTGCCAAATTAAGAACACGAGAGAGAGATAGAGATAGAGAGAGATAGAGAGAGAGAGATCAAACACATAGCTACTGGTACATACCCTCAGCCTCGAGGGTGAACTACTCCCTCCTCATCATGGAGAATGTCGGGATGATGAAGAAGGCCACCAGTGATGATTCCCCCCTCCGACAGGGTGCCGAAACATGCTCTCGGTTTGTTTTTGGTGGCTACAAAGGCTTGCGGCGGCGGAACTCCGATCTAGGTTTATTTCTGGGGGTTTATGTATTTATAGGAATTTTTGGCATCGGTCTCACATCAGGGGGATCTCCGAGTCGTCCATGAGATATGGGGCACGCCCTACGGCCTAGGACTCTTCTGGCCCAACTCTTTTACTCTGGGGGCTTCTTTTGGTCCATAAAAACTCATCAAAAATTGGCACGTCAATTGGACTCTGTTTGGTATTCCTTTTCTGTAAAACTGGAAAACAAGGAAAAACAGAAACTGGCATTGGGCTCTAGGTTAATAGGTTAGTCCCAAAAATCATATAAAATAGCATACAAATGCATATAAACATCCAAGATGGATAATATAATAGCATGGAATAATCAAAAATTATAGATACGTTGGAGACGTATCAATCACATAGATAGATCTTGCATGATCGTAGGAATTTTTTTGAAATTGCCCCGTTCCCTAATAGTGGCATCCGAGCCAGGTCTATGCGTAGATGTTATATGCACGAGTAGAACACAAAGAGTTGTGGGCGATAATAGTCATACTGCTTAACACCAACGTCTTACTTTGATTTGACGGTATTGTTGAATGAAGCGGCCCGGACCGACAATACATGACCGCATTCATGAGACTGGTTCTACCGACGTGCTTTTGCACAAAAGTGGCTGGTGGGTATCTGTTTCTCCAATTTTAGTTGAATCGAGTTTGACTACGTACGGTCCTTGTTGAAGGTTACAACAGCACACTTGATGAAAAATCGTTGTGGTTTTGATGCGTAGGTAAGAATGGTTCTTGCTAGAAGCCCATAGCAGCCACATAAAACTTGCAACAACAAAGTAGAGGACGTCCAACTTGTTTTTGTAGGGCTTGCTATGATGTGATATGGTCAAGGCATGATGTGATATAAATTGTTGTATGAGATGATCATGCTTGTAACAAAGTTATCGGCAACTGGCAGGAGCCATATGGTTGTCGCTTTATTGTACGCAATGCAATTGCCATGTAATTGTTTTACTTTATCACTAAGCGGTAGCGATAGTCGTAGAAGCAATAGTTGGCCAGACGACAACGATGCTACAATGGAGGTCAAGGTGTCGTGCCGGTGACAATGGAGATCATGATGATGCTTCGGTGATGGAGATCATGAGCACAAGATGATGATGGCCATATCTTGTCACATATTTTGATTGCATGTGATGTTTATCTTTTATGCATCTTATTTTGCCTAGTACGGTGGTAGCATTATAAGATGATACCATACTAAATTTCAAGGTATAAGTGTTCTCCCTGAGTATGCACCGTTGCTACAGTTCGTCGTGCCGAGACACCACGTTATGATGGGGTGTCATAAGCTTTACATTCACATACAACGGGTGCAAGCCAGATTTGCACACGCAGAATACTCGGGTTAAACTTGACGAGCCTAGCATATGCAGATATGGCCTCGGAACACCGAGACCGAAAGGTCGAACATGAATCATATAGTAGATATGATCAACATAGTGATGTTCACCATTGATAACTACTCCATCTCACGTGATGATCAGACATGGTTTAGTTGATTTGGATCACGTGATCATTTAGATGACTAGAGGGATGTTTGTCTAACTGGGAGTTCTTAAGTAATATGATTAATTGAACTTTAATTTATCATGAACTTAGTCCTGATAATTATTTTGCATGTCTATGTTATTGTATATCAATGGCTCGTGCTATCGTTCCTTTGAATTTTAATGCGTTCCTAGAGAAATCTAAGCTGAAAGATGATGGCGGCAACTACACGGACTGGGTATGTAACTTGACGATTACCCTCATTGCTGGACAGAAGAATTACATCCTGGAAGCACCGCTAGGTGCCAGGCCTGCAGCAGATGCTACTGATGACGTTAAGAACGTCTGGCAGAGCAAAGTTGATGACTACTCGATAGTTCAGTGTGCCATGCTTTACGGCTTAGAATCGGGACTTCAAAGACATTTTGAATGTCGTGGAGCATATGAGATGTTCCAAGAATTGAAGTTAATATTTCGAGCAAATGCCCGAGTTGAGAGATATGAAGTCTCCAACAAATTCTACAGCTGCAAAATGTAGGAGAATAGTTCTGTCACTGAACACATACTCAGAATGTCTGGGTACCATAACCACTTGACTCAACTGGGAGTTGATCTTCCAGTTGATAGTGTCATTGACAGAGTTCTTCAATCACTGCCACCAAGCTATAAAGGCTTCGTGATGAACTATAATATGCAAGGGATGAACAAGACTATTCCCGAGCTCTTCGCGATGCTAAAAGCTGCGGAGGTAGAAATCAAGAAGGAGCATCAAGTGTTGATGGTCAACAACACCACTAGTTTCAAGAAAAAGGGCAAAGGGAAGAAGGGGAACTTCAAGAAGAACAGCAAGAAAGTTGATGCTCGGTAGAAGAAACCCAAGTCTGGACCTAAGCCTGAAACTGAGTGCTTCTACTGCAAAGGGACTGGTCACTGGAAGCAGAACTGCCCCAAGTATTTGGTAGATAAGAAGGATGGCAAAGTGAAAGGTATATTTGATATACATCTTACTGATGTGTACCTTGCTAATGCTCGTAATAGTGCATGTGTATTTGATACTGGTTCTGTTTCTCATATTTGCAACTCGAAACATGGGCTATGGATTAAACGAAGATTGGCGAGGTGACGATGTGCGTGGGAAATGGTTCCAAGGTCAATGTGATCGCCGTTGGCGCGCTACCTCTACGTCTACCATCGGGATTATTTTTAGACCTGAATAATTGTTATTTGGTGCCAGCGTGAGGATGAACATTATATCTGGATCTTGTTTGATGCGAGACGGTTATTCATTTAAATCAGAGAATAATTGTTGTTCTATTTACATGAGTAATATCTTTTATGGTCATGCACCCTTGATGTGTGGTCTATTTTTGTTGAATCTCGATAGTGATGGTACGCATATTCATAATATTGAAGCCAAAAGATGCAAAGTTGATAATGATAGTGCAACTTATTTGTGGCACTGCCGTTTGGGTCATATCAGTGTAAAGCGCATGAAGAAACTCCATACTAATGGACTTTCGGGATCACTTGGTGCTTGTGAACCGTGCCTTATTGGCAAGATGACTAAAACTCCATTCTCCGGAACAATGGAACGAGCTACTGACTTATTGGAAATAATACATACTGATGTATGCGGTCCAATGAGTATTGAGGCTTGTGCCAGGTATCGTTATTTTCTTACCTTCACAGATGATTTGAGCAGATATGGTTCTATCTACTTAATGAAGCATAAGTCTACAACATTTGAAAAGTTCAAAGAATTTCAGAGTGAAGTGGAAAATCATTGTAACAAGAAAATAAAGTTTCTAAGATCTGATTGTGGAGGAGAATCTTTGAGTTACAAGTTTGGTCTTCATTTGAAACAACATGGGATACTTTCACAACTAACGCCACCTGGAACACCACAGCGAAATGGTGTGTTCGAACGTCGTAACCATACTTTATTGGATTTGGTGCGATCTATGATGTCTCTTACTGCTTTACCGCTATCGTTTTGGGGTTATGCTTTAGAGACGATTGCATTCACTTTAAATAGGGCACCATCAAAATCCGTTGAGACGACGCCTTATGAACTATGGTTTGGCAAGAAACCAAAGTTGTTGTTTCTTAAAGTTTGGGGCTGCGATGCTTATGTGAAAAAGCTTCAACCTTATAACCCAAATCAAAGAAGTGCGTCTTCATAGGATACCCAAAGGAAACTATTAGGTACAGCTTCTATCACAGATCCGAAGGCAAGATATTTGTTGCTAAGAATGGATCCTTTCTAGAGAAGGAGTTTCTCTCGAAAGAAGTGAGTGGGAGGAAAGTAGAACTTGATGAGGTAATTATACCTTCTCCCATATTGGAAAGTAGTTCATCATAGAAATCAGTTCTAGTAATTCCTACACCAATTAGTGAGGAAGTTAATGATGATGATCATGAAACTTTAGCTCAAGTTACTACCGAACCTCGTAGGTCTTCCAGAGTAAGATCCGCACCAGAGTGGTACGGTAATCCTATTCTGGAAGTCATGTTACTAGACCATCGTGAACCTACGAACTATGAGGAAGCGATGATGAGCCCAGATTCCGCAAAATGGCTAGAGGCCATGAAATCTGAGATGGGATCCATGTATGAAAAAAAAGTGTGGATTTTGGTGGACTTGCCCGATGATCGGCAAGCCATAGAAAATAAATGGATCTTCAATAAGAAGACTGACGCTGATGGTAATGTTACTGCCTACAAAGCTCGACTTGTTGCAAAAGGTTTTCGACAAGTTCAAGGAGTTGACTACGATGAGACTTTCTCACCCGTAGCGATGCTTAAGTCTGTCTGAATCATGTTAGCAATTGCCGCATTTTATGATTATGAAATTTGGTAGATGGATGTAAAAAATGCATTCCTGAATGGATTTCTGGAAGACGAGTTGTATATGATGCAACCAGAAGGTTTTGTCAATCCAAAGGGTGCTAACAAAGTATTGAAGCTTCGGTGATCCATTTACGGACTGGTGCAAGCCTCTCAGAGTTGGAATAAACACTTTGATAGTGTGATCAAAGCATGTAGTTTTATACAGACTTTTGGAGAAGCCTGTATTTATAAGAAAGTGACTGGGAGCTCTGTAGCATTTCTAATATTATATGTGGGTGACATATTGTTGATTGGAAATGATATAGAATTTCTGGATAGCATAAAGGGATACCTGAATAAGAGTTTTTCTATGAAAAACCTCGGAGAAGCATCTTACATATTAGGCATCAAGATCTATAGAGATATATCAAGATGCTTAATTGGACTTTCACAAAGCACATACCTTGATAAAGTTTTGAAGAAGTTCAAAATGGATCAGTCAAATAAAGGGTTCTTTCTTGTGTTACAAGGTGTAAAGTTGAGTCAGAATCAATGTCCGACTACCGCAGAAGATAGAGAGAAAATGAAAGTCATTCCCTATGCTTCAGCCATAGGTTCTATCATGTATGCAATGTTGTGTACCAGACCTGATGTGTGCCTTGCTATAAGCATAGCGGGGAGGTACCAAAGTAATCCCAGAGTGGAGCACTGGACAACAGTCAAGAACATCGTGAAATACCTGAAAAGGACTAAGGATATGTTTCTCGTTTATGGAGGTGAAAAAGAGCTCGTCGTAAACGGTTACGTCGACGCAAGCTTTGACACTGATCCGAATGACTCAAAGTCGCAAACCGGATACGTATTTTTATTAAATGGAGGAGCTGTCAGTTGGTGCAGCTCCAAGCAGAGCGTCGTGGCGGGATCTACGTGTGAAGCAGAGTACATTGCTGCTTCAGAAGCAGCAAATGAAGTAGTTTGGATGAAGTAGTTCATATCCGATCTAGGTATCATACCTAGTGCATCGCGTCCAATGAAAATCTTTTGTGACAATACTGGTGCAATTGCCTTGGCAAAGGAATCCAGATTCCATAAGAGAACCAAGCAAATCAAGAGACGCTTCAATTCCAGCTGTCATCAAGTGTCGGAGGGGGACATAGAGATTTGTAAGATACATACGGATCTGAATGTTGCAGACCCGTTGACTAAGCCTCTTCCACAAGCAAAACATGGTCAGCACCAAAGCTCCATGGGTGTTAGAATCGTTACTATGTAATCTAGATTATTGACTCCAGTGCAAGTGGGAGACTGAAGGAAATATGCCCTAGAGGCAATACTAAAGTTATTATTTATTTCCTTATTTCATGATAAATGTTTATTATTCATACTAGAATTGTATTAATCGGAAACTTAGTACATGTGTGAATACATAGACAAAACATATTGTCCCTAGTATGCCTCTACTTGACTAGCTAGTTAATCAAAGATGGTTATGTTTCCTAACCATAGACATGTGTTGTCAGTTGATGAACGTGATCACATCATTAGGAGAATGATGTGATGGACATGACCCATCTGTTAGCTTAGCATTATGATCGTTACAGTTTCATTGCTACTACTTTCTTAATGACTTATACATGTTCCTCGGACAATGAGATTATGCAACTCCCAAATACCGGAGGAACACTTTATGGTATACCAAACATCACAACATAAATGGATGATTATAAAGGTGCTCTACAGGTGTCTCTGAAGGTGTTTGTTGGGTTTGCATAGATCGAGATTAGGATTTGTCACTCCGTGTTTCGGAGAGGTATCTCTGGGCCCTCTCGGTAATACTCATCACTATAAGCCTTGAAAGCATTGTAACTAATGAGTTAGTTGTGGGATGAAGTATTACGAAACGAGTAAACAGACTTTCCAGTAATGAGATTGAACTAGGTATAATGATACTGACGATCGAATCTCGGGCAAGTAACATACCGATGACAAAGGGAACAGCGTATGTTGTTATGCGGCTTGACCGATAAAGATCTTCGTACAATATGTAGGAGCCAATATGATCATCTAGGTTCCGCTGCTGGTTATTGAACGGAGATGCGTCTCGATCATGTCTACATAGTTCTCGAACCCGTAGGGTCCGCACACTTAACATTCAATGACGGTTTGTATTATGAGTTATGTGTTTTGATGACCGAATTTTGTTCGAAGTCCCAGATGACATCACGGACATGACGAGGAGTCTCGAAATGATTGAGACTTAAATATTAATATATTGGAAGGCTATATATGGACACCGGAAGTGTTCCGAAGAAGTTTCGGATAAACCCAGAATCTCAGAGGGTTATCGGAACCCCCGGGGGAACTAATGGGCCTTGATGGGCCTTAGTGGAGAGAGAGAGAGGGGCGGCCAGGGTAGGCCGTGCACCCCCTCCCCTTGGGTCTGAATTGGACAAGGAGGGGGGCGGCGCCCCCCTTTCCTTATCCCCCTCCCTTTCCTTCCTTCCCCTTCTCTCCCTCTTGGTGGAAACCTACTAGGACTTGGAGTCCTAGTAGGATTCCCCTCTTGGGGGCGCACCCTAGGAGGGTCGCTGGCCTCCCATTTCTCCTTTATATATGGGGGTAGGGGGCACCCTAGAACACACAAGTTGATCTTTTAGCCATGTGTGGTGCCCCCTCCATAGTTACACACCTCGGTCATATCGCCGTAGTGCTTAGGCAAAGCCCTACGCCAATAACTTCATCATCACCGTCGCCATGCCGTCGTGCTGACGAAACTCTCCCTCGGCCTCAACTGGATCAAGAGTACGAGGGACGTCATCGAGCTGAATGTGTGCTGAGCGCGGAGGTGTCGTACGTTCGGTGCTTGGATCGATTGGATCACAAAGACATTTGACTACATCAGCTGTGTTAACTAAACGCTTCCGCTTTCGGTCTACGAGGGTACATGTACATACTATCCCCTCTCGTTGATGTGCGTCACATAGATAGATCTTGCGCGATCGTAGGAATTTTTTTGAAATTATCGTGTTCCCCAACACCTCCTGCCTCGTGGCCTCCCTGTTATGTCTCTGACTTCAGCTCCAAGTCTTCTGGTTTGCTTTCGGTCCAAGAAATATCATCGTGAAGGTTTCATTCCGTTTTGACTCAATTTGGTATTCCTTTAATGCAAAACTCTAAAATAGGCAAAAAAACAAAAACTGGCACTGGGCCTTCGGTTAATAGGTTAGTCCCAAAAATAATACTCCCTCCGTTCCTAGATATAGGGTGTATAGTTTTTGGCACGGATATTAAAGAACGCACATGGAGGGATAATTTCACAAGTTTTGGGTGAGATTACACCTGACTAATTGACATGAGAAAATAAAGGAGCTTGCCTAATATAAGGAAATGTAATCAAATCCCTAAAAGAATTATCCTAATGAGTGGTGCAACACAATACACCTTATATTTCGGATTTTTTTCTCAAAAAACTATACACCTTATATCAAGGAACGGAGGGAGTATAAAAGAGCAAAGCCCATTAAACATCCAAAACAAATGATATAATAGCATGGAACAATCAAAAATTATAGATACGTTGGAGACGTAACACTCGCCACAGCCCTTCCCAATCCATAGAGCTCGAGCGCTCCAACCCATCTCTTTGCCACGGCTCTGCTACCCGTTCTTGGCGATGGCTGTATTTGGTGAGGGGGGCAAGTAGAAGGCCTCGGTCGTCACTAATAAGGATATCGAGGACTTGAAGGCTGCCGGCTACCTCCCAGCCGTTGTTGTTCACCGGACCCCAGAAGTGGGCCAGGCCATTCCCACACTGCGGCCTGGTGAGAGGGTGGTGTTCGTCCCCCACTTAGTTCGAGGGCTAGGCTTTCCGCTCCACCCCTTCGTCCGAGGGTTGATGTACCTTTATGGGCTAGACTTTCACAATCTAGCCCCGAAATCCATCCTCCACTTTCATCCTTCATCATCATTTGTGAGGCTTTCCTTCGCATCCATCCACACTTCGGCCTATGGTTGAAGGTATTCAATGTGAAAGCCGAAGATTGTGGACGGCCAACAAGTGGACTGCGGGGGAGCCATGGTTAGCAAGCTGACCCGTGTAGAGTTGCCAGTGGGCACGTTCATAGACATGGTCAAGGTTTGGCAGAGAGAGTGGTTTTACATCACAGAACCACATGACGCTGACTGGGCGGCGGCCATGGAGTTTAGATTCGGACCACCCATGACTGACATTGTGGACCAAGAAGAGCCCCGATTGGGGGTCTCCCGAAGAAGTGGAACTGCTACAAAAGCGCATCCTCGATGTGAAGAAGGTTGGCGTCAAGCTATCCAGTGTGATCCAAGTGATGTTCAATCGGCGCCTACTCCCTTGCCAGTAGCGGGACACCAAAGACCCTACCACCATGCGCCACTTCCTCGAGACCACCTATAACAAGTTGTGGAGGGCGCTATTCAAACCCAAGAAAGAGGATTGGCTAGCGAAAGACGAGGAGGACACTGCCCTCGACACCGAACAACCTCCCAAGAAGGTAACAAGACTTTTATCCGTTCTAAATTCGGACATTCATATTAGACTAGATTGATTTTTGGCTCTCCTATTCCCACAGGGTTGGATCAAGAAGGCCAAAAGATGAACAGCCCAGCCCCACTGTCCGAAGATCCCCGGTCGGCTCAGCTAGAATAAATGCTAGCCGCGATGCCGTATAAGGCGCCAGAGAAAAAGGAACACAAGAAAAAAGAAGAACCACATGAGGGAGGCCCGGGAGGATCTCCTCCTGCGGATCCCTTTAGACACCAAGTCTAGGGACATCCATGTCCCCTCCACATAGGAGGGGGAGCAGGACAAAGAGGGGGGAAGAGGAGAGTGACTCTCCACTTACCAAAAAAAGAGCCGTCTTCGCCAAGGTCAAAGAGGGGCATCCTCCCCTGCCTCCGAAGAGGAGCAGGGGGAATTTGGTCATACACAACAATAGTTCAGAATCTGATAAGGAGTCTGTAGCCTCCGAGAAGGTCCCGGAGAAGGTGCATAGGGTCAAGCCCTGCGCAGAAAGGTGGGAATCTGAACACTGTTTGGACATTCGTTTTACTAACCCACCATTAACTACATGTGCCTACTTATGTTGCAGCCCGCCGCGCGACCTCCCTACCCACCAAATATCGGAGGTTACCTCTCCACCAACCGATCTAGTGGAAAGCAGAGGCAACTCGCATTCTGCGCCTCCTGCGGTCGTCGGCGAGACCGGGGAGGTCAAGGAAATATGCACTAGAGGCAATAATAAAGTTGTTATTTTATATTTCCTTATTCATGATAAAGGTTTATTATTTATGCTAAAATTATATTTCCTTATTCATCATTATTAGAGCATTGTCCCATGTCAGGAAAGGACGATGGAAGCTATGATTCCCTCACAAGTTGGGATGAGTCTTTGGACTTTACGAAAAATAAAAGAGGCCAGAGAAGCCCAAATAAAAAAAGGCCAAATAAGCCCACCAAAAAAATGAGAGAAAAGAGAGAAGGGAAAATGTTACTATCCTTTTTCCACACTTGTGCTTCAGAGTAGCACCATGATCTTCATGATAGAGAGTCTCCTATATTTTCACTTTCATATACTAGTGGGAAATTTTCATTATAGAACTTGGCTTGTATATTCCAATGATGGGCTTCCTCAAATTGCCCTAGGTCTTCATGAGCAAGCGAGTTGGATGCACACCCACTTAGTTTCTTTTTGACCTTTCATATAGTTATAGCTCTAGTGCATCCGTTGCAAGGCAATTCCTACTCACATTGATATCTATTGATGGGCATCTCCATAGCCCGTTGATACGCCTAGTTGATGTGAGACTATCTCCTTCTTTTTGTCTTCTCCACAACCACCATATTCTATTCCACCTATGGTGCTATGTCATGGCTAACACTCATGTATTGCATGAAAGTTGAAAAGGTTTGAGAATACAAAACTATGAAATAATTGCTTGGCTAAAACCGGGGTTGTGCATGATTTGAATACTTTGTGTGATGAAGATGGAGCATAGCCAGACTATATGATTTTGTAGGGATAACTTTCTTTGGTCATGTTATTTTGAGAAGACATAATTGCTTTATTAGTATGCTTGAAGTATTATTGTTTTTATGTCAATATTAAACTCTTGTTTTGAATCTTATGCATCTGGACGTTCATGCCACAAGAAAGAAAATTACATGGATAAATATGTTATCTAGAATTCTACATCAAAAATTCTATTTTTATCATTTACCTACTCGAGGACGAGCAGGAATTAAGCTTGGGGTTGCTTGATACGTCTCCAACGTATCTATAATTTTTTATTGTTCCATGTTATTATATTATCTGTTTTGGATGTATTATATGCATTAATATGCTATTTTATATTGTTTTTGGGACTAACCTATTAACCTAGAGCCCAGTGCCAGTTTCTGTTTTTTTCTTGTTTTTGAGCCACGCAGAAAAGGAATGCCAAACGGAATAAAACCTTATCGATGATTTTTCTTGGACCAAAGAACACCCAGGAGCCTTCGAGACCAAGTCAGAGGAGCCACGAAGTGGCGACAAGGGGGGAGGGCGTGCCCCCCTACCTTGTTGGCCCCTCGGTGACCCCCTGACCTACATCTTCCTCCTATATATTCACATATTTTCCCAAACCACCAGAGGCATCCACGAAAACACTTTTCCACCTCTACAACCTTCTGTTCCCATAAGATCCCATCTAGGGGGCTTTTCCGGCATCCTGCTAGAGGGGGATTGGATCACGGAGGGCTTCTACGTACATCAACTCTATTGCCCTTCCGATGAAGCATGAGTAGTTTACCTTAGACCTACGGATCCATAGCTAGTAGCTAGATGGCTTCTTCTCTCTCTTTGATTGTCAATACCATGTTCTCCTCGATGTTCTTGGAGATCTATCTGATGTAATCTTCTTTTGCGGTGTGTTTGTCAAGATCCGATGAATTGTGGATTTATGATCAGCTTATCTATGAATATTATTTGAATCTTCTCTGAATTCTTATATGCATGATTTGATATCTTTTTAATTCTCTTCGAACTATCGGTTTAGTTTGGTCAACTAGATTGGTTTTTCTTGCAATGAGAGAAGTGCTTAGCTTTGGGTTCAATCTTGCGGTGTCCAATCCCACTAACACTAGGGGCAGAAAGGCATGCATTGTATTGTTACCATCAAGGATAAAAAGATGGGGTTTACATCATATTGCTTGAGTTTATTCCTCTACATCATGTCATCTTACTTAAAGTGTTACTCTGTTCTTCATGAACTTAATACTCTAGATGAAGACAGGAGTCGGTCGATATGCGGAGTAATAGTAGTAGACGCAGGCAGGAGTCGGTTTACTTGACACGAACAAGCTGACATATGCTAATTAGAGAATATTTTAGCAAATTTCCACACCATTCATATAATACCTAGGTTTATACTAGAAATAGACATAGAAATTACATTAAGAGGAGAATATATGGAGCCATATATATGGACCATGAATGTATGACTTTGTACAAATAAAAAAAGATAAGTGTAATATGGTCAGTGACGAGGCGAAAGGTGGAACTTATAGCAAGGTATGGGTTCAACACATCGATGCTTAGATTTTTGAAGTGTAAAATCCTAAAAGAATATTGGCTGCAAATATAAATATTGACAAATGAGAAAAGTGAACCAGTAAAGCTAGAGATTAGTAGTATAGTAGATGGTTCATCATGTCAGTAAATAGAACTTGAATCATTCGGTCTTTCGTGGATGCACATCCATATCTTTTAAATAAATACAGACATGGCAACACCTGGTATGAAAGCAAATAGATAGAGAGAACACGCTAAGAAGAAAAGTCTAGCCACGCAAATGCCCGGGTCACCCCGATAGTATTAATAATATAAAAGGTAGATAGATAGATGTCTGCCATATTGAAATTTGATGAAGTACTTTAAATTGCATCAATTTTTGTTTAAGTGCCCGAAAGATTTTATAGTTTATACCATCTCATTGTGATCAAAGATTTTAATTAGTAATGGGCCGTAGCATAGGCATTCTAGTCATACAGGGAGAAAAATGTGATTGAAACACGTAAATCCAGGATAAATGCAAGCACCGGGGCTTGAACCCTGGTGGGTTGGGGATACCACTGTTCACCTAACCATCCCAATCACGGGTTGGTTCGCAAAAACATACGTAGAGATGAAACCAGCTGTTAGATTGAAATGTGACGGGTGAAAGAAAAGCGACTGATACATACAAAAGAAAAAAGTCAGGCACCTGGGGCACAAGGGCTCCCAATAATAAGTGATCACTAGTAGAAAACAGGGCTTTGGTTCGGGCCTGGCCAGCCCATTAGTCCCGGTTCTTCACGAACCGGGACCCATGGGGGGCATTAGTCCAGGTTCATGAGCCCAGGGGGCCGGCCGGGGCCTCGTGGGCATTGGTCCCCATTTGTCTGGATCCATTTGTCCCGGTTCTAGGCACGAATCTGGACCAATGGTCCTCACTCCTGGCACACAACCATTGGTCCCGGTTCATGGCTTGAACCGGGACAGATTACCGGGCTTTAGTCCCGGTTTCTACCATGAACCGGGACAAATGAGTTTCCTATATATATACCCCATCGCCACAGCAGAGCACTCCACAGTGCTCTATTTTTTCTGGTTGGCGAGGGGAGGGCATTTGGGTGCTCTAGCTCACCTCCTATGCACATGAGGTGTTTGGTGAAATGTCTGAGCCACGCTAGTTAATCTTTCTCCTCTCGAAACTCAACCTCCGAGCTCCATTTCCCCCCAGATTTGTCTAGGTTTAGCGGTCATTCACGTCCCGTCCCCGTCTTCACCGTCGTCGATCGCCCGCGCCGACTCATCGCCGGCACTACCATGGTGAGCCTCTTGTTCTTATATTCTTTCTGAAAGAAAAAAAATTCTTACTTCAGATAGATACTTGTCTAATTTTCTTACTTTTATTATTCCTTGTTATTATATAGTGCGATGGTTTTGGTATCCGCCCCCGTCGGCCCTCGTCCTGTTTATGATTCAGGTGTGGTATATATTATCTTTTGATAACTATTTGGTTCATTTATTGTTTATGACAATTATGCCGACCAACGTGACATAGATTTTATTTATCTAGGAGGTTCTTGAACTGGAAATTTCAACCGACCCTATTGTCGACAGGTTAAATTTAGTTGAAGAAGAAAACAATTACTTGAAGGAAAAAATAAGAAAAATTGAGGAGGAGATGATATTGGATTTGCATGTTGCGGATGTTGTCTATGATCACAAGATCAAGATGGATGCAATGTGGTTGAAGATTAAAAAGTTTAGAAAATATGTCATTCATACCGAGGCTTCGTATCATTATGCAGTTGGATCAGTTGTTACCTTGGTTGCGATTATGATCGCATTTGTTGTTGCATTGAAATGTTTTACATAATTTCAATGTATGGTTTAATTAGATGCTCTGGAGAGCTATATGTTGTTCAATGAGAACTATATATGTAATTTGGTTTTAATGTGATGATGAACTTCTATTAATTTGGTCACTTATCTATTCATGAGAGGGTTGCAAATTGATGATGTGGCTTTGAATGGTGCATTTTGAACACAGAAAAACTATGGAGTTCAAATAAGTTCAAAAAATGAAATCCCTTTGTAACAGACGAGTTTCCGTACGAAACCCTGATACTTCGAAAGAGATTGTCCGTTTTGTACACGAAGTGCATCCAGTTTTTGCCGTAACCCTCTCTACTTTCTTGCACATGATATGTGGGTGAAATGATGATACCATGCCAACTTTCAACCTTTTCAGAGTTCATTTCAAATGCTTTTCAATTTCATGGTCTTATAGCACAAAATAATCAGTAAATGCATGAAAAATAACAAATGAAGTCAGAAAGGGTTGAAAATTGATGATGTGGCTTGAATGGTGCATTTTGAACACAGAAAAACTATGGAGTTCAAATAAGTTCAAAAAAATGAAATCCCTTTGTAACAGACGAGTTTACGTATGAAACCCTGATGCTTCAAAAGAGATTGTCCGTTTTGTACATGAAGTGCATCCAGTTTTTGTTGTAACCCTCTCTACTTTCTTGCACATGCTATGTGGGTGAAATGATGATACCATGCCAACTTTTAACCTTTTCAGAGTTCATTTGAAATGCTTTTCAATGGCATGGTATTATAGCTCAAAATATACAGTAAATGCATGAAAAATAACAAATGAAGTCAGAAAGGGTTGAAAATTGGTGATGTGGCTTTGAATTGTGCATTTTGAACACAGAAAAACTATGGAGTTCAAATAAGTTCAAAAAAATGAAATCCCTTTGTAACATACGAGTTTTCGTATGAAACCCTGATACTTCGAAAGAGATTGTCCGTTTTGTACACGAAGTGCATCCATTGTTTGTCGTAACCCTCTCTACTTTCTTGCACATGCTATGTGGGTGAAATGATGATAACATGCCAACTTTCAACCTTTTCAGAGTTCATTTCAAATGCCTTTCAATTTCATTGTCTTATAGCTCAAAATAATCAGTAAATGCATGAAAAATAACAAATGAAGTCAGAGAGGGTTGAAAATTGGTGATGTGGCTTTGAATGGTGCATTTTGAACACAGAAAAATTATGGAGTTCAAATAAGTTCAAAAAATGAAATCTCTTTGTAATAGACGAGTGTCCGTATGAAACCCTGATACTTCGAAAGAGATTGTCCGTTCTGTACACGAAGTGCACCCAGTTTGCGCCATAACCTCTCTACTTTCTTGCACATCCTATGTGGGTGAAATGATGATACCATGCCAACTTTCAACCTTTTCAGAGTTCATTTCAAATGCTTTTCAATTTCATGATCTTATAGCTCAAAATAATCAAGAAATGCATGAAAAATAACAAATGAAGCCAGAAAGGGTTGAAAATTGGTGATGTGGCTTTGAATGGTGCATTCTAAACACTGAAAAACTATGGAGTTCAAATAAGTTCAAAAAAATGAAATCCCTTTGTAACAGACGAGTTTCTGTATGAAACCCTGATACTTTGAAAGAGATTGTCCGTTTTGTACACGAAGAGCATCTAGTTTGTGCCGTAACCCTCTCTACTTTCTTGCACATGCTATGTGGGTGAAATGATGATACCATGCAACTTTCAACCTTTTCAGAGTTCATTTCAAATGCTTTTCAATTTCATGGCCTTATAGCTGAAAATAATTAGTATATGCATGAAAAATAACAATTGAAGTCAGAAAGGGTTGGAAATTGGTGATGTGGCTTTGAATGGTGTATTTTGAACACACAAAAACTATGGAGTTCAAATAAGTTCAAAAAATGAAATCCCTTTGTAACAGACGAGTTTCCGTATGAAACCCTCATACTTCGAAACAGATTGTCCGTTTTGTACACGAATTATCATAAAATAAAATAAATAAGTTATTTGAAACAAAATAATATAAACTTTAATAAAATATATAAGTAGAAACAAAATAAAATAAACTTTTATAACATAAATAAAATTTATGAAACTAAAATTATCAAAGTATTTTCTGTTTAAAACGTTATAAGCAACCTCTATTATTATTGAAACTAAAATTATATAAAATTGATGCAACTAAGATTATCGAAGTATTTTCCATTCAAAATTATTAAAAGCAAAGAGAATTTTCATAAAGAACTTTTTTTGTTAGAAAATTTAATAGCAAAAAGAATTATCATAAAATAAAATAAAAAAGTAATTAGACACAAAATAGAATAAAATAAATAAGTATTTTGTTGTAAATAGAAACAAAACAAAATAAATAAAGCAAAAAAGAAAACAGAAAAATAGGGAAAAAAATTGCAACCTACAGGGCCACCACAGCGTGAATACGACTAGAAACCCATCCATGGGCCCGGATTCAGGCCCGTAGATGGCCCAGTAGGCCCACAGGCATAGCAGTGTTAGATTTGGCCCATAGGCCAGCAATGCAGAGGAGTTCGAAAGGGAAAAGGCAACCGAGCTTATAAATAGGTGTCGAACGCTCTCAACTAGCGAGGTGGGACTAAACTCCCACCACCACGCCGCTGTGCTAGGCCTTTGGTCCCGGTTGGTGGCACCAACCGGGACTAAAGGGTGGCATTGGTACCGGTTGGTGGCACCAACCGGTACAAATGCCACCCTTTAGTCCCGGTTGGTGCCACCAACTGGAACCAAAGGCCTCTGCTTCCCGCCCTTTGGGCTGCTGAAAAGAGACCTTTGGTCACGGTTGTGACACCAACCGGGACTAAAGGGTGGCATTGGTACCGGTTGATGCCACCAACCGGTACCAATGGATTTGCTATATAAGCCAGCACTTGTGGAAATTTCGTCAGTTTTACGATCCCTCCGACGATGCCGCCAGGCTGCCCGAGCTCGCCGTGCCTCTGCCGCGCTCCTGACCATGCCGAAGTTGCCCCGCCCCGACCACGCCGTCCTCGCCCCTGCCCCCCGACCACGCCGCACGCCCTCGACGTGCCTCTGCCGCGCACCTGACCCTCCCCAACGACGCCGTCGCCGCCCTCTGCCCCGTCGACGCCATCGCCCCTGCCCCGACCACGCCGATGTCGCCCCTGCCCCCGACCACGCCGAACTCCCTTGTCGTGCCTCTGTTGCTCCCCCGACCCGCCCCGTCGATGTCGTCGCCTCCCTCTGCCCCGTCCTCCTGTCCTCTCCTCTTCTACCCCGTTGACGTGCCTCTGCCCCTGCCCCGACCACGCCGCACCTCTCCTTGGTCAGGCCAGCGCCGCCCCCCTGTCCTCTCCTCTGTTTTTTCACATATATATGATGTTTTTTCCAGATTATATGTATATGTGTGAGTATATGTATGTGTGTATATCTGATTGTATGTCTTTTTTTTAGATTTTTTGTTCATATATAGGATGATTTGTTTTTTGCATTTTTATAAAAATGTATATATGTATGTATGTTCTCTGTGCATATGAAAGTTAGATTTTTAGTACATTTGGGTACATTTTAGGTTAGTCTTATCTATATATGTTCTCTGATTTAGTACATTTTAGGTTAGTTTCATTTTTAGAAAAGTTTTATATATTTAGGAAAAGAAGGAAGAGAAGGAAGAAGGAAGAAGAAGAAAAAGTTTTATATATGCAAAAGTTACATTTTTAGAAAAGTATTATATATCTAGCTAGGAAGATAAGGAAGAAGAAGAAAAAGAAGAGAGGAAAAAGGAAAATAAGAAGAGGAAGAAAGGAGAAGAAAAGGAGAGGAAGAAGAGGAGAATTAATAAGAAGAGGAAAAAAGAAGAGAAAGAAGAGGAGAAGAAGAAAGGAATAGAGGAGAAGAAGAAAAAATAAAAAATATTTTCTTCGGTCTTCTCCTCTATTCCTTTCTTCTTCTCCTCTTTTTATTTCTTCTTTGTCTTCTTATTTTTTATCCGGTATGTCGTTGTCGAAATAACCCCCTCCCCGATAACTTCGACATGAGGGGCGGTCAATATATATACCCCCTCTTGACCGCGATAACTTGGGAGCACCCCCCGGCCCTCTCGCTCGACCAGAACTCTCGAGGACACCCAAACCCTAGAAAAAAATGATGTCGGTATCCTACCCCCTCCCACCTAGGGCTGCAAACGAGTCGAGTTCCAGCGAGTTGGCCTAGGCTCATCTCAACTCATATTAAAATTCGAGCGAGCTCAAAATGTGTAAAGCTCAAGGTCGAGCTACAGAAAGTGGCTCGTGCTCAGCTTGTAACGATCTCGAGTCGATCTCGATCTAGTATTGAGCTAAATAAGATGATTTTAAAATCATTCTAAGGAAAATTTTAAAGCAAGATCGGCCACAACAGAACAAAAAAATCACAATAAATTCGACATGTTATTTCTCAAGTGAAGACTAGTATTTAATAACAAAAAACCATGGATAGAAGGCGACGAAGGTGCGCCAAATCTCAAACTTTGACCAAAATAACAAAATATTGAACACACGGTTGGCCATGTGATGAGAGTAAATTTTGTCCGTGCTTAATTTTCATGTTTGCTAGTAGGTAAAGTGAAGAAAAAAATTGTACATAACATATATGGAAATGAATTATCCTAATTCTTGGCAATAGTTAGGAAGGTTATTTAATATATTTATATGATATCGAGCTATCGAGCTAAAATCGAGCGAGCCAATGCTGACTCAAGATTGGCTCGTTTCTCGATCAAGCTACATAAAGTGTTCATACTCAGCTCATTTATTTTCAAGTCGATCTTGAGTCGAGCTAAAATACGAGTCGATCTCGAGCGGCTCACGAGCCTCGAGCTTTTCTTGCAGCCCTACTCCCACCGCGCCCCTACCCGACAAACTCTCTCGAGGCCACCCAAAGTTACCAAGTTAAAAGAGCGTTGTCGTCGAGGCCACCCCAAACCCTTGAAGCGTTGTCGGGGCCACCCCAAACCCTTGAAGCGTTGCCGAGGCCACCCCAAACCCTAGAGAGGCAGGGTTGAGGCCACTAATTAATATGATTCATTATTGTGATTAGCTAGCTAGTTCTATGTTTGCCACTAATATATCCAGCTGTCATGTTTGAATAATACTTGCCATGTTGTAAATATTTGCAGAAACTATGAAGAACCCCTGAGACGAAGCAACAGAAGTGATGTTGGGGGACATAATTGCAAAAGGAAGTGATGCCGTCTTGTCGTTTCTCAACGACACCGATGGTCTGGAAGGATAGGGTGAAGAAGAAGACTATGATTATGATGGCTCCGGTGACCCAATGTCGGTAAAAGGAGACCGTGATGACGGCTCCGGTGACCGAACCGATTCCGGCCAGGTATATATATTAGTTAAGCCTATGCTGAATAGCTAATGGATGCATTCATTGTTTTAGTATGTACACATATTAATTAACTCTCGTCTTTCTTCTTTTCTCTAGCCCTCCGGATCGAGCACAATTTGGTAAAGAAATGAGGCCCGAAGAAAAAGTTGCGCTCGGATGAAAGGTTTGAGATCACAGCAATAGCGCGCGATGGCAAGCCGATTGAACCCATCCGGACGAGGGATGCATTTCGTGCTCAATGTGGGGTTATTGTTAGGGACAAGATCCCGATCAGTATCCACCAATGGTTAAAGCCTAAGAATGAAGACCCTGAGGTGCCTTATGTCTCGGATATGCAGAAAGATGATCTTTGGACAATGCTTAAGGCAAATTTCACCCTATCGCCAAAGGAGGGTCTGGAGAAGCCAGTTAAAGAGAAATTGATCAAGTCTCATGCTCTTAAGAAGATGGAGGAACTATTCAGGTGGTGGAAGAATGAGCTGAAAATAGAGTTTGTCGATGAAGAAAAGACACCAGAATTCACCAGAAAGTATGAGAAGATCAGAGATCACTGGCCCGCATTTGTGGCCCACAAGACATCGAAAAAGAGTAAGAAGATGTCAGCGACAAACAAGAAATATGCTGTGAAGAAGAAGCATCACCATCGCACGGGGTCAGGTGGCTACCTCAAAGATCGATGTCGGTGTCAAAACCGGCGGATCTCGGGTAGGGGGTCCCGATGTCAGGACCCCGATCCTAAGTCACACAGATCTAGCATGTAACACATCATATCACTTTGCGGCCTCACGCACGGTATTCCCACGGGTGCCACCTTACTTGGCCCGGGACCGTTTGCGCCTTTTGGCACACGTATATGATAGTGCCGCTAGCATCCATATGACAAAGAACCCGGGCTGACATGGCTAGTCATGAACCCAAAGTGGCACTAACTTACAGGACAGGCATACATGACCCAACAACGAACGTGTCAGTCATCAGCAAGTGAACCCGGGCTGACATGGCTAGTCGTGAACCCAAAGTGGCACTAACTTACAGGGACAGGTATACATGACCCAACAACGAACATGTCAGTCATCAGCGAGTGAATCCGGGCTGTAGCGACTGGGCTAGCAGGACTTCGGTAAACCGGGCTGTAGCAGGCTAACAGGACTCCGGTAGACACCGCGTGACATTTCCCCGAAGGGACAGACACAGGAACAAAGAAGGACACATGCCGGCCAGCCTAAGTGTTCCGGAGCAGTAGCAAGCTACCAAGGCTCAGTGGAAGCACTAGGAGACATTTCCCGGTAAGAGAGGCTACCAAAGATAAACAACTAGATAGTCAGATCCCACACATATCAAGCATTTCAAATCATACACGCAATATGCTCGATATGTGCAAATACAACTTGGCATCACAACATAACTCTATGACTCAAAGTATTTATTCAATAGGCTCCGAGGAGCGAGATATTACAAACATGGGTCACTCGACTCAGCATTCAGAGCATACAAACAACAAGCACACACGGAAGCTTAACATGTCTGAGTACAGACATCTACAAATGAAAAGGCTGAGAAGCCTGTCTATCTACCAGATCCTACCGAGGGCACAAGATCGTAGCTGAGGTAACAAGCTAAACGTCGAAGTCCACGTGGAACTACTAGCGAGACTGAAGTCTCTCTGCAAAAACATAAATTAAGAAACGTGAGTACAAACGTACCCAGCAAGACTTACATCAGAACTAACTACATATGCATCATTATCAACAAAGGGGATGGTGGGGTTTAACTGCAGCAAGCCAGCTTTGACTCAGTGGCTAACCTGAACTACGACTGCAAGTAACTCTTTTGAGGTAGCGCACACGAGTCCACATATTCACCATATCAATACACCACTATGGATCCGCTCCCGTCTCCCTACGAGAACGCCATCCATAGCACTCACACTTATCTTGCGTATTTTAGAGTATCCACTTTCACTTGTCTATGAACTGTACAGGCAACCCAGAAGTCCTTTACCGCGGACACGGCTATTCGAATAGATCATATTAACCCTGCAGGGGTGTACTTCTTCACACACGCTCTCACCACTTACCGCCGTTTACACGACATGTACTCGGCAACCTTCAAGCGGAAGCCCAGCGAGGGTGTCGGCCACGACCTGACTAACCACACAAGTCTCTCATCCAGGTTTATCGCCTATTCGGGTTCCATCCGCAAGGGGATCCGGCCGGGGTGTCGCTCACGGCCCCAAACGATGTGAGCAGGGTTCCCAAGCCCACCATCCGGGTGCCACTTGGTACACCGTGCAACTGTGCCTAGTCTATCCCAAGCCCACCTGTACCGGGTGCCACTTGGTAGACTACTAACACTACCTACAAACACCAGAAACTAGTTGCAACTCCTGGACAGAGATGAAGTTGATTAATAAGCCGAGAGGGGCCGAGTTACCGGAACCCAATGTGTGGTAGTAGCTGTTCATGGATCACAAACACAGAACTCAATTCCTGAGGACAGTTTCAATGAGACAACCCACCATGTACTCCTACATGGCCTCTCACCGCTACCTTTACCAAATTGTGTTCACACACTTAGCTCACACATGGTAGGACATGTTCACACACCTCCAATTCATCCCCGATGAATCAGACCTGACACAACTCTAACCAATAGCAGGCATGACAAACAAGCATGAATGAGTAGGAACATCAGGGCTCAAACAACTCCTACTCATGCTAGTAGGTTTCATCTATTTACTGTGGCAATGATAGGTCATGCAGAGGATAAAGGGGTTCAGCTAGCGCAGCAAGTAACAGATGAATCATTGTTGTCCTAATGCAGTAAAAGAGAGCAGGAGCGAGAGAGTGGGATTTTATCGGAATGAACAAGGGGGTTTTGCTTGCCTGGCACTTCTGAAGATAATATAGCTCTTCATCGGTGTCATCGATCTCATCGTCGGAACCACGTCTATCGAGAGGGGACAAACACCAGCAAACAAGGAAGAACACAATCAATGCAATGCAACAATATGATGCATGAATGTGACATGGTGATATGCTATTGATTAAGCTAATGCAACTATAACCAAGGTGGTTTGAGCTCATTTGAATCAAAGATTCAAATGCAAACTCAAGTTATGGGTTTATAAAGTGCATTAAAATGTTTTTAGCTAAACAGCAAGGTGAAATTGTTTAAACATGCATCAAACCAGTACAGATGGATAGATTGGATTTTTCTGATCATTTTTCATATATAACTTATTTCATTCTGAGTTACGGTTGATTTTATATGAATTTTTGAAGTTTATAACATTTTCTGGAATTTCCTGGCTATTTTAGAATTAATTTAATTCCAGAAAAAAGTTACTGTGTCAGCATGACATCATCATGGCGTCAGCAGGTCAACGGTTACGGTCCAGGTCAAACCTGACCAGTGGGGTCCACTGGTCAGTGACACGGTGTTGTTTAGTGACATTGACAGGTGGGGTCGGGTCAACGGACATGTCAGCACAGTCAACTCTGACTGGTGGGTCCCACCTTATTAAACTAATCTAAACAGAAATTAAACCTAGATTAGTTAGGGCGTGGGGCCTAGGTGTCAGTGAGCTAGGGGGGTTTGTTAGGGCGTCATTAGTGGCTAATGACAGCGCCACGTAGGCTTCGCCGGAGTTCTACCGGCGGCGACCAAAACGCGGTGGAGGGCATCGGGATTTCGCTATGGGGTCCGGTTTGGCGCGCGGGGAGCATCTACCGGGAGCTGGCGGAGTGGCGCATCCAGTGGTGGAGGCGGCTGGAGCTGGGGTGGCCTACAGAGGCACCGGCGACGAGCTTTGTGGCGGCCGGAGCTCGGGGGCGTGCGGGGACGCGGTTGCGGTGGCCGTGGCGATGTGCGATTAGCACCTACGGCGTGTACGTGGTGCTGTGAGTACGATGGGCGCATGCCCGGGACCAAATGGTCACCGGAGCATCACCGGCGACAAGCTCGTGCGGCGGTGGGTTTCGGCCTTGACAGAAGATGCGGCTAGAGGACGCGCGGGAGTGAGGTAGCAGGGGGGATAGAGAGAGAAGCTCACGACGGGGGCAGCAGAGGTGACGGCGAGGTCGGGGAAGCTCTGGGGCTGGCACATCGACGACGGGTATCTCCGGCGATCCGAGGACGAAGATGACGACGTGAGGGCGGAGCAGAGCTTCCGGCGAAGCGTGTCTCGGTGAAGACGAAGCGGAGGTCATAGCGGAGCTCTAGGGCACGGGGAGAGATCGTGAGGGAGGCGGTGGCTGCGGTGGCAGTAGACGGCGGCGACGGCTACGCTCGGGCTGCACGGGAAAGAGAGTCAGGGAAGAGGGAGAGTGCGCGAGGGGGTCAGCGGGATCGGGACGACACGGGAAAGTCTTCCACGCGTCCACGGGATCGTCGGCAAGAAGGAGGTGGCCGGGAACGCACGCGCGCGCGCCACGCTTCCCCTCTGCCTACTGGCAGGAGGAAGAAGACGGCTCTGCCCACGGTGGGCTGAGCCGCTACAGTGACAGAACAGGTAGGCCAGCCCAGGTAACTCTCTCTCTCTCTCTGTTTTCTAATTTAAATTGTTTCTGTTTTCTATTTATTCTGTTTTGTTTTGATTTAGTAAAATACTAAACCATTTTATAAAATCCTGGAAATAATTAGGGGTGCTATCTGAATTATTCCAGTGACCCATAACAATTTCCAACATTTTTGGAGCACCTAAAATATATATATAGCATTTAAATACCTCCAATTCAAATATGTTTGAATTAATTCAAAGCCCAAATAAGTCCTGCAAAAATGTAAACCATCTTTGGTAGATGCTTCCACCTCAAACCGGAAATGTTGAACATTTTTAAAGGGCATTTTGAGTTCAATGAAAAAGATTTTATTTTGACCCTAGCCAAATTCTTTTGGTGCTAGGGTTTGAGAATCCCCATTTCATAGTTAAATGAAATTTAGACATGATGACATGATGGTCATGCAAGGACAGGCAAAGGCTAAGCTAGGGCTGTGACACCCGAACTGTGCGTCTAGGCGGATGGTAACAGGAGACAAGGGACGCGATGTTTTTACCCAGGTTCGGGCCCTCTCAATGGAGGTAAAACCCTACTCCTGCTTGATTAATATTGATGATATGGGTAGTACAAGAGTAGATCTACCACGAGACCAGAGAGGCTAAACCCTAGAAGCTAGCCTATGGTATGATTGTTGTTCGTCCTACGAACTAAAACCCTCCGGTTTATATAGACACCGGAGAGGGCTAGGGTTACACAGAGTCGGTTACAAAGGGACGAGATCTACATATCCGTATCGTCAAGCTTTCCTTCCACGCCAAGGAAAGTCCCATTCGGACACGGGACGAAGTCTTCGATCTTGTATCTTCATAGTCCAGGAGTCCGGCCAAAGGTCATAGTCCAGCTGTCCGGACACCCCCTAATCCGGGTCTCCCTCAGTAGCCCCCGAACCAGGCTTCAATGACAATGAGTCCGGCGCAGATTTATCTTCTGCATTGCAAGGCGGGTTCTTCTCCAAATTCCATATACCTGTTGAATAATGTCCGACTTCTGGTGAAGGTTGTGCTTCTTGGCTTCTGCGCCCAATTATGGCCATCTTCCACGTGTCAAACAAATGCGAAAAGCCAGGGTGTTTTTTCATTTGCCCCCCTAGCTGCATAAAAAGAGCCGTCTATAAAAGAGATAGGGATTTATATCCAAACCACACCATCTTCCCTCCGCGAGCATTCATCGGAGCGCTTTCGACAGAGATCCATTCCATCATGGCCAGTCGATGCAGCTCCTCCTCTCGCGCCCCCAGCCCTCAGCCTGGAGATTGGGAGAGATGCACCATCCCGCAGAGCGAGCTAGTGGTGCTCCAAGCCAAGGGGTTTCTCCCCCCCCAGCCTTCATGGTCTCGGTTCGAGCCGGGCTTGCCACCTATAATGGTGGAGAGTAAGTGGAGAGCGTCCCTAATCCCTCCAAAGGAGAGCGGGTATGCCTTGTCCCTTATTTGATAAGAGGGCTCGGATTTCCAATCCATCGGTTTCTCCGGGGGCTCCTGGAGTTCTACGGCCTCCAGTTGAACAACCTTACACCTGCCTCCAAATTGCATATTGTGGGCTTCGTAGCCCTTTGCAAGCTGTTTTTGGGCATTGAGGCTCATTTGGCACTATGGAAGAAGTTGTTCTGCCTTGTGCCCCGCTCTCATGAGGGGTCGATATATCAAGTGGGCGAAGCCGAACTATGGCGCATCGCCGGGACCGGATATCTATCCGGAACCCCAAAGAAGACGTCCGAAGACTGGCCTTCAGAATGGTTTTATATAGAAGATGTCCCCCTGCCGGACCCTGTTTGGATCGGCCTCCCTGAGTTCAATAATGCTCCTTTGAAGAAGCGCCTAAGCTGGCGCCCACAGAGCCATCAGAAGGAAAATGACAGGGACGTCCTTTACCTGATGAACCGGATAAGGTTGTTAGCTCATTCCGGACTGACCATGATCGAGGTCATGGCCACATGCATTATGCGGGGGGTGCAGCCGCTTCAGTATAGAGGCCACCCCATGTGGGATTTCAATGGGGAGGACGACGCCACCCGATGCGGACGTAAGGGGCCAGAATCAGCTACCGCTCTAATAGAGATCTTGTCCGCTTTGTACAAGGGAGAAGAGGAGGAATTCCTCCGCGTCAACCCACGGGCGGATTTTCTATGTACAATCCTCCGAGCTGGGTAAGCGGACACCTTTAACTTGTCCATCCGTCTCATATTCCCATAGTTAAGTATTTAGTCTGACAATTCCAACACAGGAGCTACGCCAGGTTGTAAAGGAGATAAACAGCCCTCCTCCACAACCCGAGGACCCGGGACGGTCCCTCGATCCGGACTCTCAAGAGGAACCGGACTTCTCTGTGGAGCTGATTGATGGGGTGTTTCATCAATTGAGTAAGGACAACACCTTAGTGGCCGTTATGCCGATTATCCCAGACTACTTCCAGCCTCAAAGGTAACCGAGGCCGAAGTCCCAGTATTCTCAAGAGGATCCATCTGTGCTTATTTTTGATCACCGTATAGCAATGGCGTTTTTTGCAGGGGAAGTCCTTGAGGCGGAGGGCCGAGCCCGTGGTGGCTAGCCAACAAGGGCCATCGAGGCCCAGCGGGCTAACAAGAAGTGCGGACCGGATCGAGACGCCGGCGCAATGGTACGGCGTGCAATTTTAATGCCTGGGGTTTATGCCCTCAAGGCATACTAACGCTCATGCTCTCTTCAGGAAGAAGAGCGCCCGCTGGACTATATCCACCGGCCAGGCTTCAAGGCCGGGTCCGGAAGCGGAAGCGAACACGGGGCGCGCACTAGACCCTCCTTCGACAGAGGATGCGGACAGGTTGTCTGCCACCAATTCCGAGGTGGAGAGTGTTGGGGAACATTGCAGAAAATAAAAAAATCTACGATTTCACCAAGATCAATCTATGAGTTCATCTAGCAACGAGAGAGAGTAGTGCATCTACATACCCTTGTAGATCGAGCGGAAGTGTTCAAGAGAACAAGGTTGAGGGCGTCGTACTCGTCGTGATCCAAATCTTTGGAGATCCTAGCGTCGAACGGACGGCACCTCCGCGTTCAACACACGTATGGTCAGCGCGACGTCTCCTCCTTCTTGATCCAGCAAGGGGGAAGGAGAGGTTGATGAAGATCCAGCAGCATGACGGCGTGGTGGTGGATGCAGCAGGGATCCCGGCAGGGCTTCGCCAAGCGTCTGCGGGAGGGAGAGGTGTAGCAAGGGGGAAGGGAGGCGCCAAGTGCAAGGGTGCGGCTGCCCTCCCTCCCCCCTCTATATATAGGGTCCCCAGGGGGGTGCCGGCCCTAGGAGATGGGATCTCCTAGGGGGGTGGCAGCCAAGGGGGTGCATTGCCCCCCAAGGCAAGTGGAGGCGCCCCCTCCCCTAGGATTCCCAACCCTAGGCGCAGGGGGGCCAAGGGGGGTGCACCAGCCCACCAGGGGCTAATTACCCTCCCACTTCAGCCCATGGGGACCTCCGGGATGGGTTGCCCCACCAGGTGGACCCCCGGGACCCCCGGGACCCTTCCGGTGGTCCCGGTACAATACCGGTGACCCCCGAAACTTTCCCGATGGCCGAAACTCGACTTCCCATATATAATTCTTTACCTCCGAACCATTCCGGAACTCCTCGTGACGTCTGGGATCTCATCCGGGACTCCGAACAACTTTCGGTTTGCTGCATACTAATATCTCTACAACCCTAGCATCACCGAACCTTAAGTGTGTAGACCCTACGCGTTCGGGAGACACGTAGACATGACCGAGATGGCTCTCCGGCCAATAACTAACTGGGGGATCTAGATACCCATGTTGACTCCCACATGCTCCTCGATGATCTCATCGGATGAACCATGATGTCGAGGATTCAAGCAACCCCGTATAGAATTCCCTTTGTCAATCGGTATGTTACTTGCCCGAGATTCGATCGTCGGTATCCCAATACCTCGTTCAATCTCTGTACCTGCAAGTCACTTTACTCGTACCGTAATGCATGATCCCGTGACCAGAAACTTGGTCACTTTGAGCTCATTATGATGATGCATTATGGAGTGGGCCCAGAGATACCTCTCCGTCATATGGAGTGACAAATCCCAGTCTCGATTCGTGCCAACCCAACAGACACTTTCGGAGATACCCGTAGTGCACCTTTATAGTCACCCAGTTACGTTGTGACGTTTGGCACACCCAAAGTACTCCTACGGTATCTGGGAGTTGCACAATCTCATGGTCTAAAGAAATGATACTTGAAATTTGGAAAAGCTCTAGCTAAACGAACTACACAATCTTTGAGCTATGCTTAGGATTGGGTCTCGTCCATCACATCATTCTCCTAATGATGTGATCCCGTTATCAATGACATCCAATGCCCATAGTCAGGAAACCATGACTTTCTGTTGATCAACGAGCTAGTCAACTAGAGGCTCACTAGGGAGACATTGTGGTCTATGTATTCACACGTGTATTACGATTTCCGGATAACACAATTATAGCATGAATAATAGACTATTACCATGAACAAAGAAATATAATAATAATACTTTTATTATTGCCTCTAGGGCATATTTCCAACAGTCTCCCACTTGCACTAGAGTCAATAATCTAGTTACATTGTGATGAATCGAACACCCATAGAGTTCTGGTGTTGATCATGTTTTGCTCGCGGAAGAGGTTTAGTCAACGGATCTGCGACATTCAGATCCGTATATATTTTGCAAATATCTATGTCTCCATCTTGAACATTTTCACGGATGGAGTTGAAACGACGCTTGATGTGCCTGGTCTTCTTGTGAAACCTGGGCTCCTTGGCAAGGGCAATAGCTCCAGTGTTGTCACAGAAGAGAGTGATCGGCCCCGACGCATTGGGTATGACTCCTAGGTCGGTGATGAACTCCTTCATCCATATTGCTTCATGCGCTGCCTCCGAGGCTGCCATGTACTCCGCTTCACATGTAGATCCCGCCACGATGCTCTGCTTGCAACTGCACCAGCTTACTGCTCCACGATTCAACATATACACGTATCCGGTTTGTGACTTAGAGTCATCCAGATCTATGTCGAAGCTAGCGTCGACGTAACCCTTTACGACGAGCTCTTCGTCACCTCCATAAACGAGAAACATGTCATTTGTCCTTTTCAGGTACTTTAGGATATTCTTGACCGCTGTCCAGTGTTCCTTGCCGGGATTACTTTGGTACCTTCCTACCAAACTTACGGCAAGGTTTACATCAGGTCTGGTACACAGCATGGCATACATAATAGATCCTATGGCTGAGGCATAGGGGATGACACTCATCTCTTCTTTATCTTCTGCCGTGGTCGGGCATTGAGCCGAGCTCAATCTCACACCTTGCAATGCAGGCAAGAACCCTTTCTTGGACTGATCCATATTGAACTTCTTCAATATCTTATCAAGGTATGTGCTTTGTGAAAGACCTATTAGGCGTCTCGATCTATCCCTATAGATCTTGACGCCTAATATGTAAGCAGCTTCTCCAAGGTCCTTCATTGAAAAACACTTATTCAAGTAGGCCTTAATGATGTCCAAGAGTTCTATATCATTTCCCAACAAAAGTATGTCATCTACATATAATATGAGAAATGCTACAGCGCTCCCACTCACTTTCTTGTAAACGCAGGCTTCTCCATAAGTCTGCATAAACCCAAACGCTTTGATCATCTCATCAAAGCGAATGTTCCAACTCCGAGATGCTTGCACCAGTCCATAAATGGATCGCTGGAGCTTGCATACCTTGTTAGCATTCTTAGGGTCGACAAAACCTTCCAGCTGCATCATATACAGTTCTTCCTTATGATAGCCGTTAAGGAATGCTGTTTTGACGTCCATATGACATATCTCATAATCATAGTATGCGGCAATTGCTAACATGATTCGGACGGACTTCGGCTTTGCTACGGGAGAGAAAGTCTCATCATAGTCAACCCCTTGAACTTGCCGATAACCCTTAGCGACAAGTCGAGCTTTATAGATGGTAACATTACCATCCGCGTCCGTCTTCTTCTTAAAGATCCATTTGTTTTCTATCGCTCGCCGATCATCGGGCAAGTCTGTCAAAGTCCATACTTTGTTTTCATACATGGATTCTATCTCGGATTGCATGGCTTCAAGACATTTGTTGGAATCTGGGCCCTCCATCGCTTCTTCATAGTTTGAAGGCTCACCGTTGTCTAACAACATGATTTCCAAGACAGGGTTGCCATACCACTCTGGCGTGGAACGTGTCCTTGTAGACCTACGAAGTTCAGTAGCAACTTGATCTGAAGTACCTTGATCATCATCATTAATTTCCTCTCTAGTCAGTGTAGGCACCACAGGAACATTTCAAGAGGTAGTACTTCATCGAGTTCTACTTTCCTCCCACTTACTCCTTTCGAGAGAAACTCCTTTTCCAGAAAGGATCCGTTCTTGGCAACAAAGATCTTGCCTTCAGATCTAGGTAGAAGGTATACCCAATGGTTTCCTTAGGGTATCCTATGAAGACGCATTTTTCCGACTTGGGTTCAAGCTTTTCAGGTTGAAGTTTCTTGACATAAGCATCGCATCCCCAAACTTTTAGAAACGACAGCTTAAGTTTCTTCCCAAACCATAATTCATACGGGGTCGTCTCAACGGATTTAGACGGAACCCTATTTAAAGTGAATGTAGTTGTCTCTAGTGTGTATCCCCAAAATGATAACGGTAAATCGGTAAGAGACATCATAGATCGCACCATATCGAATAGAGTGCGATTACAACGTTCGGACACACCGTTACGCTGAGGTGTTCCAGGCGGCGTGAGTTGTGAAATGATTCCACATTTCCTTAAGTACGTACCAAATACGTGACTTAAATATTCTCCTCCACGATCTGATCGTAGGAACTTCATCTTCCGGTCACGTTGATTCTCTACCTCATTCTGAAATTCCTTGAACTTTTCAAAGGTCTCAGACTTGTGTTTCATCAAGTAGACATACCCATATCTACTCAAGTTGTCAGTGAGAGTGAGAACATAACGATATCCTCTGCGAGCCTCAACGCTCATTGGACCGCACACATCAGTATGTATGATTTCCAATAAGTTGGTTGCTCGCTCCATTGTTCCGGAGAACAGAGTCTTGGTCATTTTGCCCATGAGGCATGGTTCGCATGTGTCAAATGATTCATAATCGAGAGACTCTAAAAGTCCATCAGCATGGAGCTTCTTCATGCGCTTGACACCAATGTGACCAAGGCGGTAGTGCCACAAGTATGTGGGACTATCGTTATCAACTTTACATCTTTTGGTATTCACACTATGAATATGTGTAACATCACGTTCGAGATTCATTAAGAATAAACCATTGACCATCGGGGCATGACCATAAAACATATCTCTCATATAAATAGAACAACCATTATTCTCGGATTTAAATGAGTAGCCATCTCGTATTAAACGAGATCCAGATACAATGTTCATGCTCAAACTTGGCACTAAATAACAATTATTGAGGTTTAAAACTAATCCCGTAGGTAAATGTAGAGGTAGCGTGCCGACGGCGATCACATCGACCTTGGAACCATTCCCGACGCGCATCGTCACCTCGTCCTTTGCCAGTCTCCGCTTATTCCGCAGCTCCTGCTTTGAGTTACAAATATGAGCAACGGCACCGGTATCAAATACCCAGGAGCTACTACGAGCACTGGTAAGGTACACATCAATTACATGTATATCACATATACCTTTAGTGTTGCCGGCCTTCTTGTCCGCTAAGTATTTGGGGCAGTTCCGCTTCCAGTGACCCTTCCCTTTGTAATAAAAGCACTCAGTCTCAGGCTTGGGTCCATTCTTTGACTTCTTCCCGGCAACTAGCTTACCAGGCGCGGCAACATCCTTGTCGTCCTTCTTGAAGTTCTTCTTACCCTTGCCTTTCTTGAACTTGGTGGTTTTATTGACCATCAACACTTGATGTTCCTTTTTGATTTCTACCTCTGCTGACTTCAGCATTGAAAATACTTCAGGAATAGTTTTCACCATCCCCTGCATATTGTAGTTCAGCACAAAGCTCTTGTAGCTCGGTGGGAGCGACTGAAGGATTCTGTCAATGACCACCTCGTCCGGGAGGTTAATGTCCAGCTGGGACAGGCGGTTGTGCAACCCAGACATTTTGAGTATGTGCTCACTGACAGAACTATTTTCCTCCATCTTACAACTATAGAACTTGTCGGAGACTTCATATCTCTCGACCCGGGCGTGAGCTTGGAAAACCATTTTCAGCTCCTCGAACATCTCATATGCTCCGTGTTGCTCAAAACGCTTTTGGAGCCCCGGTTCTAAGCTGTAAAGCATGCCGCACTGAATGAGGGAGTAATCATCAGCACGTGACTGCCAAGCGTTCATAACGTCTTGGTTCTCTGGGATGGGTGCTTCACCTAGCGGTCCTTCTAGGACATATGCTTTCTTGGCAGCTATGAGGATGATCCTCAGGTTCTGGACCCAGTCCGTATAGTTGCTGCCATCATCTTTCAGCTTGGTTTTCTCTAGGAACGCGTTGAAGTTCATGTTGACATGAGCGTTGGCCATTTGATCTACAAGACATTTTTGCAAAGATTTTAGACTAAGTTCATGATAATTAAGTTCATAATCAAATTATTTAATGAACTCCCACTCAGATTAGACATCCCTCTAGTCATCTAAGTGTTACATGATCCGAGTCGACTAGGCCGTGTCCGATCATCACGTGAGACGGACTAGTCATCAACGGTGAACATATCCATGTTGATTGTATCTTCCATACGACTCATGTTCGACCTTTCGGTCTCTGTGTTCCGAGGCCATGTCTGTACATGCTAGGCTCGTCAAGTTAACCTAAGTGTTTTGCATGTGTAAATCAACCTTACACCCGTTGTATGTGAACGTTAGAATCTATCACACCCGATAATCACGTGGTGCTTCGAAACAACGAACTGTCGCAACGGCGCACAGTTAGGGGGAACACTTTCTTGAATTTATTATGAGGGATCATCTTATTTACTACCGTCATTCTAAGTAAACAAGATGCAAAAACATGATAAACATCACATGCAATCAAATAGTAGTGACATGATATGGCCAATATCATATAGCTCCTTTGATCTCCATCTTCGGGGCTCCATGATCATATTCATCACCGGCATCACACCATGATCTCCATCATCATGATCTCCATCATCGTGTCTCCATGAAGTTGCTCGCCAACTATTACTTCTACTACTATAGCTAACGGTTTAGCAATAAAGTAAAGTAATTACATGGCGTTAAATCATTGACACGCAGGTCATACAATAATTAAGACAACTCCTATGGCTCCTGCCGGTTGTCATACTCATCGACATGCAAGTCGTGATTCCTATTACAAGAACATGATCTCATACATCACAATATATCATTCATCATTCATCACAACTTTTGGACATATCACATCACAAAGCAATTGCTACAAAAACAAGTTAGACGTCCTCTAATTGTTGTTGCATCTTTTATGTGGCTGCAATAGGGTTCTCGCAAGAATGTTTTCTTACCTACGATAAAGCCACAACATGATTTGTCAACTTTTATTTACCCTTCATAAGGACCCTTTTCATCGAATCCGCTCCAACTAAAGTGCAACTAGTGCATGTCAGTCGGTGGAACATGTCTCAAGTAAGCGTACGTGTAAGGTCGGTCCGGGCCGCTTCATCCCACAATACCGCTGAAGCAAAATAAGACTAGTAGTGGCAAGAAAGTTGACAACATCTACGCCCACAATAGATTGTGTTCTACTCGTGCAAAGAGAACTACGCATAGACCTAGCTCATGATGCCACTTTTGGGGAACGTTGCAGAAAATAAAAAAAAATCTACGGTTTCACCAAGATCAATATATGAGTTCATCTAGCAACGAGAGAGAGGAGTGCATCTACATACCCTTGTAGATCGAGCGGAAGCGTTCAAGAGAACGGGGTTGAGGGAGTCGTACTCGGCGTGATCCAAATCACCGGAGATCCTAGCACCGAACGGACGGCACCTCCACGTTCAACACACGTATGGTCAGTGTGACATCTCCTCCTTCTTTATCTAGCAAGGGGGAAGGAGAGGTTGATGAAGATCCAGCAGCACAACGGCGTGGTGGTGGATGCAGCAGGGATCCCGGCAGGGCTTCGCCAAGCGTCTGTGGGAGGGAGCGGTGTAGCAAGGGGGAAGGGAGGCGCCAAGTGCAAGGGTGCGGCTGCCCTCCCTCCCCCCCCCCCCCCACTATATATAGGGTCCCTAGGGGGGCGCCGGCCCTAGGAGATGGGATCTCCTAGGGGGGCGGCGGCCAAGGGGGTGCCTTGCCCCCCAAGGCAAGTGGAGGCGCCCCCTCCCCTAGGGTTCCCAACCTAGGCGCAGGGAGGCCCAAGGGGGGCGCACCAGCCCACCAGGGGCTGGTTCCCCTCCCACTTCAGCCCATGGGGCCCTCCGGGATGGGTGGCCCCACCCGGAGGACCCCCGGGACCCCCGGGACCCTTCCGGTGGTCCCGGTACAATACCGGTGACCCCCGAAACTTTCCCGATGGCCGAAACTCGACTTCCCATATATAATTCTTTACCTCCGGACCATTCCGGAACTCCTCGTGACGTCCGGGATGTCATCCGGGACTCCGAACAACTTTCGGTTTGCTGCATACTAATATCTCTACAACCCTAGCGTCACCGAACCTTAAGTGTGTAGACCCTACGGGTTCGGGAGACACGTAGACATGACCGAGACGGCTCTCCGGTCAATAACCAACAGCGGGATCTGGATACCCATGTTGACTCCCACATGCTCCTCGATGATCTCATCGGATGAACCACGATTTCGAGGATTCAAGCAACCCCGTATACAATTCCCTTTGTCAATCGGTATGTTACTTGCCCGAGATTCGATCGTGGTATCCCAATACCTCGTTCAATCTTGTTACCGGAAAGTCACTTTACTCGTACCGTAATGCATGATCCTGTGACCAGACACTTGGTCACTTTGAGCTCATTATGATGATGCAATACCGAGTGGGCCCAGAGATACCTCTCCGTCATACGGAGTGACAAATCCCAGTCTCGATTCGTGCCAACCCAACAGACACTTTCGGAGATACCTGTAGTGCACCTTTATAGTCACCCAGTTACGTTGTGACGTTTGGCACACCCAAAGCACTCCTACGGCATCCGGGAGTTGCACAATCTCATTGTCTAAAGAAATGATACTTGACATTTGGAAAATCTCTAGCTAAACGAACTACACAATCTTTGAGCTATGCTTAGGATTGGGTCTCGTCCATCACATCATTGTCCTAACGATGTGATCCCGTTATCAATGACATCAATGCCCATAGTCAGGAAACCATGACTTTCTGTTGATCAACGAACTAGTCAACTAGAGGCTCACTAGGGACACGTTGTGGTCTATGTATTCACACGTGTATTACGATTTCCAGATAACACAATTATAGCATGAATAATAGACTATTACCATGAACAAGGAAATATAATAATAATACTTTTATTATTGCCTCTAGGGCATATTTCCAACAGAGAGTGCCATGAACCACAGGCGTCGCCGGACTGTTCTTCGTGACGCTTGTTTTTTCCAAGAGGCGTTGGACGCCTTAAATACGGGAGATGCGTACCTCCGTGCCGCTCAAAATGGTCTAGCCAGAGCCACAGAGCAGTATGTAAAAGACATACTGATTTTATGGTTATATATGTCAGTAGCCCTCGAGACTTGAAATAGTTAGAATAACGGATTTAAGGATCATTTGGTATGCAGGATCTTACAGAAAAGAATACCCAACTGTCCCAGGAGCTGGAAGAGTGCAAAGTGCGGCTTGAGGCCGCACTAGCCGCAACAAGGAAGGCCAAGGAGACCCCCTCTGGTAATATATGTTTCGAAAGATAAGTATGTTGTGAAGTGCGGCATGTGTGCAATTCTGACAATAACAATGCAGATGGCGCCGGAGTGGATCCGGACAAGCAGCAACTCTTGCGCCAGTTAAAGGCCGGCGAGAGCGTGCTTACGAGGGTGAGGCAAGAGAAGAACAAGCTTCAAGATGCCAACACCCAGCTAGGCGAGGAACTAAAGGATGTTCGTGCTCAGCTGTCGGACTCCGTAAAGGAGAATCAGCGGCTTCGACGCGGCATTTTCAGTAAGTGCTTGAACGAACTTTCGAAAAAAGAGTTCAGCGAGGAAGTCGATTGACAGAGTTATGTCTGTAGGTATGCTAACAGGTCGGACTGCGGAGGAAATGCCCGGTTCTACGGGTGACCTTCTTCCCGAGCTATCACAACTGCACGAACGAGTTCGGCAGGTGATGCAAGGCGTCACCGATGCTTTGTGGACATCCGTCTCCATGCCTGAAGGCCTTGGAGAGCTTGCAGAGAAGCTGAAGGGAGCGCGGCGGCGCTTCCGATTATGGACGATATCGGCCTGCCGTCAAGGCGCCAGGGAGGCCCGGGCCATGGTGAAGACGCGGTACAAGAAGGCTGACCCAAACCACATGGCCGAGGTTGGACCTATGGGGCCCGATGGGAAGGAGATCCCTGTCAGTTTAGTGTACGGCCAGGTAGAGCTGGCCGCCAAGTATTCCCAACAGGACTGTAAATTAGATAGCCTGTTGGATGGTGTTGAAGAAGAATATACCCAGTCAAATTGACTATGTAATTTAAGATGACATGTGAAATGCCTTCTAGCCGGATTGTAGATCGTTTGTCATTGCGGACCTTTTCGCTTCAACCTCTGGACCCAATAGTCCGGAGTGTGTACGAATACCCTCTCGGTTATGTAAGAACCGGGGCATGCATGGAGACCAGGCGTAGGGGTCATTACTGCTTTAATAGACAAGTGCCCAACTAGTTATGTTATATTACATGGTTAGTAAGAAACATCTTCTAGGGATAATAGTTCCGTTAGGGGTTCCTTTCCCTGGGAGGCATGCCCTAAAGTGCATGTCTGGACTGCGAAAAAAGCAGAAAAGCGTCTGGGGCAGATAAATAAATGAGTGAGAAATCATCTTTTAGTTCACCGACTAAATATTCCCTTAAGAACGCTAGCTTTCGGCTTCACCCAGTCTGAGGTACACATCCGGCTGACCCGGCAGTAACAATCGCAGAGGTGCTCCCTTTACCACCTAGCCGAACAATCGGGAACGTAGGGGTAAGCACAGGAGCCGGGCAACCCAGCTTGGCCAAAACTTAAGTCATATCGATGCATATAATGGTGAATAAAAGGTACATGTGGAAGTGTGACACATGTGTTGAGCATGAGGCCCATATAAACAAGCTTCTGATAAAGAAGCCCCTAGGTATAATGAGCGTGAGTAGCGCGTCAATTGTGTGCGAACAATGCGCAAGCGAGCCCTTAAAGGCTTGTAAGAGAAAAGGAGGGAGAAGGAGAGAAATATTAAGACAGCTAATGTGTAAAAAATAGATAGAGGAAGGAGACGAACACAGAGTCCGGCGCTAGGCGTAGTATCTTTGTAGGCGTGCTGCGTTCCATGGGTTCGGCTCGAGTCGGTTATCCGATGCATTTCACAGACGGTACGCTCCACCAGTCAGGACTTAGTTGATTATGAAGGGACCTTCCCATTTGGGCTTGAGTTTGTCCTTTTTCTTGTCCGGCAGGTGTAGAACTAATTCGCCAACATTGTAAGTATTGGCCCGTACTTCTCTGCTTTTATATCTTTGAGCCTGCTGTTGATAGAATGCGGAACAGGCTTTTGCCACGTCGTGCTCCTCCTCCAATGCGTCCAAACTGTCCTGCCGATCGAGTTCGGCTTCTCTTTCTTCGTACATGCGCACGCGAGGTGAGTCATGAATTATGTCACAGGGCAGGACTGCCTCTGCACCGTATAGCATAAAAAATGGTGTGAATCTGGTAGTGCGATTCGGCGTTGTCCGCAGCCCCCAGAGTATGGAGTCGAGCTCCTCTACCCGGTGCGTGTTATATTCCTTGAGGGACCGCACTAATCTGGGTTCGATACCGCTCATGATTAGACCATTTGCTCGCTCGACTTGACCGTTAGTTTGTGGGTGATAGACTGAAGTGTAGTCGAGCTTGATGCCCATGTTTTTGCACCAGAGTTTAACCTCGTCGGCCGTAAAGTTCGTGCCATTGTCAGTGATGATGCTATGGGGGACGCCATAACGGTGTACAACCCCTGATATGAAGTCTATCACCAGTCCGGATTCGGCCGTCTTAACAAGCTTGGCCTCTATCCATTTGGTGAATGTGTCCACCATGACCAGTAGGTATTTTTACTTGTGGGTTCCTCCTTTAAGGGGTCCAACCATGTCAAGCCCCCAGACCGCAAAGGGCCAGGTGATGGGTATAGTTTGCAGGGCGGTGGGTGGCATGTGGCTTTGGTGAGCAAATAATTGGCAACCGACGCATCGTTGGACTAAGTCCTGAGCATCTGCCCGGGCCGTCGGCCAATAAAATCAAGTACGGAAGGCCTTGCTTACAAGGGCCCAGGCTGCGGCATGGTGCCCGCCGAGTCCGGCATGAATTTCAGCCAGAAGGTTCCGCCCTTCCTCTTCGGAGATACACCTTTGAAGGACTCTGGCGGTGCTTTTCTTATAAAGCTCTCCTTCGTGGACTTTATATGCTTTAGATCGCCGCACTATGCAGCGTGCCTCGTTTTGGTCCTCGGGGAGTTCCTGCCTAGTTAAGTAGGCTAAGCATGGTTCTGTCCACGGGGCAATGACCACCATTATTACGTGGGCTGAGGATGTTACTTCGTTGGCCGAGCCTCCCGTTGTGTCAGAATGTTCGGTGTCAGGTGGTGCTGCTGGGTCCGGGTTGTTATTTCCGGATTCCCCTTCCCATTGTACGGATGGCTTGAATAGCCTCTCCAAGAAAATCTTGGGGGGGACTGCATCGCGCTTTGCGCCGATGCGTGCCGAGACATCTGCTGCCTAATTGTTTTCCCGGGCTATATGGTGAAATTCGAGCCCCTCGAACCGAGCTGACATTTTTAGGACGACATTGCGATAAGCTGCCATTTTCGGATCCTTGGCATCAAAATCTCCATTTATTTGGGATATCGCGAGGTTCGAATCCCCACGCACCTCTAGGCGTTGGATGCCCATGGAGACTGCCATCCGGAGACCATGTAGAAGGGCCTTGTATTCGGCTGCATTGTTAGAGTCCGTATACATTATCTGGAGTACATATTGAACTGTATCTCCTGTTGGGGATGTCAGAACGACGCCAGCCCCCAGACCCGCTAATATTTTGGAGCCGTCGAAGTGCATGATCCAGTTGGAATATGTGCCGTACTCTTTAGGGAGTTCGGCTTCAGTCCATTCGGCGACAAAGTCGGCCAAAACTTGTGACTTGATAGCTCGTCGTGGCTTATAGGTTATGTCGAACGGGAGGAGCTCAATGGCCCATTTGGCAATCCGGCCCGTCACGTCGCGGTTGTTTATAATGTCGTTAAGAGGTACTTCGGAGGCTACTATTATTGAACACTCTTGAAAGTAGTGTTGTAGCTTCCGGGATGCCATGAACACTGCGTATGCTATCTTTTGATAATGCGGGTACCGTGACTTGCATGGAGTGAGGACAGTGGACACGTAGTAAACTAGTTTTTGAAGGGGGAATTTGTGCCCTTCCGTTTCTCGTTCGACGACGAGCACTGCGCTTACAACTTGATGAGTTGTCGTAATGTATAATAGCATTGGTTCGCCAATGTTGGGCACGGCCAGGACCGGGTTTGTTGCCAATATGGCTTTTATTTCTTCGAGTCCGGCCGTGGCGGCATCCGTCCACTCGAAGTGTTCGGTGCGCCGGAGGAGGCGATAAAGGGGTAATGCCTTTTCTCCCAAGCGGGAGATGAAGCGGCTTAGAGCCGCCATGCATCCAGTCAATTTTGGTATTTGCTTGAGGTCCTTTGGAATATCCAATTGTGACAGAGCTCGGATCTTGGCTGGGTTTGCTTCAGTTCCTCTACCGGATACAATGAAGCCCAAGAGCTTTCCGGCTGGCACGCCGAAAATGCATTTTCCGGGTTAAGCTTGATGTCATATGTTCGGAGGTTATCGAATGTGAGCCTCAAGTCGTCTACTAGAGTTTCGACATGCTTGGTTTTGACGACCACGTCGTCTATGTATGCTTCAACTGTTTTGCCGATCTGGTTTGCCAGACATGTCAGAATCATGCGTTGATATGTTGCGCCGGTGTTTTTGAGCCCGAAGGGCATTGTGTTGAAGCAGAATGGACCGTATGGGGTGATGAATGTAGTTGCGGCTTGGTCTGGCTCTGCCATCTTAATTCGATGGTAGCCGGAGTATGCGTTGAGGAAACACAATGAATCGTGTCATGCGGTAGCGTCGATGATTTGATCGATGCGGGGGAGGGGGAAGGGATCCTTTGGGCAATCCTTGTTGACGTCCTTGAAATCGACGTATAGGCGCCAGGATTTGTCCTTCTTTGGTACCATCACCAGGTTTGCTAGCCAGTCCGGATGTTTTATATCTCTGATGAATCCGGCCTCCAGTAGTTTGGCTAGCTCCTCTCCCATGGCTTGTCTCTTAGGTTCAGAGAAACGCCGAAGAGCCTGCTTAATAGGCTTGAATCCTTTTAGGATGTTTAGGCTGTGCTCGGCCAGCCTGCGTGGGATTTCTGGCATGTCTGAAGGGTGCCAGGCAAAAATGTCCCAATTTTCGCGTAGGAATTCTCGTAGTGCGGCGTCTACATCAGGGTTTAATTGCGCCCCAATAGAGGCCGTTTTTGTAGGGTCCGTTGGATGGACTTGGAATTTGACTATTTTGTCTGCCGGTTTAAAGGAGGTGGACTTGGATCTTTTATCGAGTATCACGTCGTCCCTGTTCACCGTGGAGCGCAGCGCAGTCAGTTCTTCGGCCGCTAGGGCTTCGGATAGTGCCTCAAGGGCCAGTGCGGCTGTCTTGTTTTCGGCGCGGAGTGCTATGTCCGGGTCACTAGCAAGAGTGATGATTCCGTTGGGTCCGGGAATTTTGAGCTTCATGTACCCGTAATGGGGTATAGCTTGAAAAATTGTGAATGCCTCTCGCCCTAACAGAGCGTGGTATCCGCTGTGAACGGGGCCACTTGAACGTGACCTCCTCGGACCTGTAATTATCCGCGTGCCGAACACCACAATCCAGCGTTATTTTTCCTGAGAAGCACGCTTCCCGACTGGGATTATTCCTCTAAAGGTTGTGTTGCTTCGCTCAATGCGGCTCCAGTCTATTTCCATTTTTCAAGGGTTTCCTCATAAATGAGGTTCAATCCGCTGCCACCGTCCATGAGTACCTTGGTAAGACGAAAGCCGTCCACTATTGGACTGAGGACCAATGCGGCTGGTGCTCGGGCTATTCGGAATTTAGGTTCATCATGGCGTTAAGGTAATAGCCGTGTCACTCCATGGGTTATTGTTGCTACTTAGTAGATTTCGGTAAGGCTGCGGAGTGTTCGTTTCCGCATATTATTTGATGCGAAAGTCTCGAAGACTGTTGATACCGTACTGGCCTTCCCTGGGCTGGTGCTCTGCGGATTCTGGAGTTAGAAGCTCCTCGCCACTTCTGGCCACCTGCCGGAGTATCCAACATGCTCTGAGGCTATGAGTTGGTGTGGCGCCCTCTGTACTATGAATTTTACAGGGTCCATTGAGCAATCCCTCCAGTACGGTTCCGTACCCTACAGAGGGTTTTTGCTTTTTGTTGTTTGGCCCAGGTGCCTGGCGATAATGTGCCCTTTTATTTCGGACTGGGGTTGTATTCAGGGCCAGATTGTCCCAGAATTTTATTTCGGTTTTCCGAACACTTTCCGTCGCACAGTACTTTCGTACTATGGATGCTAAGTCAGTGAAGCGTGTAATTTCACGGCGACTTATGGCGTTGAGAATTCCAATTTCCATGCAATTATTGCAGAAAAATGAAATTGCATCCTCCTGGCGGCAGTCCTCTATCCTGTTCATAACCAGGAGGAATCTGGCCCAGTAACGGTGTACTGTTTCTGTGGGCTCTTGCCGAATTTGGGATAGATCCCTTATATCTGGGTGGGCGGGTGGATTTAAATCCGGAACCTCGCCCGGTCTGGGACTCGTGGGCCAAGGAGTTCCCGAACTCGGAAGCTTGGGTTCTTGGATGTTGTCCAATGAATCTAGCCCGCTGTCTGACTTTAGGTTCAGGGTTTGAGTGACGTCCTCCCCTCCGCGGGTATCCGGCTTTGAGGGATCGGACATAACTGGTCCTTAAGATGGGTGAAGATTTTCCGCATTGTTCCTCCACCACTACGACGTGGTGGGTGACTTGGGGAGAGTCAATCTCTCTCGGATCGGGTTTAAGCCCAATCTGATCGTAGTCTGTAGCGACTCCTAGGGCCGCGATGCGATCCAAGAGCTCGTTTAAGGAAGAGAGCTCCATCGGATCTAACTGCTCGGCGAGTTCCAAGTTGACGTGGAGATTGCTTTCGATGACCCGAGAAGTCATCGTCGGCGCGGCGCCCGAACAGGTGGTCATAAGAAATCCGCCTAGCCGGAGAGTTTGGCCGATAGCCAAAGCTCCTTTAGCAACAGCGCTGTCCTTAAAGACGGGACGAGGCATCCTTCGTGATGGCGACGGCACAGCGGAACTCTCAGTGAAAGCTCCAATGTCGGTGTCAAAACTGGCGGATCTCGGGTAGGGGGTCCCGAACTGTGTGTCTAGGCGGATGGTAACAGGAGACAAGGGACGCGGTGTTTTTACCCAGGTTCAGGCCCTCTCGATGGAGGTAAAACCCTACTCCTGCTTGATTAATATTCATGATATGGGTAGTACAAGAGTAGATCTACCACGAGATTAGAGAGGCTAAACCCTAGAAGCTAGCCTATGGTATGATTGTTGTTTGTCCTATGGACTAAAACCCTCCAGTTTATATAGACATCGGAGAGGGCTAGGGTTACACAGAGTCGGTTACAATGGGAGGAAATCTACATATCCGTATTGCCAAGCTTGCCTTCCATGCCAAGGAAAGTCCCATCCGGACACGGGACGAAGTCTTCAAATCTTGTAACTTCATAGTCCAGGAGTCCGGCCAAAGGTCATAGTCTGGCTGTCCGGACACCCCCTAATCCGGGACTCCCTTAACCGACCTTTGTGGGACAAGGCTGAGAATGACCTGATTGCTAAAGGGGTCGAACCAGAGACATTGAATTGGCCAGACCATTGCCGGACTTGGTTCTTTGGGGTTGGCGGAACCTTGGACCCTGTATCAGGGAAGTGCGTTTGGACGGAACAGCAACTACGAATACCCATCACGAGGCTTCAGGAGTATATCAAGAAAGCGCAACAAGGGACGTTCATTCCAGACAGAGAGAAGGACAAGCTCACAATGGCCCTCGCAAATCCTGAGCACCCTGGACGGAAACGAGGCACACCAGACTCCATTCCATGGAAGGCTGGGTTTCCAGATGCAGGGGGTTACAAATGCCAGGAGAGAAGGAAGAAAGTGGAGCATAGCCAACTGCAGGCGCTGCACGAAAGGGTACAAGGGCTAGAGGAACAAGAAGCAGATCGCAGCAAACGACCTGCCGAAGCTTCCCCTGAAGCTACCCCGCCATCTCAGCGGAGAAGCAGCGTGGTTTCCACCAAACAGACTCAGCAGCTGGATCCTGTCTTCACGGCTCCTGCTAGCTACCCCGTGGATGTTATCACGGAGTCCCAACATTGCCACCTTATGACACAATGGATGACATTGAAAGTCAAGGCGGCTATTGGCTCTGTTTTACCTACTAAACCTAGCACAACCTACCACCGTCGGTCGATTCCACAAGGATATGCTAGGGTGATGGTGGATCAAATAACGGACGGGTTTGAGGACCTTGAGCTTCACCACCCTACGGGTGAAGGGGAGATTCGGCTCGGTTCTTCTCTGAAGACTCCATGCCTATGGCGGAAGGAGCTCATCAACCTTCCAAATTGGACGCCTCCGCCTCCTCCTCCTCCTCCGGCTCCTCCTCCGCCTCCTCCTCCTCCGGCTCCTCCTCCGCCTCCTCCTCCAGTGACACTAGTAGAAAAGGGTGCATTGGTCCAGGCGGGTCAGCCCATTAGTCTCGGTTCAGTCCAGAACCGGGACGACTGGTGGCATTGGACCCGGTTCATGAGCCCCGGGGGTCGGCCAGGCCACGTGGGCCATTGGTCCCGGTTCGTCTAGACATTTTGGTCCCAGTTGGTGGGACGAACCGGGACCAATGGGCCTCGCTCCTGGCCCACCACCATTGGTGCCGGTTGGTGGGACGAACCGGGACCAAAGGCAGCCCATTAGTCCCGGTTCATGCCACCAACCGGGACTAAAGGGTTGGTCCTCGTTGTGGTCAGAGTTTAGTCCCACCTCACCAACCGAAGGGCGCTCACACCCGTTTATAAGCCCCTCCCTCTCTGCTTTGTTGAGCTCCTCTCAAAGTGAAAATAGATGCCCTTATACAGGGAATTTGACCTAAATTCATATTGAATTTCTCTGAAGTTAGTAGAAATTTATTATGAATTTAGGTTGAATTTTCTCTATAAGCGCATCTATGCTCATTTTTTTAGTAAAGTTAGTCACAACCATTTTTTCTTCTATTTATTTCTGAGTAGTTTTTTATATAGTTTTTTTTCTTTTCTGCTATATTTATTTTTTTCTATTTTTTTCTGAGTTGTAATAAGTCATTAAAAATAAAAAAGAGGCGCAATGCTCGTTAATTAGCTTCAAGCCTTTCGGAATAGTGTAAACTGCACTGCACATAGCTCCGTGCAGTCTACCCTATTCCTCAAGGCTTAAAGCTAAGCAACGTGCAGGTTAGCATTGAGCCTCTTCTACATCGTCTCTGCACTCGGGGCTTATAAACCGCTGTGAGTGCCTCTCTCTTGGTGAGTGGGACTAAAAAACAGCTACAAAAAGAATCAACTAAAAAACTCTTTTACCGGTTCATGCCACGAACCGGTACTAAAAGGTCGCCTTAAAACCTGTACCAAATAAAATGCCTTTGTAACAGCCTTAGAACTGGTACTGAAGGAATCAACTAAAAAGCTTTTATAAACCTCTAGTATTATTGAAACTAAAATTATATAAAATTTTGTTACAAACTTTAATGGCAAAAAGAATTATCATAAAAGAAAATAAATAAGTAATTATAATTCTATTCAAAACATTAAAAGCAAAAAAGAATTATCATAAAAGAAAATAAATAAGTAATTAGAATTTTGTTACAAACTTTAATAGCAAAAAGAATTATCATAAAAGAAAATAAATAAGTAATTAGAATTCTGTTCAAAACATTAAAAGAAAAAAGATTTATCATAAAAGAAAATAAATAAGTAATTAGAATTTTGTTACAAACTTTAATAGCAAAAAGAATTATCATAAAATAAAATAAATAAGTAATTAGAATTTTGTTACAAACTTTAATAGCAAAAAGAATTATCATAAAAGAAAATAAATAAGTAATTAGAATTCTGTTCAAAACATTAAAAGCAAAAAGAATTATAATAAAAGAAAATAATTAATTAATTAGAATTTTGTTACAAACTTTAATAGCAAAAAGAATTATCATAAAATAAATAAAGCAAAAAAGAAAACAAAAAAGGGAAAAAATAAAAAAATGCCACCTACTCGGCCACCACGGCCTGAATACGACTAGAAACCTTATTGGGCCAGGATTCAGGCCCGCAAACTGCCTAGTGGGCCCACAGGCAGAGACACAAGTTTAGGCCAGTAGGCCTGCAATAGTGAGGAGTTCAAATGGGAGGGCATACTTGCACTTATAAACAGGTGTGGTAGCTCCTCAGCTAGCGAGGTGGGACTAAAAATCCCAATTCACAGTGCCAGCGCAAGGCCTTTAGACCCGGTTGCTGGCTCGAACCGGGAATAAAGGGGTGCATTGGAACCGGTTGGTAGCACCAACCGGGACCAATGCCTCTCTTTTGTCCCAGTTTGCGGCACCAACCGGGACCAAAGGTCTCTGCTTCCCGCCCTTTGGGCTGCTGAAAAGAGGCCTTTGGTCCCAGTTGGTGCCACGAACCGGGACTAAAGTGAGCATTAGTCCCGGTTTGTCTCACGAACCGGGACCAATGATCTGCCTATATATCTGGCACTCGCCAAAATTTCGTTCAGTTCGTTCTTTCCCGTCCCGACGCCGCCAGGCTGCTCGTCCGTCTCCGGCTCGACGTCGCCGTCGCCGCCCCGCCTCGCCATCGCCGTCGCCGCCCCGCCCCGCCCCGATCGACGTAGTCGCCGCCCCGCCCTTGCCCGTCGCCGCGCCGCCCCGCCCCTGTCCGTCGCCGCGCCGCACCTCGCCGCCCCGCGCCGCACCCTGCCGTCACCGTCGCCATGCCCGACACCGTCGCCGTCCCCGACACCGTCGCCGTGAGTTAGATTTTTTTGGTAGATCTTTTTGTAGATTGAATTTGATGTTAGTAGTAGTTAATTGAGTTAGATTTTGTTAGATTTTTTTGTAGTTCATTGATTTTTTTTGTTAGATGTGTAGTTCATAGATTTTTCTGTTAGATTTTTTTTCATATTGTGTAATTAATTTGTTCATATTGTGCTAGATTTTTTATGATTTTTCTGTTGTAATTTAGATGTCAATTTTTTATGATTTTTTTCTGTTGTAATTTAGATGTCAATTTTTTTCATATTGTGTAAGTAATTTAGATGTCAATTTTTTTTTATTTTTTCGGTTCATAGAATTTTTATGATTTTTTTCTGTTCTAATTTTGTTCATAGAATTTTAATGATTTTTTTGTAGTTCATTGATTTTTTTGTTAGATGTGTAGTTCATAGATTTTTCTGTTAGATTTTTTTCATATTGTGTAAATAATTTGTTCATATTGTGTTAGATTTTTTTATGATTTTTTCTGTTGTAATTTAGATGTAAAATTTTTATGATTTTTTTCTGTTGTAATTTAGATGTCAATTTTTTTCATACTGTGTAAGTAATTTAGATGTCAATTTTTTATAAGTTTTTTCTGTTCATAGAATTTTTATGGATTTTTTCTATTTTAGTTTTGTTCATAGAATTTTAATGATTTTTTTGATCATAGTATTTTCTTTGTCAATTTATTGTGTATGTATAGGAAAATTAGTTAGAAAAATAATAGAACTATAGTTAAACTAGTTTATTTTTAGTAAGTAGTACTTTATTTTATTTATAGTAAGTGCTTCTTATATAGTTGAACTAGCTAGTTGATTTAATAAACCAATTTATTTTACTATATATAAAAGTAGTTTATTTTTAATAAGTACTACTTTATTTATTTATAGTAAGTGCTTAGTAGTTGAACTAGTTGATTTAATTAGTAAAACTACTTTATTTAACTATATATAGAAGTAGTTCCCGCATCGACGTCGACGATGCCTATCCCGCATCCTCGTCGTCGTCGACTCGGCGGTGGAGGCATGCTTGATCAGGGCCATGTTCGGGACTGGGCTCCGCCGGGCTAGTATTGGGAGGTGCTACCTTCTGGGGGACGTAGGTTGGTGAGGAGGCAGCCCGTTGTTGACCCGATCCTTGTTTGGTGGCAGTCGCGTGGGCCAGTGACGGTGCCGAGGCTTCCGGACACCGCGGAGGTGGTACGTCACCATGTCAGCGAGGAGGACGAGCACGTCCGTCGCTACATGGTTGCGTTGGAGGGCAGGTTCGACAATACCTGGCAGGTTCTTCAGGGATCTCACTGGAGCTATGATCCTATGATCGTTCCTTATCTTTGGGTGTCCACCGCCCGCGACGATACCCGCCGGGCGCTACGGTTCTAGCTGTATTAATTAGTGATGCTATATGTATGATAGTATTCAAGGAGTATTCGACGATGTACGAACATAAGAGATGATGTACTTTTGGTTATAATTGAATGCATGCTAATTTGAATACTACTTTATTTTACGATTTGGTTTTGCTTATTGAATGCTCATATTGGAAAAGTACTCCTACTTTGAATGCTAAAATTGAAGAGCACTCTATGCATAAATCTAGGAGCCCCCTCCATCATCCACGCCGTCGTGGGGGTAGCTTCTCCTTCATTCCCGTGTGCTAGACAATTTGTTGTAATAATGCACTCGGGAATGAAAGGAGGAGCTACATACCATCACCGATAGTCAACCCGTGATTAATAATAATGATCTAATTTAGGTTTTTTAGTACATATATTTAATATTTGAATTATGAACTTAGGCCGGAAATGTCGTACTCGGACGACGAAAACCGCCCGGGAGAGTGCGACTGGTGCCACGACGACCGAGGTATTTGTGACAGGTTCATTGAGCTGGACGAAGATTGGCGCTTCAGCATTAAGCTCGAGGAGACCTTCGATGTTCATATGGTACACAACAACGACAATAGTTTTTTTCGTAATTAAGCACGACTTCAACTATTTTAACATGTATTTTTCATCTTTTCCAATTCGACTAGCTTATCCCATGCTATGCAAGACGCTATGTCTTGGAGAGAATGGGTTTTGAAGACCATGAAAGTATGGAAACCAAAAAAATTCTCCTAAGGACCCATCATGGTGTGGATTTTCAAGTAAAGTTGTACAATGCTGAGAGTGTAACCCATTTTGGTTGCAAAAATTGGGAAGCACTTTGCAAGATGTATGGTTTTGATGAGGGTATGCTTGTCACCATGGATCTTGGTGATCCTACAATCCAGCAAGACAATATGGGCATTTGGGTCCTTGTGGATACTGTCGTGGGAACGACTCCGACAGTAAGAGAGGGGTAGGATAACGGAGCATGATCTATCGAGATGCATATGGGTGACACGGTGGTTTTAGCGAGTTCGGGCCTCTCACAGTGGAGATAACAACCCTACGTCTCGTGCTCCGGAGAGGCTTTGTTTTATCTGAGTATATATCCGGAGATTACAATGTGTGTGTGAGAGAGAGGAACGGATTCCCATGCCTGAGCCAAGTCCTGAGACTAATGGTGAAAAGAGAGAGAGGTGGAAGAAAAGGCCCCCCGAGTCTAGTGGTGGGGGTGGCTTATATAGAGTGCGCCACCCCCTCACCTCCTATGTTACAAAGTGGGGTATGAATGCCATAATGCCAGCCCACTATTAAGCCCTCACTATTAGAAAGATGCCGACTGCTTTGCTGCCTGCTGGTCTTCGTATATCCGAGTGAGTCGTACGGTCGAGTGGTGAACTGTCATCCGAGTGGATGGTATATTGCTTGGTCGAGTGGATAGTATGCTGCTTGTCCGAGTGGATAGTGTGTCTGTATGAAATTGACCTGGACCCACATGTTGTGTGGACCCCATGCTTCATGATATTTCGACCCTTCGTGGGCCTACCTGTTATGTATATCCCCAACATTAGCCCCCGAATCGATTGCGATTTTGCAGAACGAGTTGGTGTAAGACACAGTTTGGTCCGAGTGATTACAGAAATACTCGGTACATGTCGTCACGCTTTCAGACAACCAAGGTTTGAACAAAATCTCAATGGATTCCGGCACCACACTTCCCGACTGATCGAGGTAAGTGTCTGTGAGGAGCAACTTGATGACATTCGTTCATCTCTAGGGAGCGGTTTAACTCGTGATCTGAGTATGGGTGTGTCATTAAATCCGTGCAACCAGATTGACACATGGACTGCTCTCTTAGAGAGATGCCATTCTTATCCCGGAGGAACGTCAATACGAGTCGGTTTTAGATCCACACTTGTGAGTTTCACACTTTGAGTCCTAGAAGAAGGCTCAAAACAGGTCCATGGAGGAGCGTTAAACTCGCCTTATAGAATATATTTTTTGGAGTGATTTGGAGCTGGGCCTGGAACGTGTCTTTTTTGTTGTTTGGCCGTCACTCGGGTTGGGCGGACCGTTTTGAGTGGATACCATTCCAGTGGGGGCACGCTGAGTGCACCCACTGGGTGTAGTCCCCGAGACTGCCGTCGACTGCGGGCAGTCGGCGGGAGTCTTAGAGCCTGTCTTTTTGTTGTTGTTTGGCCGTCACTCGGACCGGGCTGACCGTTCCGAGTGGATACCAATAGTCGGCGGGAGTCTTAGAGCCTGTCTTTTTTGTTGTTGTTCATCACTCGGACTGGTCAGGTCGTACCGAGTGGAGATTACTACAGTGGGGGCACGCTGAGTGCACCCACTGGGTGTAGTCCCCGAGACCGCCGTCGACTACGAGCAGTCGGCGGGGGTATGAGAGAACTAAAACTCTTCTTAGCTGGTACTGATCGAACTTGTTCTTCTCTGACTCGGAGGTCGAGTAATACTGGAGATGGGTTTGCATCAAGCAAAATGTTTCTTTCTGAGTTCTCTTCCAGTGGGGGCACGCTAAGTGCACCCACTGGGTGTAGTCCCCGAGCCTCTGTCGGACTAGATGAGTCTGGCAGAGGGTTTAAGTCTCTCGGTAAACCTCCATGCAGTTGGCACGGCAAATATCTTTGTCTAGAATTGAATCAATCGGATGGATGCGTAACGAGGTGGTTGTACGAACAATGTTCGACGAGTAAGGTCACCTGTACGATTCAGCGATGGCGCTTCATTTTTACCCTTTTGCATGAAAGGGGTATTTATCCAAGTGGACGTGCTTCACTTATAGATCTTCGGCGAACCGAGCATGTATGGTCAGAAGAATATTCCTGATGTGATCAACAGGTTGACCAAATGGGCGTAACCCCTGAGGGTGACATGGCCAACTGCTGTGCGTAGCCCCCGAGTGATGCTCGAAGGAGGTAAGCTTGCTACAGAGTGTGATATGAGGTTTGACCATATGAGTAACTTAGCCGTTCCCGTGCTGGGGGTGTAGAGGTAAAGACATGTCCAACTAATGGTGACGCGCGAGGCGGCAGAGGGGCGATGATGTGTACAACCGAGTGACGATGCACGGGGCGGTCGAGTGGTGAAGACGCGCGCAACCGAGTGGTGACGCGCAGAGCGGTCGAGTGGTGAAGACGTGTCCAACCGAGTGGCGACGCGTGGGGCGGCCGAATGGCGATGACGTGTGAAGTGGTCGAATGTAGGACTACATATCTAGCCAAGTGAAGATGCACGGGGCAGCCGAGTGGTGAAGACGTGCACAACCGAGTGGCGGCGCGCGAAGCGGCTAAGGCGAAGTCGTGTGTCACCAGACGGTGAAAATGGTCCTCGAAGGACTTAGTCGAATGCTTTCAAAGCTTATGTAGTGACAAGTTTGGTGTAGTGTGGTTGCGACGCAACAAGACCGGCGTGACAACTGAGTCTGAGTAGGAAAGAAGATGGCGTGCAGAGCATCTGGGTGATTATAAAACTTGTCCAAGTGGCGGATCGAATGCACTTGTTGAAGTGAAGGATCTGACTGGTGATGAAGTACTCGACCACTCAGGCGAGTGTCATTCCAAATGAGGTGCAGCCCCCGAGTGCGGCGTAGCCCCCGAGCATACTACAGGCTTCGACAACGGACATGCCGGAATATGAGAAATATAGTCTTGAATGGATGATTTGCAATTCATCGAGTTGGATTTGGGTAAAGACGAGGAGAAGCTTCCGAGTGATGCTCGAAAGAGGCAAACTCGCAAAAGAGTGAAGTGTGAAGTTTAATTATGAAAGGGACTTATCTGTCTCATGCCCGATGAGGTCTATATCATTGATACGATGAAGAGAATTCCATAGAGGGGTTGGTCGGACGTGTTTGAAGTCAACAGAGCGACAAGGTCAGTGTTGTGGTGCGCTAGGACCAGTATGGTGACCGAGTCCGAGCAGCGATGAAGTTGGCGCGTAGGGACGTCGAGTGATCGCGTAACTTGTGTAAAAAATGGCACAAGTCAACACAATAATTTCTTGAGGAAATTTGATGTGTGCTGAAATGATTTGTGTGAATAACACCCATAGACACCCGCTGAAAGTGCAAGGGGCTTGCTGGTTGACCAGCAAAAGTCTAAAAGAGCGAAGGATTCGTTCGCACTTGTCGAAGCGAGAGATCCTACTGAACTCGTTCGAATACTAGCTAAAATAAAATGGAAGTGTAGTGTTTCGACTGAGTTGTAGACCCGGAGGACCGATGCAAACTCGAAATGAAGAACGACACATGGTGTTCGTAAATGATATATGCGAAAAAAAATGGAAGTTGGACTTGGGAGTCACATAACCAGTACTAAGCAAGTATGTGAAAATAAGCAGTCGAGCGTAGAGGTACACTCGGTGGTGTGGCCTCCGAGTGAACGTGATGTGTGAATTATGGAATACTCGAGAAGACGAAAATAACAGAATGTAAAATGACTTAGCTGTCTGAAGGCGTGCGGAGCGGTCGAGTGGTGATGAGGTGACCAACCGAGTGGTGACGCGCGGGGCGGCCGAGTGGTGATGAGGTGACCAACCGATTGGCGACGCACGGGGCGGCCGAGTGCTGATGAGGTGACCAACCGATGGCGACGCGCGGGGCGGCCGAGTGGTTATGAGGTGACCAACCGATGGCGACGCGCGGGGCGGCCGAGAGGTTATGAGGTGACCAACCTGTGGCGACGCGCGGGGCGGCCGAGTGGTTATGAGGTGACCAACCTGGTGGCGACGCACGGGGCGGCCGAGTGGTTATGAGGTGACCAACCTGGTGGCGACGCACGGGCGGCCGAGTGGTTATGAGGTGACCAACCTGGTGGCGACGCACGGGGCGGCCGAGTGGTTATGAGGTGACCAACCTGGTGGCGACGCACGGGGCGGCCGAGTGATTGTGAGGTGACCAACTTGGTGGCGACGCATGGGGCGGCCGAGTGGTTATGAGGTGACCAACCTGGTGGCGACGCACGGGGCGGCCGACTGGTTATGAGGTGACCAACCTGTTGGCGACGCACGGGGCAGCCGAGTGGTGATGAGGTGACCAACCTGGTGGCGACGCACGAGGCGGCCGAGTGGTGATGAGGTGACCAACCTGGTGGCGACGCACGGGGCGGCCGAGTGGTGATGAGGTGACCAACCGAGTGGCGACGCACGGGGCGGCCGAGTGGTTATGAGGTGACCAACCTGTATCGTGTTTTTAAACTTAGGCGAGTACTGGACTGCATCTAAGCCCCCGAGTGGGAGGGTTGCTCTCCACTCGGCAGGATTTTTTTTGAAACTTAGGCGAGTACTGGACTGCAGCTAAGCCCCCGAGTGGGAGGGTTGCTCTCCACTCGGTAGGATTTTTTTTGAAACTTAGGCGAGTACTGGACTGCAGCTAAGCCCCCGAGTGGGAGGGTTGCTCTCCACTCGGCAGGATTTTTTTGAAACTTAGGCGAGTACTGGACTGCAGCTAAGCCCCCGAGTGGGAGGGTTGCTCTCCACTCGGTAGGATTTGTTTTTGAAACTTAGGCGAGTCTGGACTGCAGCTAAGCCCCCGAGTGGGAGGGTTGCTCTCCACTCGGTAGGATTTTTTGAAACTTAGGCGAGTACCGGACTGCAGCTAAGCCCCCGAGTGGGAGGGTTGCTCTCCACTCGGTAGGATTTTTTTGAAACTTAGGCGAGTACTGGACTGCAGCTAAGCCCCTGAGTGGGAGGGTTGCTCTCCACTCGGTAGGATTTTTTAAACTTAGGCGAGACGGATTCGCAACTAAGTCACCCACTGGGGGATTTAGAGCATATAAAAAAGAATAACAATCATTTATGAGATTGTAAAAACTGTGTCGCGGGATGACCGAGTGGTGATGAGGTGACCAACCGATTGACAAGGCCCGGAGCGGTCGAGTGGTGATGAGGTGACCAACCGATGCGGGGCGTCCGAGTGATGTAGACGCGTCCCGCAGAGTGGCGACGCGTGAAGCATCCGGATGATGTAGATGCGTGTCGCGGAGTGACGATGCGCGGGGCGTCCTGGTGAAGTAGAGGCGCGTGCCGCAGTGGCGACGAGCGAGGCGTCCGAGTGACGTAGACGTGTCCCGCAGAGTGACGACGCGTGAAGCATCCGGATGATGTAGATGCGTGCCGTGGAGTGACGATGCGCGGGGCGTCCTGGTGAAGTAGAGGCGCGTGCCACACAGTGGCGATGAGCGAGGCGTCCGAGTGATGTAGACGCGTCCCGCAGAGTGGCGACGCGCGGAGCGTCCGGATGATATAGACGCGTGCCGCGGAGTGATGACACGTCTTGTCCTCTGACTTGCGCTCAGGTACTGGACGAGGAATCCGTCCGAGTGAACTCGGGTTCATGGCCGAGTGAACTTAAGTCTGTGTCCGAGTGGCTTTTTTTTGACTGAACTCTGAACCAATCTAGTTCGCTACCATCCGACTGAAAAAACCATCGGGTGACCCTGCAAGTTAGTACTAGCAAGTACGGCCGCGGAGCTGAAGGACGGACGGTTATACATGCATGCATGCATGAATTTACTGGTGCGGAACCGATGGGTTGTTGGAAGCAATTAGATATCCTTGGCGGTTAATAAGGCGATTAATAATCCCCATCAATTGGCCAGTTAATAAGGCAATTACCTTAACGAAGCGGTCAATCCTTAGCGGAATTATGAGACCGACGTTTATAGGCGTGCATTTAATGATTGCCGGTGAAGCCGCGTACGTGTGGGAGATCCGGGATATCCTTCTGATTCCGTTTTCCCTGCATGAGGCAGGCAACGGCCGACGCCGCCGTAGCGCGCCTCCACCACCGAGACCGTCGCAGACGACTGGCACCGGAGGCAGGAGCGTTGCCTGCCCGTCCCGCCACCGTAGAGGTTGCCGGCGAGCAGCCGAGAACACGAGGCCGGAGTTGATGGCGAGGTGAATGGCGACGACGGAAGTGTGTGTGGCTCAACGACGGGGTTGGAGAGGATGATGACGCGGACGCCGCTGGTGGCTGCGCACGGAGGCGCAGTCGGCGGTGCCGAGGTCGGGGACGACAACGGGGCGGATGGCGCCGGAGGTCGTCCGTGGAGGCGCAGTCAGCTGTGTTGAGGTTGGAGACGACGACGACCGCGCGTGGAGGCGCAGTCGGCTGTGACAAGGTCGAAGGCGACGACGTGGGGATGGCGCCGGTGGTCGTCCGTGGAGGCGCAGTCGGTTTCTTGCTTTCGCGCCGATTCAAGCGATTAGCTCATGCGGATGGGAGGCCAGCCAACCTGAAGGCCGATAGTTCTCCTTGTACGTGCTTGGATGGATGTACGTGTTTGTGATGCTTTGCTCGTTGCGCAAATGAACAATATAGAAAATGTATTAGAAGATGAAGATCAAACCAAATAGAGGGCACCAGCCGGAACCGATGTGCCGCTGGTGGTAGAAGAAATAACCATCTGCATCATGGCTCGATAGACGCCATGCCCCACGGTGGGCGCCAACTGTCGTGGGAACGACTCCGACAGTAAGAGAGGGGTAGGATAACGGAGCATGATTTATCGAGATGCATATGGGTGACACGGTGGTTTTAGCGAGTTCGGGCCTCTCACAGTGGAGATAACAACCCTACGTCTCGTGCTCCGGAGAGGCTTTGTTTTATCTGAGTATATATCCGGAGATTACAATGTGTGTGTGAGAGAGAGGAACGGATTCCCATGCCTGAGCCAAGTCCTGAGATTAATGGTGAAAAGAGAGAGAGGTGGAAGAAAAGGCCCCCCTAGTCTAGTGGTGGGGGGTGGCTTATATAGAGTGCGCCACCCCCTCACCTCCTATGTTACAAAGTGGGGTATGAATGCCATAATGCCAGCCCACTATTAAGCCCTCACTATTAGAAAGATGCCGACTGCTTTGCTGCCTGCTGGTCTTCGTATATCCGAGTGAGTCGTACGCTCGAGTGGTGAACTGTCATCCGAGTGGATGGTATGTTGCTTGGTCGAGTGGATAGCATGCTACTTGTCCGAGTGGATAGTGTGTCTGTATGAAATTGACCTGGACCCACATGTTGTGTGGACCCCATGCTTCATGATATTTCGACCCTTCGTGGGCCTACCTGTTATGTATATCCCCAACAGATACACCTCCAATTCTTCCCCCATGTGAGCTTAACATAGTTATTAAGTAATTTATAGTTGACAGCTTGTTTCCATTGACAGCTTTTTTTCATTCTTCAAAGAATGTGCGGAAAATGGTAGACAAAACCCACTACACCGATGGCTCCGAATTAACTTATAAGGAGAAAAATCATCTGATCGCATTTTGTACTGATCTTGAGAATTACAATGTCTACAATCGAACTCCTCAACATTATGGTCAATACGTGCCACTAGTGCACGTGTTGAACTACGGTAAATACCATGGAGATACCCTGGTAAGATTTTTTACTATTACGACATCCCTGCATCTTTTTAAATACTTCTAAAACTAGTACATCATTGCTAACTACGAAGTTATTACTATGTTTTTCAACAGATAATCCCGAATGATTGTGTGCCTCATCTGATGTATACGCACGGTCGCCTTGATGTTTTGAACATACAACTAGGTCGTCCTACGAATCTCAATTGTCCATACCAGATTTCTAAAAGAAGTGGAGACATGACAATCAAAGGAAAAAATGTATGGACAGTCGTAAGGAGCTTCTTGCAAGCAAAAGGAGGCGAAGCGCAAGAATTGGAGACAGGATGATCTCCATTCTTCATAATGGAGAGTCAGGGTCTATATTGTTTTATGCTATTTTACCTTAAGGGTGTTTAGGTCCTACCTGATACTGATGATCATGTGCTAAGAACAATTATGTAGGGTTGGGTTCGATGACTATGAGGATGATGATCGTATAACTTGTTATTAATAACGAGTAGAAGTTGTATGATCATGCATGATTAGTAGGACTTGTTATTATATATGAACATAGCAGCATGATGTATGATGCAAGCATGCATGAGTTATTATATATCAGCGGGTGAAATGAACATAGCAGTAGCTAGCGTTGGTAAACCAAAGACGAAGATATAAAAGAGGACACTTCTCTCTATTAGCTAGCTAATAACAACCTAAAATTAACCTCCAAAAGCCCTAAACCAGCCACTTTTTTTAAAAAAAGAAAACCTCAGCTGCTGACACGTGGAAGCCTTTTGATCCCGGTTCATGTCACCAACCGGGACCAAAGGCCCCCTTGCCTGGGCTGCTCACAGTGGCCACGTGGAGGGCCTTTAGTACCGGTTTGTGTTAGAACCGGGACTAAAGGGTGGAGGCATTAGTAACGACCCTTTAGTCCCGGTTCAAGAACCGGGACTAAAGGCCCTTACGAACCGGGACAAATGCCCCCTTTTCTACTAGTGCGAGTGATCAGGGCACTTAGCCTCCTTCTCCGGCGTGTGACGGCACTCCGCCTCCTTCTCCGCCTACGCCGGCGCGCCTGAGCAGCCAGCCTCCTCCTTCTCCGCCTCGTCAACAAGGGCGGATCAAGAGACCCGCCGCCGCTCCGGCTGCTCCGGCGCGTCGTAGTCCTTCTCCTCCGCCTCGTAAGAAAGGAAAGACAGCCACAGCCGCTCCGTCTGCTCCAGCGTTTAGCAGTGCAGCCAGAGCCGGGGGGCAATACAGATTCGGTCCTTCTCTGAAGACTCCAGAGAAGTTACCATACGAGAGGAGCCTGGAGGAAAACACGAAGATCGTGCAAGCCGAAGTGAAGAACTTCTTTGAAGGGGTGAAAGCAAAGAAACATCCACCTCCGGAGGAGAAGAAAGATCCGGTAAAAGCGAAGCATACTCTGGCTGCCCTAAAGAAACCACCAAAGTCTCCGGCGAAAGGCAACTATGAGCGTATTATTACAAAGTCATTTATCGAAGCAGAGCAGTCGGGAAGTACTGGTAGTGGTCAAAGGTTAGCAGAACGACGAGCTGGGAAAAAAGTTGCCCAGCTCGGCGAACAAGCGAACCAATCGTTCCCCCTGCTCCAGTGTCTAGCAATATCGTCGCTAATGATCCGGGCGGGATGGTGCCCGGTTATAATAATCTTGAAGATTACCTGCCCGATGATGTACATTATGATTTCTTGGGACGAACACAAATACGTGTACGGGAAGCCTCTCGTCAAAGATGAAAGATCTCTAACAATGATGATGCGAAGATTCCATGATTGGTACATGAAAACCTGCAGAGAGTCAGAGGGGAGGAATATTTTGACGCTGAGAGTTAGAGAGGAGCATCACCTTGTTGGAATTGAACTGTTGAATGTTCCATTTGAGTAGTTCCTCGCGTTTTTCAATCAAAAGGCCCTTAGTAAATTAATGATCACTTGCTACTGCCTGTAAGTAGTACTACTTCTGTCATTAAGTCTCTATATATAGGTCAGCTCTTTCATTGCATGTATTTTTAATTATCCTTACTATATTATGCAGATTGAAGATCGTCGAATTGAAGAAAAGACAAATCAGTGATATTGGGTTCATTAACACAAATCTCATAGATGCATATATGGTCGAATTTCAGGCCAAAGATACCGAGGCCAAGCTGCTACAATCGTTTGTATTAAATCAAAACAAAGCTATAATACTCTTCCCTTACGAATTCTAGTGAGTGTTATTGTCTTGTGCATATTCGGTTTCCCTTATTAGTCGAGGTTATAGTAATGTAATCGGTGAGTTATGCATGCGTGCGCAGCTTCCACTATATTCTCCTAGAGATTAAGCTTGAGTAGGGACTAGTAATCGTCTTAGACTCGAGACGAAAAGATCCCAAGGAGTATGCGGACATGACTGAAATTCTAGAGAAGTAAGTTAAATTGATCATTATCGCACCATGTCGGCAACTTTGTTCATTTCTTGATATCAAGTAATTGTTTTCTTTGTCTGGCAGGGTTTGGAAAAAATTCACCTCAAAAACTCCGGGACTGCCGAAGAAGCTGCAATTTAGACACCCGAAAATAAGTACTATAGTAGCATGTTCCACGCATCTCCTAGTGATTCAAGCGCTAGTTTCATCAATACCATTTAGCATCTTGCTAATTATCAATTCGATTGACCTCTATTTCTAGTAAAGTGGTTGTGGCAGGAACAAGGGAATGATTACTGTGGATACTACATTTGCGAGTCCATCTGCCACACGACCTGTGAGCGGGGCTACTCTGACAAACAATATGAAGTGCGTAAATAATAATATTCACAATTTTATTTTATTACCATCATTTGTGTTCGGTTTTATTTATTCATATATATGTATTGACCCCCTTCTTCAAATTAGATATTTTGGATGCGAGATGAACTCCTACCACCAGATCATATGCGAGCAATTCAAGGGGAATTGGCGGCATTCTTTCTTGACCACGTGCTCGCTAAAGACGGAGAATACCATGTGGACCCTGATCAGTTCGTTTTTAATTAGAAGATTATATTGTAAGAGATACTTATATTGTATATATGTAGCCAGTAGCGTCGGATAGATATACGAGAACATGTTGTTCGACCAATCTCTGAGAGGAGAGGTGGTCGATATCACTTCTCTCTGTATGCATATGTTCATGACGATCTTCTGTTTCCTTCATTTGCTTACTAGCTAGCATGTCTAGTCCTCTCTATACTATGGTACGTAGCGTCACCAAGCACGGAGATAAGAGAGGACACTTCTCTCTATTAATTAGCTAGCTAACACAATATATGAAACACCTAAATTAACCCCCCACAACCCCCTAAACCCCCCCCCCCCCTTAAAAAACAAAAAAAAACCGCACCTGAAATGCTGACGCGTGGATGCCTATTGGTCCCGGTTGGTGCCACCAACCGGGACCAAAGGGTCTCCTGCCTGGGCTCGCCGCACCGGCCACGTGGAGGCCCATCTGTCCCGGTTTGTGTAAGAATCGAGACTAAACGTCTAGGGCATTAGTACCGACACTTTAGTCCCGGTTCAAAAACCGGGACAAATGGCCCTTACGAACCGGGACAATAGGCCCTTTTTCTACTAGTGGATATAAATGGTAGTGTATGTAAAGCTGTAAACACCCATTTAATGCTGGAGATATGGCGTATAATCCTGAGATCTTCGGCTATTCGCTTCCTATGAAGATGATTACATATATCAATGTTTGAGATATAGGCTTCCTAGGTATGGATTTATGGAGCATATCTCAGATGATTCCATCGAAGCTGCTGAATTTATTTTCTTTTATTTATGATATGATACACCGCCCGTTAAGGTGAACTATTAAGAAGAGACAGGGAGGGCAGCTGGAGGGAGAGACCCAGAGAAAACACGCCAACACCATGGCCATGGGCACATCCTCTTCGATTCTCGGCGGCGCTCTCCTCCTTGTCCTCGTCCTCTCCCTGGCCATTGATGTTCACGGTGGATCAAGCTCCAGCGCCGCGCCACGTTCCCCGCTGGATGACCTCTGCAACAGCCTCGGCAGCCACTACGTCACGTCGGACATGTGTGTGTCCGCGCTCTGCATCGACAACTCCTGCCGCTCTGCACGCAGCTTGCCGGAGCTCGTGGTGCTCGCCACCAGGCTGACAGTGACCAATGGCACGGTAGCCAAGGCCAGCATCGAGTCTGCGCTCGCCCATGCCAAGGACGCCAAGTTCAAGAAGGTCATGCGGTCGTGCCTGCAGCTCTACGTCGGCGCCGTCCCGCGGCTGCAGTGGGCGGCACGGTCGGTCGCTGGGGGGCGCTATAGCGGCGTTTCGGAGGTGCTAGAGGCGGCCTGTTGGCACGTCTCGGCAGAGTGCATCAATTTGGCCGGCGAGGTGGCGCTTCCCAAGGAGAACGGTGAGTTCTTCAGGATGGCCTACATCGTGCAGGCCGTCGTCGACTGGGTGAAGCTTAGTATCGGTCACTGAATTCATTCATGAACCCGCTCCCCCTCCGTAATAATTATATGGGCTGACTGAGTTTACAGTTTGGGTCAGTCACTTTTTTCAATCCACATCGGCGGCCCAGGCGTCTGGCTCCACGAGCTACCGGGCTGTGGCAGCTGCGATTATTCGGCCTTAGTTCCACCGCGCGCGTGCGTGCATGTTGCATGCTGGAAATGCATGATCGTAGTAGTAGATTAAAGGACAGCTAACATTCCACAATCCAGACCTCATGTTTTTACCTCATACAAGAAATGAACAAAGACAAAAAACAAAGAAAATATTGCTTTCTTAGGAAAAATGAATTATGGGGATAGTTTAACCCTAAGAAAATGAAAAATAAAAGTTAATATTACACAACTATGTCTGACATGAACAAATCATAAATACATGTTGTCAAACTATTTTCCTATAAACATAAAGAAGAATATATGGAAAACTTGCAACCTATTTCCCTCCGTTCCAAAATATAAGGTGTACTCGTTTTTGTGCAAGTCAACCATTTGAATGTTTGACCAAGATTATAGAATGAAATAACAACGTCAGAAATATCTAATAGATAAAATATGAAACAACTTCTCATATAAATTACGTATAGTGGATGTTAATATATTTTTCTAAAAACTATGTCAACCATGCACTCGTTTGACTTTTGAGAAAACAAGTACACCTTATATAAAGGAATGGATGGAGTGCTATGCAATAAACAAGTGTAAACTAGTAGAACTTCAGTGTAAATTATGATTTAAATAGATCAATTGTAGAAATAAATTCCATTTTAAGTTTGTTGCACAAAATTAAATACCGACACATGATTGCAACAACAAATTGCCATGCACAAATATAGGAGAAAACCCAACAACAAATTTTGGTTAAGCAAAAACATGAAAAAGGAGCAAGAAACATTATGACTAGAGAGAAAAGGAAAAAAATCGAGTTGGACACTCTTTTCTTATCAGTAAACAAATAAATGTGCTAACTAAAAACATGAACTAAAAACAAAAAAAAATGTTATTATTAGGTAGAATGAATTAAGCGCGTTGGTACTACCCTAAAGAAAAAGAAAATGAAGAAATAAAACTTAAAACAAATGATGACTAAATCTTGCACACATAGAACGTCCACTATTCAACATTATGCAAGAAGAAATATATAGTTTACGGGGATAGTTTACCCTAACATTAATAACAAGAAAGTAACAAAGAAAATTAATATTCTACAACTATACCTAACAGGAATGAATCTTAAAATATTATTGGCATAATTTTTTTCTTATATGTTGGAATTAGATTATATCTCGTTTTATTGTGCATGCCTAACCTAGTAGAACTTGAATGCAACTAATGATTTAAATACAGAAAATAAGAAAATGAAATAAATTTTAAGCTCATTACAAACTTAAGAAATAACATACAACCGCAACGTCAAACCACCACCACATGCGTAAATATCAGAGAAAATCTAACGGGCAAAAAATTAACTAATCAACAAAAATATAGGAAAAGCATTAGCTTATAAGGAAAATAAACAGTTTTATATTTGGTGCTAGTCATTTTTTTTCTCCTTGTTTGAAAAGAAAGCAACATATTAGAACCAAAAAATACATCTTTCTAAGGTAGAATAAATTAAGGATTTAGGTGTTTCTCTAAAGGAGGAAATTTTTGAAGAAAATAACCTTAAGACAAATGATGAGAAGAACTTCCCATCAATTTCGTAGAATTTGCCCTACACCACAATATGCAAGAACAAATATAAAGTGGTGCAATATTCAAACAACAATATGATCTATATGTATACATCCATGTATACCGAATGTTCAGATAGCATAATAACAACACTAAAGACTAACATGCATCAATGGGCGTGCACGCACACCCACACACCTATGCGTGTGGTGCGCACACGCAGGCACACAAGAACAATAAATTGATTGAACTTAGACATAATACCCCCCCCCCCCACACACACACACACATGTAATAGTAGAAATCAATTGAAACAAAAAGAACAAACTAAAACTTGAAAAAAAAAGACAAACACAAAACTAGTAAATAAAGTCAAAAAATAATAATACTCCCTCCGTCCTCAAATAATTATACATATAGAAATTTTAAGCCAGATTATGGAGTGGAGTAGAAAATGCATTTGGAAGGTGTAAGCCACCATCACTCTCCTATTTAATTACCCCACTTCCATTGCATGTAGAACATGAGGAGAACATGTGTCGAATGTAATTGGTCTTGATTCCCATGTGATGAGAGAGAAACATTTGTTTGTATTGGGGAACGTAGCACAAATTCAAAATTTTCTACGCAACACCAAGATCAATCTATGGAGACTCTAGCAACAAGAGAGGGAGAGGATGAGCATCTTCATACCTTTGAAGATTGCTAAGCGGAAGCGTTACAAGAACACGGTTGATGGAGTCGTACTCGCGGCGATTCAAATCGCGGAAGATCCAATCTAGCGCCGAACGGACGGCGCCTCCGCGTTCAACACACATACAGCCCGGGGAGGTCTCCTCCTTCTTGATCCAGCAAGGGGAGAGGAGAAGTTGAGGGAGAACTCCGATAGCACGACGGCGTGGTGTTGATGGAGCTCGTGGTTCTCCAGCAGGGCTTCGCCAAGCACTATGGAGGAGGAGGAAGAGTTGGAGGAGGGAGGGGCTGCGCCAAGGGAAGGGTTGTTGCTGCCCTCCCACCCCCTCACTATATATAGGGGAAAGGAGAGAGGGGGCCGGCCCATCTAGATGGATCTAGAGGAGGGGCGGCAGCCAGGGGAAACCCTAGATGGGTTTGGGCACCCCCACCCCCTAGGAAACCATGTCACCAGTGAACACCTACTTTAAGATGCGGTCCATGAAGAGCAATTATTCATCCCATTTTACTATGCAAAATGAATACTAGATCAAATACAGCTATTAGCCCACACCTTTTGTCCTTACCTCGCATGCATAGATGTGACAGTTCTCTCTCTCTCTCGCACACACACACACAGACACACACACACACACTCTCTCTCTCTTTCTTCACACACGTATGCATCTGTCTTTCCTCTCTCCCTTGCAAACAAATTCATGGACTTTTTTCATCTTGACCAATTTAAAACATATATATCTTTTAAAACATAAGGTTATTTGTCAAATAATTTATGAATTTGAACTCCTGGTGTCAATACCTTTAGAAGTAAACCAATTTTTGATATATTTGAAACACGTTTAAATTTAACGTCTCACATTTCGTATGTGGAACAAACCTATTTCACTTGAAAAATGTGTTTTTTGTGAAACAAGACAGCGGAACTGAAATATTGGTTGAAAGTGAAAAAAAAAGAAACTGAAATGTCAACTTGTGAAACTGATTATTTGAAAATGTGTAATAGTCTAATTTGAAAAGAGTGAAATATGTTATTTCAAAAATGAGCAACTAAAATAGATGTGCTTTTTATGAAACAAGCTAGTGAAAAGAAAAATGTAGCTTCTGAATTATGAAATAGCAACCACAGAAAGTGAAATTATAACGTATTATTGTGAAATTGATTATTCAAAAATGTCAAACAATTAATTTCAAAATAGTGAAATAGTTTATCTAAGAAATGTGCAGTTGAAATATATGTTTTTTTGTCAAAGCAGTGTAAAGTGAAACGTAGGTTCTGAATTGTGAAGTAGTAACCACAAAAAGTGAAATTATAATATATCATTGTGAAACAGATTATTTGAAAATAACAATTTTGGATATATTTCAAACACGTTTAAATTTCATCGTTTCACATTCATATGTGAAACAAATCTATTTCACTTGGAAAATCTGTTTTTTGTGAAACAAGACAGAGGAAGTGAAATATTGGTTTTGAAAGTGAAAATATTTATGAAACTGAAATGACAACTTGTGAAGCTGATTATTTGGAAATGTGTAATAGTTTAATTTTCAAAAGAGTGAAATATGTTATTTAAAAAATGAGCAACTGAAATGGATGTGCCTTTTATGAAACAAGCCAGTGAAAAGAAATATGTAGCTTATGAATTGTGAAATAGCAACCACAAAAAGTGAATTATAATGTATCATTTGTGAAACTGATTATTCTAAAACGTGATACAATTTATTTCAAAATAGTGAAATAGTTTATGTGAGAAATGTGCAGTCAAAATATATGTTTTTTTGTGAAACAAGCTAGTGTAAACTGAAATGTAGGTTCTGAATTGTGAACTAGTAACCGTAAAAAGTGAATTAATAATATATAATTGTGAAATAGATTATTTGAAAATCTGAAACAATTTATTACGAAAGAGTGAAATGAGTTGTTTGAGAAATGTGCAATTGAAATAGGTGTTATTTTTTCGAAAGAAGCAAGTGAAAAGTGAACGGTTGGTTCTGAATTGTGAACTAGTAAGCACGGAAAGTGAAATACATTGTTCACATTTTCAAATAATCAGTTTTACAATTGTATATTACAATTTCAACTTTTTAGTTATTATTTCACAAATTTGAAATATGCTATTGGCTTGTTTCACATTTTCTGAACTGAAATGTGTTAGTCCACATACCAAATATGAAATGTTGAAATTTAAATGTGTTTGAAGTGTATCCAAGATTGGTCTAGTTTTAAAGGTCTTGACGTCAAGAATTTAAATATATATATTATTTCAAATACGAACTTATTGTTCAAAAGATATGAGTGTTTCTAATTTGCTAAGATGGAATAAAGTCTATGGATTTGTTTGCAAGGGAGAGAGAAGAGACTGATGCATGTGCCTCCTTCTCTCACATAAAGTAGTACTCCCGGGCTCCTAGATTGACAAAAATAGTACTATGGTGGACCAGCTATTGAAATACCAATATTTCATAAATAGTGAAAACATTTTATATAACACAAGAGTCAATATACGGTACAAGGTGCCACCAATTGATAGGCTAGCGGGTTGCTGGTACCTATCGGAACCGCCCAATTTTCCGTTTCACGACCAGCACTAGTGTGATGACGATTTTTTGTCGAAAAAGACCACCTGCGCAATTGAATTGCTAGAAAAGACCCCTCTGAGATGATTTGACAAAAAAGACCCCCTCGGCCATGGCGGCAGGCGCGCCAGGCAACACGTGGCACCTGCCGCCACGGTGCGAGGCGGCAGCCCCTGCCGCCATAGTGTCAGGCGGCACGCTGCTTGGAACGTGAATAGGCCGGCAGAACGGAACGGGCTGGCGCTGTGGGACCCTGCCGCCTGAGAGGCTGGCGGCAGGACTGTAGCAGCTGGGACAGCCGCCTCAGGGGCTGGCGGCAGGTCTGTTTATTTGCTGCTGCCCACTACGCATGCGTGCACTGTGCACACGTCTGTCTATTACTGCGATGTATAATCGGCTATAGCTATTCCAGTACTACTACTGCCTAAGTGCGTACGTGCGAACATGCAAGTACTACATGTACAACCGGTCACTCATTGGCATGCAAGTACATATAAATGGAAGCACGCACGCGTATAATGAAGTAGCAAGGTACCACTGCCTGCCTAAACCTTGTAGCTACATATCATGCAAAAAAAAACTTGTAGCTACATCATTGGCGCTGGCGAGTACCGCATGGGGACCTGCCGCCAGTCCATGAGGCGGCCGGGCCCGGCTGCTACAGTCCTGCCGCCAGCCCCTCAGGCGGTTGGGCCCCACAGCACCAGCCCGTTTCATCGCAGCAGCTGATTCCCGTTCCAGGCAGCCTGCCGCCTGACGCCGTGGCGGCAGGGGCTGCCGCCTCGCACAGTGGCGGCAGGTGACACGTGTCGCCTGGCGCGCCTGCCGCCACGGTCAAGGGGGTCTTTTTTGTCAAATTGTCTCAAAGGGGGTCTTTTCTGGCAATTCGGCTGCACAGGTGGTCTCTTTCGACAAAAAATCGTGTGATGACGAGGAGGATGGTTGGGCTGCGACTCAGTCATGGTTTCTTGGTGATGGTTGCTCGCCTAAGAGCATCTCTAGCAGACCCTATATAATGTTGACTCACAAATTATGGATAGGGTTTGACCCATATCCGAGCGGTGAAACCGCATATATATAGAGGTGGGAGAGAGTTTTTGCAGGCCGCGGTAAATTTTTTACGGGTGAGGCCGCGGATACGGTGTCTGTACTAGCCAGAAAAACGGGATGAACCCATATACTCGCCAGAATTATACGGGTTCAGCCCTTTAACATGGTCTGCTAGAGATGCTCTAATGCTCGTATCTGTTGCTTCCTGGTTTAGAGCATCTCCAACAGCCGTGATACATAAGCGCCGCACTGAAAAATCAATGTTTTTTGCGCGCGCTACCGCTCCGGGCGCTCCAGCGGAGGCGCAAAAACCGCGCGCGCGGCATATCTAGTTTAGTGCGCGGGCCGAAACACCATCACGCACCACTTATTTTTTGCGCCCGCTTCCGCGCGCTGGACTCTCAAGCGCTCGCTCGCAACTCCACCTACCCCATCCAGCCGTTGCGCCGCCGCCGCCCGCGCCACCCCATTTATTCCGGCGACCGTTCCAGCGCTTCCCTAGCCTATCCTCGCATCGCGGTAGCTTCCTTTGTCTCCCTCTACTCACCGCCGCCCGTCGCGTGCGGCAGTCCTCCGACAAACAGCGCCGGCAAGGTGTACGACAAAACGCCCGCAAGGTATGTATTGCTCAAACTTCACAGCTTTTTACATGAATTTAGTGCATGTTGATTGTAGTTTATAGCCTAGTTATATTGAACATTGTAGATGAGTTCGTCGTACGATTCTTCCAAAGAAGAATTTGATATGGAAGAGGAGGAGGATCTTGCAATGATCCTAGCAATGAACATCAACAAAAAACCAAAGCACGGTGGTTCGATTTTGGGTCGGCACAAAATTAACCAAAGCACGGTGGTTCAATTTTGGGTCGGCAGAAAATTTGGAGGGATAGGATCGATGCCCACAACAGATTAATGAGGCACTATTTTGTGGAGAATCCCACATACCCGGAGTCGTACTTTCGTCGCCGGTTTAGGATGAGCATCGAGTTGTTCGGGCGCATTGCAGAGAAACTAGCGAGCCATGACCCTTTTTTCAGCAAAGGAGGAATGCCGACGGACAGCTCGGGCATAGCACCTTTCAGAAGGTGACAGCAGCTTTGCGTATGTTGGCATATGATATCCCGTCTGATCTAGTTGATGATCACTTGGCCATGGGTGAGATCCAAGCCATCATGTGTGTCAAGCGTTTCGCAGTCGGAATTGTGCAAGTGTTTGGCCAGGAGTATTTGAGATCTCCCGATGTTGAAGACGCCGCAAGGCTATTGGAGATGAACAAAGCTCGTAGCTTTCCAGGTATGCTTGGCTCAATAGATTACATGCATTGGAGTTGGAAGAATTGTCCAAAGGCATGGCATGGGCAATTCCCGGGCCAAACAAATGGTTCTACTATAATCCTTGAAGCGGTGGCCGATCAAGAGACTTGGATTTAGCATGCTTTTTTGGAATGCCTGGATCTTTGAATGACATCAACGTTGTCAACCGATCACCACTGATGAATAAGATTGCAAATGGTGAACTGCCACCGGTGCAGTTTGTAGCAAATGGTCGTACATATAACTATGACTACTATCTTGCGGATGGCATCTACCCAAAGTGGCAAACATTTGTGAAGCCGCTCAAAAAACAGGAATCTTGATTTCCACAATGCTCAGGCGGCGGCTAGAAAAGATGTGGATAGAGCTTTTGGGATTTTGCAAGCCCAATTTGCTATTGTGAGAGGACCAACTAGATTTTGGGATCAAAAGATGCTTTGGTCCATCATGCACGCTTGTGTGATCATGCATAACATGATCATCGCGAATGAGCGTGGCCAAGATGTAGACTACTCTCAGTATGAGCTCTTGGGACATCCCTACGAGTGCGGCTGATGGCTGAAAGGGTGGCTCGTTTTGTTGCCTCCTATCATGCCATTCGACGTCCTGCAGTGCATGGTGATATTCAGAAGGATCTCACTGTGGAGTGGTGGGCTTGGAATGGCCGACAAAGAGCATCATGATTTGTGCGTTTGATGTTGTATTGTTGAACTATTTGTTGTATTGAACGATAAACTATTTGTTTGAGTTGTAATAACGAAATTAAACTATTATTGTTGATTTATTTTATTTGTGTTTGATCTTTTTGCTTGTGTTTGGAGCGCATATGTTGTTTGTGCAAGAGTCGCGCGCGATGTATTTTTGCGAGCTGCTGGAGCTACGCGCGCGTGCTGCATTCTAGCGCGTCTACTGGAGTCAGTGCTGCCCGCCGCGCCAAACCAGGCTATGAGCGCGCTGCAAAGTAGTTTTTAGGCGCCGCGCGTTGGGCGGCTGTTGAAGATGCTCTTAGTCAGGTGATCTAAATGGTAAATGGTAGTGCATCTAAACACTCATTTAATGTTTAAAATATGGCGTATTATCCTGAGATCTTCCACGATTCGCTTACTATGAAGTGTGATTGCATATATAAATGTTTGACATATAAGATTTTTAGGTATGGATTTATGGAGCATATCTCAAATGATTTGATCGAACCTGATAGATTTATTTTCTTTTAATTATGATATGATACACCCGCCGTTAAGGTTGAACTAATAAGAAGAGACAAAGGGGGCAGAGGGAGGGAGAGACCGAGGGACAGTACGCCACCACCATGGCCGTGGGGACATCCTCTTTGATGCTCGGCGGGGCACTCCTCCTCCTCATCCTCTCGTCGGCCACCGATGTTCACGGTGGGTCAAGTTCCAGCGCCGCGCCACGTTCCCCGCTGGACGACTTCTGCATCAGCCTCAGCAGCTGGTACGTCCATGCTCTGCATCGACCCTTCCTTCCGCTCTGCGTACGGCTTCCCGGAGCTCGCGGTGCTCGCCACCAGGCTGATGGTGGCTAACGCCACGGTAGCGAAGGCCAGCATCTAGTCTGCGCTCGCCCACACCAAGGACGCCAAGCCCAGGAAGGTCATGCGGTCATACCTGCATCTCTACTCAGCGGCGTCGTCCTGCCGCTGCAGTGGGCGGCGCGGTCAGTCGCTGCTGGGCGATATAGCGGCATACCAGAGAAGCTAAAGGCGGCGACGGACGCCTCATATGGGTGCACCAGATTGGCCGGAAACGAGGTGGCGCTTCCCAAGGAGGACGAAGAGTTCTACATGATGGCCTACGTCGTGCAAGCCGTCGTCGGATGGGTGCAACATGTTATCGGCTGACCAATCGATGAACCAGTCACCGAATTCATTAATTAACCCGCTCCCCCTCTGATAAAGATGTTGTCAACCTGTAACAATTGTTAGACATAAGCCGCGCGGGCGTGAGCACGTTGTTAGACCAAGTCATATGGATCATGGTCAGTTTGCCGGGTCATGTGCTTGTGCGAGTGCTAGTCGTGTGGCCGTTTGAGCAGACTCCCGCATGCATGTAGTCATGATTTAGTTGGTGCAAGGAGCCGTTAGCAGCATGGTCGGGTCATAGATCGTGGAGACATTCCAGGTCTGTTAGGCAGGACGTGCGTGCGTGGAGTTGGTGGCCGGGGCGCAACCCCCTTCCATGTACTGATCAACGTGCTGCGGATGTGCCGAGCCAGAGTTCGTGCTCAAGGAAAAATTAGGCTGTTCGTGCGGCTGAGGCGCCGTTCGTGTGGCAGAGGCGTTTGTGCGCCGGAAAAATTGTGTGCTCCATCTTTCACCTTCGTTTGTGCGAGTGAGAGAAAGTGAGCGGCAACAACATTTGGTATCATGAGCTAGTTCATCTTGGGCGTCATTCTCCTTGCCGGAGGCGTTGCCGGCGGCGACGGAGTTCGCTGGCGGCTACGCGATGCTCCGGATCATGTGTCGGTCTATGGAGGTGCGCGGCGCAGCGAGGAGGCCGTTGTGGCTGCGGCGGCACGGTGAGGAGGCCGCGGAGGACCTGCATGGTGGCGGCTTCAACGACACACAATGGCATGGCGGCATGGGAGATGTTGCATTGCAGCCGCAGCGGTGCAGGGCAATAAGCCGCGGCGGCGAGCCGGGTGCGACCGGTGAATGTTATGGGTGCGCACTGGGACGTGTCAGGTGCGTCGGGACCGTGGGCGCGCATAAGGTTGACGTTGGGAGGAGGCGTTTGTCGCCGTTGTGCTCAAGTCCGTGCTCGAGTTCGGCTACACCCTTCCGGCGTTTGTCGCTGGAGTTCGCGTCCGAGCGCGGAGGAGTGACCGCGTCGGCGCACTGGACTCGGGCCGTGGCGACTGCGTGCGTGCGCGTCGTGTACGCGAGCCTGGAAGCATGGGACGTGGGGTGCTGCGCGGGGGAGGCCGCAGCGGCATGATGCGACGGTCATGACTACGACGACGGAAGCCGCAACAACTCCGGCGACAACGAGGTTCTAGCTTAAGGGGAGAGTGTTAGACATAAGCCACGCGGGCGTATGCACGTTGTTAGTCCAAGTCATATGGATCACGGTCAATTTGCCGGGTCCTGTGCTTGTGCGAGTGCTAGTCGTGTAGTCGTGATTTAGTTGGTGCATGGAGCCGTTAGCAGCATGGTCGGGTCATAGATCGTGGAGAGATTGCAGGTCTGTTAGGTAGGACGTGCGTGCGTGGAGTTGGTGGCCGGGACGCGTGTGTGTGCTACCCTGGGTATAAAACCCCCTCCCATGTACTGATCAACATGTTGCGGTATGTGTCGAGCCAGAGTTCGTGCTCAAAGAAAAATTAGGCTATTCGTGCGGCCGAGGCGTCGTTCGTGCGGCTGAGGCGTTTGTGCGCCGAAAAAATTGTGTGCTCCATCTTTCACCTTCGTTTGTGCAAGTGAGAGAAAGTGAGCGGCCACAACAACAACTATGCAATGGTGTATAGTGGGTTTATGAGTCTTAGCTAAACTCTCGTGCTGTTATTCATATCCAAATACCTACACGCCCGCATCCGGACGCGCGCGCCGGCACTGACCGGCAGTCCCAATATATCCATGTCCACAATCGCAGTATCCAGATCCCCACACCCAAATCCATACAAATTAGGCAGCAACATAACACGTAGATCAACATCATAAACAAGTTCACCAGATAGAGAAATATAAATCGATACGATAGTTCATCCACAGACTAATCAGACCCGAAATAGAAAAAGTTCACTGGATTAAACTTGATACAAATAAAAAAGGCAATACGGAGGGCGGGATCACCACTTCACGGATGGGCCCTTTCCCTTGCCCTTACCCTTGCGGTCGGCGGCATGGTGGTCCGTCTCCTCCGTGTGTATGTGTCCGCATGCAGTGAGAGGATCGTTGTCGTCGTCGCCGTCCGAGCTGGTGGTGCTGCTCTTCGACGCGGAGGAGATGTACCTCACCAGACAACAGATGGTGTGGCTTCGCTCCCAGGCGTGGCATGCCGCCTTCACCTTGGCGTGCTCCTTCTACCTCATGAGGCGCTCTGAAGCCTCTAGCCCGAGGCAGAGCACCTTCGTGTTCTTCCGCCGGAGGCGCTTCGCGTCAGTCTCTGCTGTGGTGAGCGAGTGCCACATAACCTCGCGGAGAAGCGCCTCCTTCGGATCCACCAACATGGAGGGTGCACGCTGCCAGGACGAGCCGGGCTCCGCCGTGGCCACCGCCCACTGCCGCTCATGTCGGGCGGCCTTTGCCTCTGACCCTAGTATGCGCATGTGCACCGGAGCCATGGGCACGAGCACCCAACGCTTCCCGGGCAGCGAAGCTGGAGGGGAAGGGAGGGGGCCCGCCTTGCTCCGAATCTCGAGCGGCAGAGGGAGAAGGGCGAGCCCGGGCAGCATTGCGGCGGCACAGCCTGGAGGGGCTGGCGGCGGAAGCCACTGAGCTCGAGCTTCCACCGGTGTGTCGATTTGTGACCGCCGATGGCGATGTGGAGCGCGAGCTCCTCGTCCTCGGGCGCATCGCTGCCAGAGCCAGAGTCCTCCTCTTTCATGAGGTCGTCCCGTCCCATCGGATTGGACTCACTGCTGGACTCATCGCCGGACTTAGCTATGGCGGAGGGGCGGAGAGATTCGGAGAAGTGGAGAGGACGAGAAGGGAGCAGAGAAGTCGAGTGGACTGAGAGCTCCGACTGTCTAGACCCACTGAAAACCCAGTTGGTGCCCTCGCGATTTTGAATCCACCCTCTCTTTTCCCATGCAAGTTTTGACGTTTTGTCAAGTCAACCCCCGAAGCAGCGGCCCACGCTCTTTCCACTTTCCACCGCCACTATGATGGATCCACTAGAGCCCACCCACCTTGTTCATCGTCTTGCTTGACCAGACGCTCGCCCGCGAATATTCAAAACTTGTGTATCATTCCGTTGATAGGAGTATGAGAAAACATAGGCAGGCAAAAACGCAAATCCACGTACACAAAAGACGACATGATGTGATCGCATGAGCAGAACAAAAGGGGTTGCTCGGCCCCACAAAAGGAGAGCTACCTCGGTGGTAGGATGATATCTGAACCCTTGGCTTCTCAAAGATGCACATCCTCCGAATGCTTAGGATCCGGTGCCTCACAAAGGGCGCTTGTCATGGAAGTTGTAGCGAGCCCGGGCAGCATTGCGGCGGCACAGCCTGGAGGGGCTGGCGGCGGAAGCCACTAAGCTCGAGCTTCCACCGCTGTGTCGAGTTGTGACCGCCCGATGGCGATGTGGAGCGCGAGCTCCTCGTCCTCGGGCGCATCGCTGCCAGAGCCAGAGTCCTCCTCTTTCATGAGGTCATCCCGCTCCATCGGATTGGACTCGCTGCTGGACTCATCGCCAGACTTGGCTATGGCGGAGGGGCGGAGATATTCGGAGAAGTGGAGAGGACGAGAAAGGAGCAGAGAAGTCGAGTGGACTGAGAGCTCCGACTGTCTAGACCCACCGAAGACCCAGTTGGTGCCCTCGCGATTTTGAATCCACCCTCTCTTTTCCCATGCAAGTTTTGACGTTTTGACAAGTCAACCCCCGAAGCAGCGGCCCACGCTCTTTCCACCTTCCACCGGCACTACGATGGATCCACTAGAGCCCACCCACCTTGTCCATCGTCTTGCTTGACCAGACGCTCACCCGCGAATATTCAAAACTTGTGTATCATTCCGTTGATAGGAGTATGAGAAAACATAGGCAGGCAAAAACGCAAATCCACGTACACAGAAGACGACATGATGTGATCGCATGAGCAGAACAAAAGGGGTTGCTCGGCCCCACAAAAGGAGAGCTACCTCGGTGGTAGGATGATATCTGAACCCTTGGCTTCTCAAAGATGCACATCCTCCGAATGCTTAGGATCAGGTGCCTCACAAAGGGCGCTTGTCATGGAAGTTGTAGTTGTTCCTCAGCTTCCAAAGTTAGCAAGCTGTGAGCACCATGATGGAGGCGAATCCCTTGCAAAGGGCATTCGACGTCTGATGTAGGGAGCCCGCCTACCACAGCCTGAAGGGGAAGTCTTGGCTAGGCACAACAATAGTGGACCTGCTCCATGAGAGGACTTCATACCATAGCTACCTGGAGAAAGACTATCCAGCTGCCAACATGTGTTGCATGCTCTCTAGCTCATGGTCCCAAAGGGCACAATAGTTTACCTCAAAAAAGAAAAGGGGGCACAACAGTCCACATGCGGCAGACCTCGTCGAGCCAGGCGGTCGGCCATCCAACACCTATTCTGGAGGGCTAGCCAGAGGAAAATCTTGATGTGCAAGTGTGCAACAACACCCATTTTTCCAGGTGAAAGGTCGGTTGGGATTCGAGACAGAGCTCAAGAAAACTGCCACATCACAAGATGGCGTCTTGACCGGAATCCATCCACCGGTTGAAGAGCTCCGTATGTGTGTGTGTGTGTGTGTGTGTGTGTGTGTGTGTGTGTGTGGGCGCACGCGAGAGAGAGAGAGGGGGGGAGGCCCAAGATGGTGTCATAGATCGGCGTACTGGACCATGGCCGCAGTACCAAGGTCACCGTGAATGCCTTCGAATCACTAACAACAATGCAAGCCCACGTGGAACAAGCAGAGCTTCCTCCATTTCTTTTTAGTCTGCATATAAGATTTGGTCAAAATTAAAATTTCAAAGTTTGAATAATTTTATAGAAAAACATATCAACATCTACAATAGTGAAGGTATATCTTATGGAAAATAATTTCATCATGCATCAAATAATATCGATTTCATAGCGTTAATGTTGATATCTTTTCCTACAAAGCTAGTCAAACTTTACAAAGTCCGGAACCGAAAGGAGCTCCCGTCCCCAACAGGCCACAAAGTGGAGACGCGGAAGATGGGACCAAGACCGGAGTCGCAACCCGGCGATGCCAAGCTTGAGAAGGATACGATTGTGGATGATGCTAAGGAATTGCTAAATTACGTATACATCTTTGCATTCACTGTGCAACCTTACCTAAGGAAATAACTCAACCACATCAGATGTAAAGTAAAACGAAAGCATAGTGATATTCGTGAGTTTGAGACCTAGCTTATATTATATGTAATTTCTTGTCGACATTGCGATCAAACGTCAAGATGGCCGAGTTGGTCTAAGGCGCCGGTTTCAGGTACTGGTCCGAAAGGGCGTGGGTTCAAATCCCACTCTTGACATATATTTTTTTTTCTTCATTTTCTTGTTTAAATAGTCCATCCGTCTTCTAACTTTACGTCCCCACAGCCACAGGTGTAGGACATAAGCTGCTGAACACACGGTCAAATGGAGTAGCTTAGCTTATAGGGTATGACGCGAACCAACCAAAGTCTGTGTGTTGCACTGATAAACAAATCAGAGTCCAGTGGAGTTGCCTTAGTTCATGCTTCATATAAAGATCGGCAGACAGAGAATTCAGACTGAACCACAAAGCATCTGAACCCGTCTGTAGAGAAACATTAGACATGGAATCCAGTAACAGCAGATGGATATACGGACTCGGCAGTAGGAGATTACGAAGCTGACAAGCTGTAGCTATCCCTAAAAAAATAAGACAAGCTGTAGGTTCACGTGCCAACAAGCTGCCAGGAGGAAAAAAGTTCAAAATTACTAATTCTGGGAAAGCTGTAGGTTCACGTGCCGAATTCCCAGAATTACTTTCAGTAGTACAAGTGAGGCAGAGTGCTCCACGAAATTACGAGGATTCAAACTTGGCGAGCTCGCCGGGAAAGGGAGGGTCCGGATCTCCGGGGGAGAGGAGGGGAGGAAGAAGAGAGGCGAGGGCCATTGCCACTGGAGCGGAGGCGGTGATGGGAAGGAAAGCTATGAAGGTAGGGTTGGCTCAGGGTTGGAGAAGGGAACACAATACCAGATCATCTTCAATATTGGCTTAGAAAAAGCAATGGAATATCCTACATCTAAATAGTTCCTTTTTTGCGGGAATACATCTAAATAGTTAGCCACGCTATAACATATAAGTATGTCACCTGAGCATGCAACATACATGGAGAAGACACACATCAACGTGCAAATATGCATGGGAATTTTTATTATATTTAACAATTATTTTACAACCATATAATAATCAAACACAATAAAGCTTACGCAACAGCATACGGTTTATCATCTATAGTTCCCTAAAAAAATAAGACAAGCTGTAGGTTCACGTGCCAACAAGCTGCCAGGAGAAAAAAAGTTCAAAATTACTAATTCTGGGAAAGCTGTAGGTTCACGTGCCGAATTCCCAGAATTACTTTCAGTAGTACAAGTGAGGCAGAGTGCTCCACGAAATTACGACAATTCAAACTTGGCGAGCTCGCCGGGAAAGGGAGGGTCCGGATCTCCGGGGGAGAGGAGGGGAGGAAGAAGAGAGGCGAGGGCCATTGCCACTGGACCGGAGGCGGTGATGGGAAGGAAAGCTATGAAGGTAGGGTTGGCTCAGGGTTGGAGAAGGGAACACAATACCAGATCATCTTCAATATTGGCTTAGAAAAAGCAATGGAATATCCTACATCTAAATAGTTCCTTTTTTGCGGGAATACATCTAAATAGTTAGCCACGCTATAACATATAAGTATGTCACCTGAGCATGCAACATACATGGAGAAGACACACATCAACGTGCAAATATGCATGGGAATTTTCATTATATTTAACAATTATTTTACAACCATATAATAATCAAATACAATAAAGCTTACGCAACAGCATATGGTTTATCATCTATAGTTTCGATGTGGCTGCCGCCATGACCACTCTTTTTCGAAGCACACGATCCGATTTTGTCTATGTCATACTTAAACAGAGTGCATGGCTTACATACACGTTCACGGCTTATCTGTAAGCTGTATGCTTCACATAATGACACGGCTAAGCTGCTTCCACGGCTTATAAGTAAAACGTGTGTCTGTGCTTGTACACGACTTAGTGAACACTAGGCTTGTAGGCAACCAACGTGGCCGGTTGTGATCTCCTATCAACGCAGGTGCCTCTGTATTATACTCGGCTTACATCCCCTATGCTGAAACATGGTAAGCCGTCAACTATAACCGAGTGTAACACTCGGCGTACAATTCGTCGTGGTTAAAATGGGCTTTGTTGTGTATGTTTCGTACACGGCTTCGTATGTTTTTCCTGTGGTGATGCATCGGATCAGATAGTGTGGGACTTTGAGCTCACCAAACGAGAGTGACCGGCACATCCTCTTCCAGTTGACCAAGCAATGGCCATCATGGGCGTCCTTCTAGCCAACCCAAAGGAAGCCGCAGATGACACGATTCACGTACCTGAGGATGGACTTGTTGAAGGCGATCGTCATAACGAAGTGCACTAGCATTGTGCACAACATGTGTCTGACCAGCACTAGTGTATCCCTCTTCGAAAGCGTGGAAGCACTCCAAGTGACAACTTCTCAAGCCCGTCGACTAGTAGAAGCACGCAGACAGAGGTACCATCGGGACAGAGAAGGGGACACTAGTAGAAAACAGGGCTTTGGTTCAGGCCTGGTCAGCCCATTAGTCCCGATTCAGCTTAGAACCGGGACCCATGGAGGCATAGGTCTCGGTTTGTGAGGCCAGGGAGCCGGCCGGGCCATCGTGGGGCATTGGTCCCGGTTCATCTGGCACCTTTGATCCCGATTCGAGGCTCGAACTGAGGCCAATTTGGCTCGCTCCTGGCCCACCATCATTGGTCCTAGTTGGTGGCTTGAACCGAGACCAAAGGGTGTCCTTTAGTCCCGGTTCCAGTCACGAACCGGGACCAACGATATGCCTATATATACTCCTTGCCCGCGAGCAGAGCAGTGAAGTGCTCTGTTTTTTTGGGAGAGGTGTGTTGTGCTCTAGCTCACCTCCTATGCACATGAGGTGTTCCATGAAATGCCTGAGCCACACTTAAGCTTTCTCCTCTCGAAGCACCTTATCCAACCTCCATTTTCCTCGAGATTTGTCTAGGTTTGGCGGTCCGTCCTATCCCGTCCCCGTCCTCACCGCCGTTGATCGCCCGCGCCGACCTCGTCGCCTTCACCACCGTGGTGAACCTCTTGATCTTATCTTCTTTCTAGAAGAAAAAAGTTCTTACTTGTATGATTTAGGTAGATACTTGTGTAGTTTTATTACTTATTATTGTTTGTTATTATATAGTGCGATGGTTTTGGTATCCGCCTCCATCGGCCCTCGTCCTGTCTATGATTCAGATGTGGTATATATATTTCCTTTTATAACTATTAGTTTCATTTAGTGTTTATGACAATTATGCCGAGCAACATGACATAGATTTTTTTTATCTAGGAGGTATGTGAATCGGAAATTCCAACTGACCCTATTGTCGAGAGGTTAAATTTAGTTGAAGAAGAAAACAATTACTTGAAGGAAAAATTAAAAAAATTGAGGAGGAGAAGATGATATTGGAGTTGCATGTTGCGTATGTCGTCGATGATTACAAGATCAAGATGGATGCAATGCACTTGAAGATTAGAAGGATTAGATAATATGCCATTCATACTGAGGCTTGGTATCATTATGCCGTTGGATCAATTGTTACCTTGGTTGCGGTTATGATCGCATTTGTTGTTGCATTTAAATGTTTTACATAGTTTCAATGTATGGTTTAATTAGATGCTCCGGCGAGCTATATATTGTTCAATGAGAACTATGTATGTACTTTGGGTTTAATGTGATGATGAACTTCTATTAATTTGGTCACTTATCTATTTATGATGTACGCAGAGATGAACCGACAATGGATGTACGGTAACAGACGCACCTCTGAGTACATTAAGGGCGTGAATAATTTTCTTGTAGTGGCTGAGGTAAACAAGCAGAATGGTTTTATGTGTTGTCCATGCCCTATATGTGGGAATACGAGGTCTTACTCTGACTCGAAAACCCTTCACACCCACCTTCTTTATAAGGGTTTCATGCCACACTATAATGTTTGGACCAAGCACGGAGAAAGAGGGGTTATGATGGAAGACAACAAAGAAGAAGAAGATGATGACAACTATGTGCCCCCTGAATATGGTGATGCTGCAACGGGGGAAGCTGAATATGCTGCAACGGGGGAAACTGAAGATCAAGATAACCAGACGATGTGCCCGATGATTATCTTCGCCGGGTCATTGTTGATGCAAAGAGACAGTGTGAAAGTGTAAGGATGAGCTGAAGTTCGATCGCATGTTAGAGGATCACAAAAAAGGGTTGTACCCCAATTGCGAAGATGGCAACACAAAGCTCGGTACCGTACTGGAATTGCTGCAGTGGAAGGCACAGAATGGTGTGCCTGACAAAGGATTTGAGAAGCTACCGAAAATATTGAAGAAGAAGCTTCCAAAGGAAAATGAATTGCCTGACAGTACGTATGCAGCAAAGAAGGTTGTATGCCCTCTAGGATTGGAGGTGCAGAAGATACATGCATGCCCTAATGACTGCATCCTCTACCGCGGTGCGTACGAGGATTTGAACGCATGCCCGGTATGTGGTGCATTCCGGTATAAGATCAGACAATATGACCCTGGTGATGTTGACAGCAAGCGCCCCAGGAAGAGGGTTCCCACCAAGGTGATGTGGTATGTGATACGTCTCCAACGTATCTACTTTTCCAAACACTTTTGCCCTTGTTTTGGACTCTAACTTGCATGATTTGAATGAAACTAACCCGGACTGACGCTATTTTCAGCAGAACTGCCATGGTGTTGTTTATTGTGCAGAAAACAAAAGTTCTCGGAATGACCTAAAAATCCATAGAGATAACTTTTGGAAAATATAAAAAATACTGGCGAAAGAATCAAGGCCAGGGGGCCCACACCCTGTCCACGAGGGTGGGAGCGTGCACCCTCCCCCTGGGCGCGCCCCCTATCTCATGGGCCCCCTGATGCTCCACCGACCTCAACTCCAACTCTATATATTCCGTTTCATAGAGAAAAAAATCAGAGGGAAAGTTTCATTGCGTTTTACGACACGGAGCCACCGCCAAGCCCTAATCTTTCTCGGGAGGGCTGATCTGGAGTCCATTCTGGGCTCCGGAGAGGGGGATTCGTCGTCGTCGTCATCATCAACCATCCTCCATCACCAATTTCATGATGCTCACCGCCATGCGTGAGTAATTCCATTGTAGGCTTGCTAGACGGTGATGGGTTGGATGAGATTTACCATGTAATCAAGTTAGTTTTGTTAGGGTTTGATCCCTAGTATCCACTATGTTCTGAGATTGATGTTGCTATGACTTTGATATGCTTAATGCTTGTCACCAGGGCCCAAGTGACATGATTTCAGATCTGAACCTATTATGTTTTCATGAATATATGTGAGTTCTTGATCCTATCTTGCAAGTCTATAGTCACCTATTATGTGTTATGATCCGACAACCCCGAAGTGACAATAATCGGGATACTTCTCGGTGATGACCGTAGTTTGAGGAGTTCATGTATTCACTATGTGTTAATGCTTTGGTCCGGTACTCTATTAAAAGGTGGCCTTAATATCCCTTAGTTTCCACTAGGACCCCGCTGCCACGGGAGGGTAGGACAAAAGATGTCATGCAAGTTCTTTTCCATAAGCACGTATGACTATATTCGGAATACATGCCTACATTACATTGATGAATTGGAGCTAGTTCTGTGTCACCTTATGTTATAACAATTACATGAGGAATCACATCCGACATAATTATCCATCACTGATCCAATGCCTACGAGCTTTTCACATATTGTGCTTTGCTTATTTACTTTTCCATTGCTACTATTACAATTACTACAAAACTGCTATCTTTACTTTTACCACTGTTACCATTACTATCATACTACTTTGCTACTAAATACTTTGCTGCAGATACTAAGTTATCCAGGTGTGGTTGAATTGACAACTCAACTGCTAATACTTGAGAATATTCTTTGGCTCCCCTTGTGTCGAATCAATAAATTTGGGTTGAATACTCTACCCTCGAAACATGTTGTGATCCCCTATACTTGTGGGTTATCAAGACTATTTTCTGGCGCCGTTGCCGGGGAGCATAGCTCTATTCTTCGAGTCACTTGGGATTTATATCTGATGATCACTATGAGGAACTTGAAAGATAAAAGAACTAAGATTTTTCCCTCAACTACGAGGGGAGGTAAGGAACTGCCATCTGGCTCTACACTAGATTCTCCTTCTGTTTTGAGTAAGCTTGCGACACCTAAACCTGCTACTGCTATGAATTCTGATATGTCGCATGTTATTGATGATGCCACTTCTGCTATGCATGATACTTATGATGAAACTACTTCTATGTTTGATACTACTGTGCCATTAGGTGAATATCTTGATGAAAAACTTGCTAGGGTTAGAGAGAATGAAATTATTGAATATGAAATTATTGATGATACTGATGATGAAGGTTCTCCCCCTAAGTATGAATTGCCTGTTGTTCCTGAGGGTTATGTTATGAACGAAGAAGCTGCTAGAGCTATTTTTGCTTGCAAGGATAGATATGATCTTAAGAAGTTATTAGCTAAATGGAAGCAGCAATCTCTTAATGCTAGAATGAAACATGACCCTGCTTTTGCTACTACACCTATCTGTGTTACTGATAAGGATTATGAATTCTCTGTTGACCCTGAAATTATTACTTTGGTTGAATCTGATCCTTTTTATGGCAATGAATCTGAAACTGTTGTGGCACATCTTACCAAGTTAAATGATATAGCCATCCTGTTTACTAATGATGAGAAGCCTCGCTATTAATATATCCTTAAGATATTTCCATTCTCATTAAAAGGGTTATGCTAAAACTTGGTTTAATTCTCTTGATCCTCGTTGTGTGAGTAGTCCCCAGGATATGATTTATTACTTCTCTGCTAAATATTTTCCTGCTCATAAGAAACAAGCTGCCTTGAGGAAATATATAATTTTGTGCAAATCGAAGAAGAGAGTCTCCCACAAGCTTGGGGGAGGCTTCTCCGATTACTTAATGCTTTGCCTGATCATCCTCTTAAGAAAAATGAAATACTTCATATCTTTTATAATGGACTAACCGATGCTTCCAAGGACCACTTGGATAGTTGTGCTGGTTGTGTTTTCAGGAAAAGAACAATCGACCAAGCTGAATTGTTATTGAATAATATGTTGACTAATGAAAATAATTGGACTCTTCCCGAGCCAATTCCTGAGCCAATAAAACCAACTCCGAAGAAGCAGGGTATTCTATTTCTCAGTCCTGAAGATATGCAAGAGGCAAAGAAATCAATGAAGGAAAAAGGTATTAAAGCTGAAGATGTTAAGAATTTACCTCCTATTGAAGAAATACATGGTCTTAATATACCGCCTCTTGAAAAAACACATTGTCTTGATAACCCGACACAGGTAGTAAAGGTAAATTCTCTCTATAGATATGATAAAATTGAAATCCCGTCTATTAAATTTCCTAGACAATGTTTAGATGAATTTGATGACTTTATGGCAAGACAAGAAAGTTTTAATGCTTATGTTGGTAGAGAATTAAAGAGTAATGCTTTCATGATAGGACGCTTGAGTGATTATATGGCTAGAGTTAAAGGTGAACTTAAACTCATTAGCAAATATGCTTCTATGGTTACCACTCAAGCTGAACAAGTACTTAAAGCTCAAAGTGATTTGCTCGATGAATGAAATAATAAACATGACTTTGTTGTTAGAGTGGCTACTAGAACTGGTAGAATGACTCGGGAACCTTTGTATCCTGAAGGCCACCCTAAGAGTCGAGCAAGATTCTCAGAGAAATAATTTAGATGCACCTAGTCCTTCCAAAAAGAAGAAAAGAAAAAATGATAGGACTTTGCATGCTTCTAGTGAACCTATTGTAGACACACGTGAGAATCCTAATGATATTTCTATTTCTGATGCTGAAACACAATCTAGTGATGAACATGAACCTAGTGATAATGTTAATGATAATGTTCATGTTGATGCTCAACCTAGCAATAATAATGATGTAGAGATTGAACTTGCTGTTGATCTTGATAACCCACAATCAAAGAATCAACATTATGATAAGAAAGATTTTGTTGCTAGGAAGCACGGTAAAGAAAGAGAACCATAGGTTCAGAAACCCATGTCTTTTCCTCCTAAACCATCCAAGACAAAGGATGGTGAGGATTTTGAGCGCTTTGCTGAAATGATTAGACCTATCTTCATACGTATGCGCTTAACTAATATGCTTAAAGTAAATCCTTATGCTAAATAAATGAAGGATATCATTACAAATAAAAGAAAGATACCGGAAGCTGAAATTTCCACCATGTTTGATAATTACACTTTTAAAGGTGGAATACCAAAGAAACTTGGAGATCCAGGGGTACCAACTATACTAAACCTGGGCCTGGACAGCCCGGCCCGAGCCCGGCCCGAAAAACCCGGGCCGGGTTGGGCCGGGCTTGACGTTCGGGCCGGGCTCGGGCCTTGTCATGCAGCCCAGAAGATAGTTCGGGCCGGGCTCGGGCTTCACTTTTCATGTATTTCGGGCCGGGCTTTCGGGCTTCGGCCCGGCTTGCACGTGCGTGCACTGAAAAATAGCATTCGGGCCGGGCTTTCGGGCTTCGGGCTTCATTTCGGGCCGGGCTCGAGCTTGAAGACAACGAGTATTTCAGGCTTCGGGCCGGGCTCGGGCTTGAGAAATGAAGGTCGGGCTTTTACAAGCCCGGCCCGAAACCCGGCCCGGCCCGGCGTTTTCCCGGGTTTAAACTATACCATGCTCCATTAAAAGAAACTATGTTAAAACTGCTTTATGTGATCTTGGAGCCAGTGTTAGTGTTATGCCTCTCTCTTTATATCGTAGACTTGAATTGAATAAGTTGACACCTACTGAAATATCTTTGCAAATGGCTGATAAATCAGCTGCTATACATGTCGGTATTTTTGAGGATGTGCCTGCTGTGGTTGCAAATGTCACTATCTTAATGGCTTTGTTATTCTTGATATTCCCGAGGACGATAGTATGTCGATTATCCTTGGTAGACCCTTTTTGAATACTGCATGGGTTGTTATTGATTGCAACAAAGGCAATGTCACTTTTCATGTTAATGGTAATGAGCATACGGTACACTTTCCGAGGAAACAACCTCAAGTTCATAGCATCAATTCTATTGGAAAAATTCCAACTATCATTATTGGAGGTTTTGAATTTCCTCTCCTACTGTCAAGAAAAAGTATGATATTCTTATTGCTGGGGATGTTCATATCCCTGTTGAGGTAACCTAGTGTTATTCCAAATTTCTCCAGTTCCATGTTATTTGGAATGAGTTTGATAACAAGACTTGATCAACCTTGTTAGTGGATTCCTTTTGATGATCATGAGATGGATGAAACTAGAAGGCACAACCTTCTGTACCCTCTTTTTACTTTCTGTTATTTAGTATAAATAAAGCAAAAATAGTATTATCTGTCTGTTTTCTGAATTTTCCATGCAATAAAAAATATCCCGAAAATAAAAGTGCTCCAAATGCCCTGTAAATTTATTATAATTTTTATGGAATATTTGAGGATTTTAGGCACTAAGAACACAGCAGGGGGAAAGCACCTGGCCACGAGGGTCCAGGGCACGCCCACTCCCCCTGGGCGCGCCCCTGTCTCGTGGGCCCACGTGTTGGAAATATGCCCTAGAGGCAATAATAAAAGCATTATTATTATATTTCCTTGTTCATGATAATTGTCTTTATTCATGCTATAATTGTGTTATCCGGAAATCGTAATACATGTGTGAATAACAGACATCAACATGTCCCTAGTGAGCCTCTAGTTGACTAGCTCGTTGATCAACAGATAGTCATGGTTTCCTGACTATGGACACTGGATGTCATTGATAACGAGATCACATCATTAGGAGAATGATGTGATGGACAAGACCCAACCCTACACATAGCACAAGATCGTATAGTTCGTTTGCTAGAGTTTTCCAATGTCAAGTATCTTTTCCTTAGACCATGAGATCGTGTAACTCCCGGATACCGTAGGAGTGCTTTGGGTATGCCAAACGTCACAACGTAACTGGGTGACTATAAAGGTAGACTACGGGCATCTCCGAAAGTGTCTGTTGGGTGACATGGATCAAGACTGGGATTTGTCACTCCGTATGACGGAGAGGTATCACTGGGCCCACTCGGTAATGCATCATCATAATGAGCTCAGAGTGACCAAGTGTCTGGTCACGGGATCATGCATTACGGTACGAGTAAAGTGACTTGCCGGTAACGAGATTGAACGAGGTATTGGGATACCGACGATCGAATCTCGGGCAAGTAACATATCGATAGACAAAGGGAATAGCGTACGGGGTTGATAGAATCCTCGACATCGTGGTTCATACGATGAGATCATCGTGGAGCATGTGGGAGCCAACATGGGTATCCAGATCCCGCTGTTGGTTATTGACCGGAGAGTCGTCTCGGTCATGTCTGCTTGTCTCCCGAACCCGTAGGGTCTACACACTTAAGGTTCAGTTATGCTAGGGTTGTAGGGATATGTATATGCAGTAACCCGAATGTTGTTCGGAGTCCCGGATGAGATCCCGGACGTCACGAGGAGTTCCAGAATGGTCCGGAGGTAAAGGTTTATATATGGGAAGTCCTGTTTCGGGCATCGGGACAAGTTTCGGGGTTATCGGTATTGTACCGGGACCACCGGAAGGGTCCCGGGGGTCCACCGGGTGGGTCCACCTGTCCCGGGGGGCCACATGGGCTGTAGGGGGTGCGCCTTGGCCTAATGGGCCAAGGGCACCAGCCCCACATAGGCCCATGCGCCTAGGGTTTAAGGGGGAAAGAGTCCTAGGAGGGGAAGGCACCTCCTAGGTGCCTTGGGGGGGAGGGAAACCCCCCTTGGACGCCGCACCGCCTAGGAGATTGGATCTCCTAGGTCCGGCCACCCCCCCTTGGCCCTCCTATATATAGTGGGGGAGAGGAGGGACTTCATACCTGAACGCCTTGGCCTTTGGTTGCCTCCTTCTCCCTCCCCAACACCTCCTCCACTTCCATAGTGCTTAGCGAAGCTCTGCCGGAGTACTGCAGCTCCATCAACACCACGTCGTCGTGCTGCTGCTGGTGCCATCTCCCTCAACCTCTCCTCCCTCCCTTGCTGGATCAAGAAGGAGGAGACGTGGCTGTTCCGTACGTGTGTTGAACGCGGAGGTGCCGTCCGTTCGGCGCTGGTCATCGGTGATTTGGATCACGTCGAGTACGACTACATCATCACCGTTCTTTTGAACGCTTCTGCTCGCGATCTACAAAGGTATGTAGATGCATCTAATCACTCGTTGCTAGATGAACTCCTAGATGATCTTGGTGAAACGAGTAGGAAAATTTTTGTTTTCTGCAACGTTCCCCAACAGTGGCATCATGAGCTAGGTCTATGCGTAGTTCTTCTTGCGCGAGTAGAACACAATTTGTTGTGGGCGTAGATTTGTAAACTTTCTTGCCGTTACTAGTCCTTTCTTGCTTCAGCGGTATTGTGGGATGAAGCGGCCCGGACCAACCTTACACATACGCTTACGTGAGACCGGTTCCACCGACTAACATGCACTAGTTGCATAAGGTGGCTGGCGGGTGTCTGTCTCTCCTACTTTAGTTGGAGCGGAATCGATGAACAGGGTCCTTATGAAGGGTAAATAGAAGTTGACAAATCACGTTGTGGCTTTAACGTAGGTAAGAAAACGTTCTTGCTAGAACCCTAATTCAGCCACGTAAAACTTGCAACAACAATTAGAGGACGTCTAACTTGTTTTTGCAGCAAGTGGTTTGTGATATGATATGGCCAAAGTTGTGATGAATGATGAATGATCTATATGTGATGTATGAGATGTTCATGCTATTGTAATAGGATTCACGACTTGCATGTCGATGAGTATGACAACCGGCAGGAGCCATAGGAGTTGTCTTTATTCTTTTATATGACCTGCGTGTCATCGAGAAACGCCATGTAAATTACTTTACTTTATTGCTAAACGCGTTAGCCATAGTAGTAGAAGTAATAGTTGGCGAGCAACTTCATGGAGACACGATGATGGAGATCATGGTGTCAAGCCGGTGACAAGATGATCATGGAGCCCCAAGATGGAGATCAAAGGAGCTATGTGATATTGGCCATATCATGTCACATTTATTATTTGATTGCATGTGATGTTTATCATGTTTTGCATCTTGTTTACTTAGAACGACGCTAGTAAATAAGGTGATCCCTCATACTAATTTCAAGAAGTGTTCCCCCTAACTGTGCACCGTTGCGACAGTTCTCTGTTTCAAGACACCACGTGATGATCGGGTGTTTTATTCAGACATTCACATACAACGGGTGTAAGACAGATTTACACATGCAAACACTTAGGTTGACTTGACGAGCCTAGCACGTACAGACATGGCCTCGGAACACAGAAGACCGAAAGGTCGAGCATGAGTCGTATAGAAGATACGATCAACATGAAGATGTTCACCGATGTTGACTAGTCCGTCTCACGTGATGATCGGACACGGTCTAGTTTAACTCGGATCATGTAATACTTAGATGGATAGAGGGATGTCTAATCTAAGTGGGAGTTCACTAATAATTTGATTAGTTGAACTTAATTATCATGAACTTAGTCTAAAATCTTTGCAATATGTCTTGTAGATCAAATGGCCAACGTAGTCCTCAACTTCAACGCGTTCCTAGAGAAAACTAAGCTGAAAGACGATGGCGGCAACTATACGGACTGGGTCCGGAACCTGAGGATCATCCTCATAGCTGCCAAGAAATATTATGTCCTACAAGCACCGCTTGGTGACGCACCCGTTCTCCCTGCAGAACAAGATGTTATGAACGCTTGGCAGGCACGTTTCGATGACTACTCCCTCGTTCAGTGCGGCATGCTTTACAGCCTAGAGCCGGGGCTCCAAAAGCGTTTTGAGAGACATGGAGCATATGAGATGTTCGAAGAGCTGAAAATGGTTTTCCAAGCTCATGCCTGGGTCGAGAGATATGAAGTCTCCGACAAATTCTTCAGCTGTAAGATGGAGGAAAACAGTTCTGTCAGTGAGCACATACTCACTATGTCTGGGTTGCATAACCGCTTGACTCAGCTGGGAGTTAATCTCCTGGATGATGCGGTCATTGACAGAATCCTCCAGTCGCTTCCACCAAGCTACAAGAGCTTTGTGATGAACTTCAATATGCAGGGGATGGAAAAGACCATTCCTGAAGTATTTGCTATGCTGAAATCAGCAGAGGTAGAAGTCAGGAAGGAACATCAAGTGTTGATGGTCAATAAAACCACTAAGTTCAAGAAAGGCAAGGGTAAAAAGAACTTCAAGAAGGACGGCAAGGAGGTTGCCGCGCCCGGCAAGCAAGCTGCCGGGAAGAAGCCAAAGAATGGACCCAAGCCCGAGACTGAGTGCTTTTATTGCAAGGGAAGCGGTCACTGGAAGCGGAACTGCCCTAAGTACTTAGCGGATAAGAAGGCCGGCAAAACCAAAGGTATATGTGATATACATGTAATTGATGTGTACCTTACTAGTGCCCGTAGTGGCTCCTGGGTATTTGATACCGGTGCAGTTGCTCACATTTGTAACTCAAAGCAGGGGCTGCGGAATAAGCGGAAACTGGCAAAGGACGAGGTGACGATGCGCGTCGGGAATGGTTCCAAGGTCAATGTGATCGCCGTCGGCACGCTACCTCTGCATCTCCCTTCGGGATTAGTTTTAAACCTTAATAATTGTTATTTAGTGCCAGCTTTGAGCATGAACATTGTATCGGGATCTCGTTTAATTCGAGATGGCTACTCTTTTAAATCTGAGAATAATGGTTGTTCCATTTTTATGAGAGATATGTTTTATGGTCATGCTCCTATGGTGAATGGTTTATTCTTTATGAATCTCGAACGTGATGCTACACATGTTCATAATGTGAGTACCAAAAGAAGTAAGGTTGATAATGATAGTCCCACATACTTGTGGCACTGCCGCCTTGGTCACATAGGTGTCAAACGCATGAAGAAGCTCCATGCTGATGGACTTTTAGAGTCTCTTGATTATGAATCATTTGACACGTGCGAACCATGCCTTATGGGTAAAATGACCAAGACTCCGTTCTCAGGAACAATGGAGCGAGCAACCGACTTATTGGAAATCATACATACTGATGTGTGCGGTCCGATGAGTGTTGAGGCTCGCGGTGGCTATCGTTATGTTCTCACCCTCACTGATGATTTAAGTAGGTATGGGTATATCTACTTAATGAAACACAAGTCTGAAACCTTTGAAAAGTTCAAGGAATTTCAGAGTGAGGTTGAAAATCAACGTGACAGGAAAATCAAGTTTCTACGATCAGATCGTGGAGGAGAATACTTGAGTCACGAGTTTGGGGCACACTTAAGAAAATGTGGAATAGTTTCACAACTCACGCCGCCTGGAACACCTCAGCGTAATGGTGTGTCCGAACGTCGTAATCGCACTCTGTTAGATATGGTGCGATCTATGATGTCTCTTACCGATTTACCGCTTTCTTTTTGGGGCTATGCTTTAGAGACTGCCGCATTCACTTTAAATAGGGCTCCGTCGAAATCCGTTGAGACGACACCGTATGAATTATGGTTTGGGAAGAAACCTAAGCTGTCGTTTCTAAAAGTTTGGGGATGCGATGCTTATGTCAAGAAACTTCAACCTGAAAAGCTCGAACCCAAGTCGGAAAAATGCGTCTTCATAGGATACCCAAAAGAAACTATTGGGTACACCTTCTACCTCAGATCCGAAGGCAAGATCTTTGTTGCCAAGAATGGGTCCTTTCTGGAGAAAGAGTTTCTCTCGAAAGAAGTAAGTGGGAGGAAAGTAGAGCTTGATGAAGTATTACCTCTTGAACCGGAAAATGGCGCAACTCAAGAAAATGTTCCTGAGGTGCCTGCACCGACTAGAGAGGAAGTTAATGACAATGATCAAGATACTTCTGATCAAGCCCCTACTGAAATTCGAAGGTCCACAAGGACACGTTCCGCACCAGAGTGGTACGGCAACCCTGTCTTGGAAATCATGCTGTTAGACAACGGTGAACCTTCGAACTATGAAGAAGCGATGGCGGGCCCGGATTCCGACAAATGGCTAGAAGCCATGAAATCCGAGATAGGATCCATGTATGAAAACGAAGTATGGACTTTGACTGACTTGCCCGTTGAACGGCGAGCCATAGAAAATAAATGGATCTTTAAGAGGAAGACAGACGCGGATGGTAATGTGACCATCTATAAAGCTCGGCTTGTCGCTAAGGGTTATCGACAAGTTCAAGGGGTTGACTACGATGAGACTTTCTCACCGGTAGCGAAGCTGAAGTCCGTCCGAATCATGTTAGCAATTGCCGCATTCTATGATTACGAAATATGGCAAATGGACGTCAAAACGGCATTCCTTAATGGTTTCCCTAAGGAAGAATTGTATATGATGCAGCCGGAAGGTTTTGTCGATCCTAAGAATGCTGACAAAGTGTGCAAGCTCCAACGCTCGATTTATGGGCTGGTGCAAGCATCTCGGAGTTGGAACATTCGCTTTGATGAGATGATCAAAGCGTTTGGGTTTACACAGACTTATGGAGAAGCCTGCGTTTACAAGAAAGTGAGTGGGAGCTCTGTAGCATTTCTCATATTATATGTAGATGACATACTTTTGATGGGAAATGATATAGAACTCTTGGACAGCATCAAGGCCTACTTGAATAAAAGTTTTTCAATGAAGGACCTTGGAGAAGCTGCTTATATATTAGGCATCAAAATCTATAGAGATAGATCGAGACGCCTCATAGGTCTTTCACAAAGCACATACCTTGATAAGATATTGAAGAAGTTCAATATGGATCAATCCAAGAAGGGGTTCTTGCCTGTGTTGCAAGGTATGAAATTGAGCTCAGCTCAATGTCCGACCACGGCAGAAGATATAGAAGAGATGAGCGTCATCCCCTATGCCTCAGCCATAGGTTCTATTATGTATGCCATGCTGTGTACCAGACCTGATGTAAACCTTGCCGTAAGTTTGGTAGGAAGGTACCAAAGTAATCCCGGCAAGGAACACTGGACAGCGGTCAAGAATATCCTGAAGTACCTGAAAAGGACTAAGGAAATGTTTCTCGTTTATGGAGGTGACGAAGAGCTCGTCGTAAAGGGTTACGTCGACGCTAGCTTCGACACAGATCTGGATGACTCTAAGTCACAAACCGGATACGTGTATATTTTGAATGGTGGGGCAGTAAGCTGGTGCAGTTGCAAGCAAAGCGTCGTGGCGGGATCTACATGTGAAGCGGAGTACATGGCAGCCTCGGAGGCAGCACATGAAGCAATATGGGTGAAGGAGTTCATCACCGACCTAGGAGTCATACCCAATGCGTCGGGGCCGATCAAGCTCTTCTGTGACAACACTGGAGCTATTGCACTTGCCAAGGAGCCCAGGTTTCACAAGAAGACAAGGCACATCAAGCGTCGCTTCAACTCCATTCGTGAAAATGTTCAAGATGGAGACATAGAGATTTGTAAAGTACATACGGACCTGAATGTAGCAGATCCGTTGACTAAACCTCTCCCTAGAGCAAAACATGATCAACACCAGAATTCCATGGGTGTTCGATTCATCACAATGTAACTAGATTATTGACTCTAGTGCAAGTGGGAGACTGTTGGAAATATGCCCTAGAGGCAATAATAAAAGCATTATTATTATATTTCCTTGTTCATGATAATTGTCTTTATTCATGCTATAATTGTGTTATCCGGAAATCGTAATACATGTGTGAATAACAGACATCAACATGTCCCTAGTGAGCCTCTAGTTGACTAGCTCGTTGATCAACAGATAGTCATGGTTTCCTGACTATGGACACTGGATGTCATTGATAACGAGATCACATCATTAGGAGAATGATGTGATGGACAAGACCCAATCCTAAACATAGCACAAGATCGTATAGTTCGTTTGCTAGAGTTTTCCAATGTCAAGTATCTTTTCCTTAGACCATGAGATCGTGTAACTCCCGGATACCGTAGGAGTGCTTTGGGTATGCCAAACGTCACAACGTAACTGGGTGACTATAAAGGTAGACTACGGGCATCTCCGAAAGTGTCTGTTGGGTGACATGGATCAAGACTGGGATTTGTCACTCCGTATGACGGAGAGGTATCACTGGGCCCACTCGGTAATGCATCATCATAATGAGCTCAGAGTGACCAAGTGTCTGGTCACGGGATCATGCATTACGGTACGAGTAAAGTGACTTGCCGGTAACGAGATTGAACGAGGTATTGGGATACCGACGATCGAATCTCGGGCAAGTAACATATCGATAGACAAAGGGAATAGCGTACGGGGTTGATAGAATCCTCGACATCGTGGTTCATCCGATGAGATCATCGTGGAGCATGTGGGAGCCAACATGGGTATCCAGATCCCGCTGTTGGTTATTGACCGGAGAGTCGTCTCGGTCATGTCTGCTTGTCTCCCGAACCCGTAGGGTCTACACACTTAAGGTTCAGTTACGCTAGGGTTGTAGGGATATGTATATGCAGTAACCCGAATGTTGTTCGGAGTCCCGGATGAGATCCCGGACGTCACGAGGAGTTCCGGAATGGTCCGGAGGTAAAGATTTATATATGGGAAGTCCTGTTTCGGGCATCGGGACAAGTTTCGGGGTTATCGGTATTGTACCGGGACCACCGGAAGGGTCCCGGGGGTCCACCGGGTGGGTCCACCTGTCCCGGGGGGCCACATGGGCTGTAGGGGGTGCGCCTTGGCCTAATGGGCCAAGGGCACCAGCCCCACATAGGCCCATGCGCCTAGGGTTTAAGGGGGAAAGAGTCCTAGGAGGGGAAGGCACCTCCTAGGTGCCTTGGGGGGGAGGGAAACCCCCTTGGCCGCCGCACCCCCTAGGAGATTGGATCTCCTAGGGCCGGCCACCCCCCCTTGGCCCTCCTATATATAGTGGGGGAGAGGAGGGACTTCATACCTGAACGCCTTGGCCTTTGGTTGCCTCCTTCTCCCTCCCCAACACCTCCTCCACCTCCATAGTGCTTAGCGAAGCTCTGCCGGAGTACTGCAGCTCCATCAACACCACGCCGTCGTGCTGCTGCTGGTGCCATCTCCCTCAACCTCTCCTCCCTCCCTTGCTGGATCAAGAAGGAGGAGACGTGGCTGTTCCGTACGTGTGTTGAACGCGGAGGTGCCGTCCGTTCGGCGCTGGTCATCGGTGATTTGGATCACGTCGAGTACGACTACATCATCACCGTTCTTTTGAATGCTTCCGCTCGCGATCTACAAAGGTATGTAGATGCATCTAATCACTCGTTGCTAGATGAACTCCTAGATGATCTTGGTGAAACGAGTAGGAAAATTTTTGTTTTCTGCAACGTTCCCCAACACCACGGTGGCCCCCCTCCACTTATTCCTGCACCCACACACTCCATCTTCCTCCCAAAAGAATCCCCATCTAGCTCAAGCACGAGTTCTAGCTCATTTTGCTGCGATTTTCGATCTCCTTGCTCAAAGCTCCATTCACAAAACTGCTTTGGGAGATTGTTGATTGGTATGTGACTCTTCCATTGGTCCAATTAGTTTTTGTTCTAGTGTTTTATTCATTGAAAATTTTTACTGCATAGGTGACCCTGTTCTTGAGCTTGCATGTCAAATTTATGAGGTCCCAAGCAATTCTAATGCATGATATACGCTCTAGGCACTTGTGGGAGTAGTTGCTATCAATCTTGTTTAGTTTGATTCACTTTTATTTTGAAGTTACTAAAAATTTCAGAAATTTTTTAGAGGAAGAATATGTCCAGGAAAATGTACCAAGGTGGTTCCTCAACAAAGAGAGGACCCAGGCGTGCTATGCATGAGCAAGATGATGAACCACCAAGGGAAGCTGAGGTGCGGTCTTGTGAGTGGCCTTCAGAAGAGTTCATAGTCAATACAGGCATCAAGGATGAATTTGACGCATATGTGCGTAATGCCGATCTTGAGGACTTCGTGCAAGATAAGTGTCCTTAGTACTACCAACTGACGGATTCATTCGTGAGAAGATTTAAATTTACATCTTCACGTAATTCTCAGAATGTCCTGTTTGATATTTATGATCAATCATATACCATGGACCTAGAAGATTTTACAACTGCTTGCAAACTCCCACTGTGGGTCAATGTTAATGAACCCCACAAATCTGAATATAAAGACTTTCTTGCTAGTATCACTGTGGGAGAATCTAGGGATATAGCACAAGCTACCATAGGGAGCATTCATTTTCCTGCTATACATTATTTTGCTCTCTTCATTGGTAGATGCATTAATGGTAAAGACGAAGCATGTCACATGTGTGTCCCTGGTCTTTGTGTTCTTAAGAGTGTTGTATTAGGAAATAAATATTACAACTTGGGGGCGATTGTTGCACGTAGGTTGCATAATAATGGTTCAGTTGGAGATTTATTTGGAGGGATTTATGGGACCCGTGTTGCTAATTATCTTGGTATACCCCCACGTGAGGGTGATATGGTGTTGCCTCCCGCTTATTTAGATTATGAAGCAATGGTTAGACATCGTTTTCTTTTGAGGAATGAACAATTCCTCCAGTATCAACTAATCTTTGACAGACGTCGCGCTGTCCATGTTACTCTCCCTGCTCCTTCCCTTTTTGATTACCGGGCAAAATGAAGATATGTTGTCACCAGGGAGGAGGCAGCCAAACACAAGAGGAGAGCGGAGGCAGCTCGCCAACATGCTGCAGCTCAGGAGGCATTGGCTGTTGCATCTCAGTACGACCCCAGTTTTAACTTCGGATATCAGCCAGGCTATCCTTGGCATTAGACCAACTTAGGCCAAAAGACTAAGCTTGAGGGAGTACATATTCCTCACTGACACTACATTCATGTTCACACACTTATTCTAGTTGTCGGTGCTCATACTCTTTCATTGTATTATCCATGCTAGTTTAATTTCTTTTTCTAGCTTTCTTCTTGTGTGTTTGATAAACCTTGAGAAAAACAAAAAAATTAGTTTGTTTAATTTCCATGCTTGCAGTATTAATTAAATGAAAACCCAAAAGGATTTCTCATTCTTCTTTTATTTGTTGGGAGCTTTCCCGTGTAAATAGTTTTATTTCTTTTCTTTCCTCTGGGGATCGAGAGGAGAAGACCATAATGAAAGTGTTTAGTGGCTCTCATATGCATGATTGTCTATTTAACTTAGAGCCCATATTACTTTGTCTTCTCCCTTGAATTGAATGCTTGCAGATTCCAGCTTAGTCCAATGCACGTGCACTATTATTATTATACACACCGTTCGGTCGTGCAAGTGAAAGGCAATAATGACGATATATGATGGACTGGTTGAGATGAGAGAAGCTGGTATGAACTCGGCCTCTTTTGTTTTTGTAAATATGATGAGTTCATCGTTCCTGATTCAGCCTATTATGAATAAACATGTTTGCAATGACAATTAGAGATTATAGTTACTTATGTCATGCTTAATTAGCTATGAGTTTATAATGGTTTACCTTGCGTGCCAACATGCTATTAAAATGGTTGTGATGTGGTATAATAGGGTGGTATCCTCCTTTGAATGAATTGAGTGACTCGACTTGGCACATGTTCACGCATGTAGTTGAAAACAAATCAACACAGCCTTCACGATATTTGTGTTCATGGTGGATTATATCCTACTCATGCTTGCACTCAGTGTTGATTAATTTTAATGCATGTTCATGACTGTTGTCGCTCTCTCAGTTGGTCGCTTCCCAGTCTTTTGCTAGCCTTCACCTGTACTAAGTGGGAATACTGTTTGTGCATCCAAACTCCATAAACCCCAAACTTATTCCATATGAGTCCACGATACCTTCCTATATGCGGCATTTACCTATCGTTCCAAGGAAATTTGTATGTGACAAACTCCAAACCTTCAAATGAAATTTTGTTTTGTATGCTCGAGCAGCTCATGTATCAACTAGGGTTGTCTGTATCTTCCATGCTAGGTGGGTTATTCTCAAGAGGAGTGGACTCCGCTCCTCCTTCACGAGAAAATGGCTGGTAACCGGGATGCCCAGTCCCATGATCAAAAAGATCAAAACAAATCGAAATAATTGAACAAAACTCCCCCAGGGTTGTTTCTAGTTGGAGGCACTCGTTGTTTTGAGCAAGCCATGGATTGATGCTTGTTGGTGGTGGGGGAGTATAAACTTTACCATTCTGTTTGGGAACTGCCTATAATGTATGTAGCATGGAAGATATCGAGATCTCATAGTTGTTGCGTTGACAGTGAAAGTATACCGCTCAAACTGTTATTCATCTCTATTTTAAAATCGAGCTCTGGCACCTCTACAAATCCCTGCTTCCATCTGCGAAGGGCCTATCTATTTACTTTTATGTTGATTCATCACCCTCTTATTAAAAAGCACCTGCTGGAGAGCACGCTGTCATTTGCATGCATTACTATTAGTTTATATTGGGTATGACTTGACTGCATCTCTTTTACCATGAATTACAATGTTTAGTCAGTCCTTGATCTTTAAAGGTGCTCTGCATTTATGTTTTGTGGTCTCAGAAAGGGCTAGCGAGATACTATCTTGTTATATCATATCATGATTGTTTTGAGAAAGTGTTGGCATCCGAGTTTTATTATTATTGCTCGCTAGCTGATTATGCCATTGATATGAGTAAACATGAGACCTAAGTGTTATTCTGAATATGGTTAGTTCATAATCTTTGTTGAAAACTTGAATGATGGCTTTACATATTTACAACAACAAGAGCAAACAGAGTTGTAAAAGTTTTTCTTTATCACTTTCACTTTATCAACTGAATTGCTTGAGGACAAAAAAAGGTTTAAGCACGGGGGAGTTGATACGTCTCTAGCTTATCTACTTTTCCAAACACTTTTGCCCTTGTTTTGGACTCTAACTTGCATAATTTGAATGAAACTAACCCGGACTAACGTTGTTTTTAGCAGAACTGCCATGGTGTTGTTTATTGTGCAGAAAACAAAAGTTCTCGGAATGACCTGAAAATCCACGGAGATAACTTTTGGAAAATATAAAAAATACCGATGAAAGAATCAAGGCCACCCTGTCCATGAGGGTGGGGGGCGAACCCCCTCCCCCTGGGCGCGCCCCCTGTCTCGTGGGCCCCCTGATGCTCCATCGGCCTCAACTCCAACTCTATATATTCGGTTTCGTGGAGAAAAATTCAAAGAGAAAGTTCCATCACATTTTACAACACGGAGCCGCCGCCAAGCCCTAATCTCTCTCGGGAGGGCTGATCTGGAGTCCGTTCGGGGCTCCAGAGAGGGGGATTTGTCGATGTCGTCATCATCAACCATCCTTCATCACCAATTTCATGATGCTCACCGCCGTGCGTGAGTAATTCCATCGTAGGCTTGCTAGACGGTGATGGGTTGGATGAGATTTACCATGTAGTCAAGTTAGTTTTTTTAGGGTTTGATCCCTAGTATCCACTATGTTCTGAGATTGATATTGCTATGACTTTGGTATGCTTAATACTTGTCACTAGGGCCCGAGTGCCATGATTTCAGATCTGAACCTATTATGTTTTCATGAATATATGTGAGTTCTTGATCCTATCTTGCAAGTTTATAGTCACCTATTATGTGTTATGATCTGACAACCCCGAAGTGACAATTATCGGGATACTTCTCGGTGATGACCATAGTTTGAGGAGTTCATGTATTCACTATGTGTTAATGCTTTGGTCTGGTACTCTATTAAAAGGAGGCCTTAATATCCCTTAGTTTCCACTAGGACCCCGCTACCACAGGAGGGTAGGCGAAAAGATGTCATGCAAGTTCTTTTCCATAAGAACGTATGACTATATTCGAAATACATGCCTACATTACATTGATGAATTGGAGCTAGTTCTGTGTCACCCTATGTTATAACTATTACATGAGGAATCACATCCGACATAATTATCCATCACTGATCCAATGCCTACGAGCTTTTCACATATTGTGCTTTGCTTATTTACTTTTCCGTTGCTACTATTACAATTACTACAAAACTGCTACCGTTACTTTTACCATTGTTACCATTACTATCATACTACTTTGCTACTAAATACTTTGTTGTAGATACTAAGTTATCCAGGTGTGGTTGAATTGACAACTCAACTTCTACTACTTGAGAATATTCTTTGGCTCCCCTTGTGTCGAATCAATAAATTTGGGTTGAATACTCTACCTTCGAAAACTGTTGCGATCCCCTATACTTGTGGGTTATTAGTATGCTCCTATAATACCACGGTTGAAACGCCTATTCAGAAACAAAGAGCATGTCAAGTTGATGCGATGGCACAGAGAGGACCGTAGGAAAGACGAGAAGTTGAGAGCACCCGCTGACGGGTCGCATGGAGAAAAATCGAGAGAAAGTACTGGGAGGAGTTTGCAGGTGATGCAAGGAACGTATGGTTTGGTTTAAGAAGGGATGGCATTAATCCTTTTGGAGAGCAGAGCAGCAATCACAGCACCTGGCCCGTGACTCTATGTATCTATAACCTTCCGCCATGGTTGTGCATGAAGCGGAAGTTCATTATGATGCCAGTTCTCATTCAATGCCCTAAGCAACCCGGCAACGACATTAATGTGTACCTAAGGCCATTAGTTGAAGAACTTTTATAGCTGTGGATTGGAAACGGTGTACGTGTGTGGGATGAGCACAAACAGGAGGAATTTGACTTGCATGCGTTGCTGTTTGTAACCATCAATGATTGGCCTGCTCTCAGTAACCTTTCAGGACAGACAAACAAGGGATACCACGCATGCACGCACCATTTAGATGACACCGAAAGTATATACGTGGACAAATTCAGGAAGAATGTGTACCTAGGGCATCGTCAATTTCTTCCGACCAACCATCAATGTCAAAAGAAAGGCAAGCATTTCAAAGGCAAGGCAGATCACCGGAAGAATCACGCCATGCGTACCGGTGATCACGTACTTGGTATGGTCAATGATTTAAAAGTAATCTTCGGAAAGGGTCCCGGCAGACTATCTGTTCCGAATGATGCTGAGGGACGCGCACCCATGTGGAAGAAGATATCTATATTTTAGGACCTGCCCTACTGAAAAGACCTAGAGGTCTGCTCTTCAATCGACGTGATGCACATGACGAAGAACCTTTGCGTGAACCTGGTAGGCTTCTTGGGCGTGTATGAGAAGTCAAAAGATACACCAGAGGCACAGAGGACCTGCAACATTTGCACAAAAAAGACGGCATGCCTACAAAGCAGTATGAAGGTCCTGCCAGCTACGCTCTTACCAAAGAAGAGAAGGAAATCTTCTTTGAATGCCTACTCAGCATGAAGGTCCCGTATGGCTACTCGTCGAATATAAAGGGAATAATAAATATTGCAGAGAAAAAGTTCCAGAACCTAAAGTCTCATGGTTGCCACGTGATTATGACGCAACTGCTTCCGATTGCATTTAGGAGGCTTCTACCGGAAAACGTTCGATTAACCATTGTGAAGCTATGTTCATTCCTCAATGCAATCTCTCAGAAGGTGATCGATCCAGAAATTCTACCAAGGTTAAGGAGTGATGTGGTGCAATGTCTTGTCAGTTTCGAGCTGGTGTTCCCTCCGTCCTTCTTGAATATCATGACGCACGTCCTAGTTCATCTAGTCGACGAGATTGTCATTCTGGGCCCTGTATTTCTACACAATATGTTCTCCTTTGAGAGGTTCATGGGAGTCCTAAAGAAATATGTTTGTTACCGCGCTAGGCCAGAAGGAAGCATCTCCATGGGCCATCAAACAGAGGATGTCATTGGGTTTTGTGTTGACTTCATTCCTGGCCTTAAGAAGATATGTCTCCCTCAATCGCGGTATGAAGAGAGACTGAGTGGAAAAGGCACGCTAGGAGGGGACTCAACAATATGTAGGGACGGGCATTCTTGGTCTCAAGCACACTACACAGTTCTACAGAATTCTAGCTTGGTGACCCCGTATGTCGATGAACACAAGAACATTCTGCGCTCCAAACACCCTGACCAGTGTGACGATTGGATTACATGTGAACACATCAGGACTTTCGGCAGTTGGTTGCAAACACGTCTCTGGGGTGACAACACTATTTCTGATGAGTTGTACTCGTTGGCGAGGGAACCATCTTCGACTGTAATGACTTACAAAGGGTACGAGATAAATGGAATACATTTTACACGATCGCCCAATCAAAAGAGCACCAACCAAAACAGTGGTGTCCGCTTTGATGCAGCAACCAAGAGGGGAAAGGACACATATTATGGTTACATAGTGGACATATGGGAACTTGACTATGGATATGATTTTAAGGTTCCTTTGTTTAAGTGCAAATGGGTTAATCTGTCAGGAGGCGGGGTACAGGTAGACCCAAAGTACGGAATGAAAATAGTGGATCTGAACAATCTGGGGTACACAGACAAACAATTCGTCCTAGCCAATGATGTGGCGTATGTTTTCTATGTGAACAACATGTCTACCAAACCGAGAAAAATAAAAGATAAGGAAGTGGATACATCATATGATGAGCCAAATCGCCACATAGTTCTTTCAGGAAAAAGATACATCATGGGATTCGAGGGCAAGACAGACATGTCTGAAGATTATGAAAAGTTTCATGAAATTCCTCCCTTCAAAGTCAAGGCTGACCCAAGCACCCTGTTAAACGACGAAGATTATACATGGTTACGGCGCAATAAGCAAAGGACACAAGCGAAGAAAAAGTGAAGACTTTTTATCCACAACTATTATGATGATCATGCCTTTGATCTAAAATATCACTGAAGTTACATGTGAACAAATGAAATCCCTTTGTAATAGATGAGTTTTCGTCTGAAACCCTGATACTTCCAAAGAGATTGTCTATTTTGTACACGAAGTGCATCCAGTTTTTGTCGTAACCCTCTCAACTTTTTAGCACATGCTATGTGGGTGAAATGATGATACCATGCCAACTATCAACATTTTCAGAGTTCATTTGTAGTGCTTTTCAATTTAAGGGTCATTTAGCTGAAAGAATGAACTAATAGCAAATAGAATGAACTAATAGCAAAAAGAAAGAACTAAAAATAATCAATTATAATATTCTGTTATGATCAACTAAAACAAAACTATAATATCCTTCAATAGCAAAAAGAATCTACTAAAAAGCTTTTATAAAACTCAAACAGCAAAAGGAATCAACTCAAAAAAAACTTTTATAAACCTCTAGTATTATTGAAACTAAAATTATAGAAAATTTATGCAACCAAAACTATCAAAGTATTTTCTGTTTAAAACAATAAAAGAAAAAAGAAATTTCATAAAGAATTTTTTTGTTAGAAACTTTAATAGCAAAAAGAATTATCATAAAGAATTTTTTTGTTAGAAACTAAAATAACAAAATATGTTTTTGAATATAATGATAAAACATAGTAATATTAAATTGCAGGAAAAAGATTCACTTAAAAATCTATTTTTATAATAAAGTTATTTGAAAAATTAAAAAATTCAAATTTAAACTATTCAAATTGGAAAACAAATCGCACTAATAGAAATTTTATAATTTTTATTACCTAAAAGAAACAAGAATTAGATGAAAAACTAATAAGTATTTTGCTCTAAGTAGAAATAAAATAAAATAAATAAAAGAAAAAACAAAACAAAAAATAAAAAAGTGCCACCTACTGGGCGACCATGGCCTGAATACGACTAGAAATCCAACCATGGGCCAGTATTTAGGCCGCAGCAGGCCCAGTAGGCCCACAGCACAGCATGACAGAATTAGGCCCGAAAGCATGCAGTTGAGAGGAGCTAGAGAGGGTGGGCGTAGCAGCGCTTATAAACCACTCTCGAGCTCTCTCAACTAGCGAGGTGGGACTAAACTTTTGGCCGCGACACGGGCAGCACCAGGCCTTTTGTCCCAGTTGGTGGCATCAACCGGGACTAAAGGGGCACATTGGTACCAGTTCGTGGTACCAACCGGGACGAATGCCCCCCTTTAGTCCCGGTTGGTGCCACCAACTAGGCCCAAAGGTCCCTGCTTCCCACCCTTTGGGCTGCTGAAAAGAGACCTTTGTCTCGGTTGGTGGCACCAACCGGTACTAATGCCTGGTCCCAATTGGTGTCACGAACCGCGACAAATGCTCAGTATATATAAGAAACACTTGTGAAATTTTTTAGTTTCATCGCGCAGTTCCCCCCGCCCAACGATGTCAGGCTACCCCGACACCGCCTGCCACCCCCGCCATCGCCGTCGCCCGCACCCGTCGTCGCCGAGACTCGGACCCGCCGTCGTCCTCGTTGCCGAAGCTCGCCCCCGCCATCTGCCCCCGACGCTGTCGCCGCGCCACCCCTGCCCCGACCCCATTGCCGTCGCTGCGCGCGCCTCCCCTGCCCTGATCCCGTCGCCATCGCCGCGCGCACCGCCTCTGCCCTGACGCCGTCGCCGTCACAGCCCCCGCGCCGCCCCGCGCTACGGTCCGGCCGCGCCTCCCCTGTATTTTTAGGTTCACATGTTTTTTATGTTTTTAGATGTATTTTTATTTTCATATGTTCATATGATTTTTAGGGTCATATGCTTTTTAAACTTTTTATGTATGTATTTTTAGGTGTATGTATGTATGTATTTTTTTAAAAAAAATTATATGCATGGAAAATAGGAAGAAGGAAGAAAAAGAAGGAGCGGAAAAAGGAAAATAAGAAGAGGAAGAAGGAGAAGAAGAAGGGAAGAAGAGGACAAAAAATAAGAAGATGAAGAAGAAGAAAAAAAAGAGGAGAAGAAGAAGAAATAGAGGAGAAGAAGAAAAAATAGAAAATTTTCTATTTTTTTTCTTCTTCTCCTCTTTTTTTATTCGCTTTTTCTTCTTATTCTTCTCCTCTATTTTTTATTCTTCCTCCTCTTCTTATTTTTTATCGGGAACGAGGGTGTCGGGAACTAGGGTGTCGGAAACTAGGGTAGAGGGTCGAGGGTCGTCGAGGGGTCGAGAGTCGTCGAGGGGTCGAGGTCGAGGGTCGTCGAGGGGTCAAAGGTCGAGGGTCGTCGAGGGGTCAAAGGTCGAGGGTCGTCGAGGGTCGAGGGTCGTCGAGGGTCGAGGGTCGCAGAGGGTCGAGGTCATCAAGGGTCGTCGAGGGGTCGATGATCGTCGAGGGTCGAGGGTCGAGGGGTCGAGAGGTCGAGAGTCAAAGATCGTCGAGGGGCCGAGGGTCGACTAGGGGTCGAGGGTCTCCGTTTAACAAGAATGCCCCCATTATGGACGTGCACAAGTTGATCCATTTTTCTTCTGATCTCATCTATATATATATCCTTCTATATGTCATGTTGTCTGTCAAAGTATTGAAAAAATCCATGGCTACATCATTTGCTGAAAGTAACAGGCGTATGATGCTATGAAGCTCTTCAAAGTTGTTTTGGAACAGAGTTCCTGATAGAATAATTTGCTTTTTCGTACGAATTTTAGCAAAGGCCTTGCAAATAGTGATATTTGGAAGGCTCTTGCTAAACTTCGTACCAAAAAGCTAATTATCCTATCCGGGACTCCGTTCCAAAACAATTATGAAGAGCTTCGTACCATTATGCGCCTGTCACTTCCGGCAAATGATGAAGCAATGGTTTTCTTGAATCTGACAACGTGACATATAGAAGGGTAGATGAGATCAGGAAAAATAGGGACCATTTTCTGCACATCCAGAATGGCGCCATCATGTTAAATCCCTTAAAGGTTGAGAGAATCCAAGCGCTCGAGGATCGGAACTAGGATAGAGGGTAGAGGGTCAAGGGTCGTCGAGGGGATGAGGGCGGTCGGCCGTCCAACACCTATTCTGGAGGGCTAGCCAAAGGAAAATCTTGATGTGCAAGTGTGCAATAACACCCATGTTTTCCAGGTGAAAGGTCGGTTGGGATTCGAGACAGAGCTCAAGAAAAGTGCCGCATCACAAGATGGCGTCTTGACCAGAATCCATCCACCGGTTGAAGAGCTCCGTGTGTGTGTGTGTGTGTGTGTGTGTGTGTGTGTGTGTGTGTGTGTGGACGCGCACGAGAGAGAGAGAGAGGGGTAGGGGGAGGAGGCCGAAGATGGTGTCATAGATCGGCGTACTGGACCATGGCCGCATTACCAAGGTCACCGTGAATGCCTTCCAATCACTAACAACAATGCAAGCCCACGTGGAACAAGCAGAGCTTCCTCCGTTTCTTTTTAGTCTGCATATAAGATTTGGTCAAAATTAAAATTTCAAAGTTTGAATAATTTTATAGAAAAACATATCAACATCTACAATAGTGAAGGTATATGTTATGGAAAATAATTTCATCATGCATCAAATAATATCGATTTCATAGCGTTAATGTTGATATCTTTTCCTACAAAGCTAGTCAAACTTTACAAAGTCTAGGACCAAAAGGAGCTCCCGTCCCCAACAGGCCACAAAGTGGAGGCGCGGAAGATGGGACCAAGACCGGAGTCGCAACCCGGCGATGCCAAGCTTGAGAAGGATACGATTGTGGATGATGCTAAGGAATTGCTAAATTACGTATACATCTTTGCATTCACTGTGCAACCTTACCTAAGGAAATAACTCAACCACATCAGATGTAAAGTAAAACGAAAGCATAGTGATATTCGTGAGTTTGAGACCTAGCTTGTATTATATGTAATTTCTTGTCGACATTGCGATCAAACGTCAAGATGGCCGAGTTGGTCTAAGGCGCCAGTTTCAGGTACTGGTCCGAAAGTGCGTGGGTTCAAATCCCACTCTTGACATATATTTTTTTTTCTTCATTTTCTTGTTTAAATAGTCCATCCGTCTTCTAACTTTACGTCCCCACAGCCACAGGTGTAGGACATAAGCTGCTGAACACACGGTCAAATGGAGTAGCTTAGCTTATAGGGTATGACGCGAACCAACCAAAGTCTGTGTGTTGCACTGATAAACAAATCAGAGTCCAGTGGAGTTGCGTTAGTTCATGCTTCATATAAAGATCGGCAGACAGAGAATTCAGACTGAACCACAAAGCATCTGAACCCGTCTGTACAGAAACATTAGACATGGAATCCAGTAACAGCAGATGGATATACGGACTCGGCAGTAGGAGATTACGAAGCTGACAAGCTGTAGCTATCCCTAAAAAAATAAGACAAGCTGTAGGTTCACGTGCCAACAAGCTGCCAGGAGAAAAAAAGTTCAAAATTACTAATTCTGGGAAAGCTGTAGGTTCACGTGCCGAATTCCCAGAATTACTTTCAGTAGTACAAGTGAGGCAGAGTGCTCCACGAAATTACGAGGATTCAAACTTGGCGAGCTCGCCGGGAAAGGGAGGGTCCGGATCTCCGGGGGAGAGAAGGGGAGGAAGAAGAGAGGCGAGGGCCATTGCCACTGGACCGGAGGCGATGATGGGAAGGAAAGCTATGAAGGTAGGGTTGGCTCAGGGTTGGAGAAGGGAACACAATACCAGATCATCTTCAATATTGGCTTAGAAAAAGCAATGGAATATCCTACATCTAAATAGTTCCTTTTTTGCGGGAATACATCTAAATAGTTAGCCACGCTATAACATATAAGTATGTCACCTGAGCATGCAACATACATGGAGAAGACACACATCAACGTGCAAATATGCATGGGAATTTTTATTATATTTAACAATTATTTTACAACCATATAATAATCAAACACAATAAAGCTTACGCAACAGCATACGGTTTATCATCTATAGTTTCGATGTGGCTGCCGCCATGACCACTCTTTTTCGAAGCACACGATCCGATTTTGTCTATGTCATACTTAAACAGAGTGCACGGCTTACATACGCGTTCACGGCTTATCTGTAAGCTGTATGCTTCACATAATGACACGGCTAAGCTGCCTCCACGGCTTATAAGTAAAACATGTGTCTGTGCTGGCACACGACTTAGTGAACACTAGGCTTGTAGGCAACCCACGTGGCACCTCTGTTAGGTGCTGCCGGTTGTGATCTCCTATCTACGCGGGTGCCTCTGTATTATACTCTGCTTACATCCCCTATGCTGAAACATAGTAAGCCGTAAACGATAAACCGAGTGTAACACTCGGCGTACAATTCGTCATGGTTAAAATGGGCTTTGTTGTGTATGTTTCGTACACGGCTTCATATGTTTTTCCTGTGGTGATGCATCAGATCAGATAGTGTGGGACTTTGAGCTCACCAAACGAGAGTGACCGGCACATCCTCTTCCAGTTGACCAAGCAATGGCCATCATGGGCGTCCTTCTAGCCAACCCAAAGGAAGCCGCAGATGCATGGCACGATTCACATACCTGAGGATGGACTTGTTGAAGGCAATCGTCATAACGAAGTGCACTATAAAGCATTGTGCACAACATGTGTCTGACCAGCACTAGTGCATCCCTCTTCGAAAGCGTGGAAGCCCTCCAAGTGACAACTTCTCAAGCCCGTCGACTAGTAGAAGCACGCAGACAGAGGTACCATCGGGACAGAGAAGGGGACACTAGTAGAAAACAGGGCTTTGGTTCAGGCCGGGTCAGCCCATTAGTCCCGGTTCAGCTTAGAACCGAGACCCATGGGGGCATAGGTCCCGGTTCGTGAGGCCAGGGGGCCGGCCGGGCCATCGTGGGGCATTGGTCCCGGTTCATCTGGCACCTTTGGTCCTGCTTCGAGGCTCGAACTGGGACCAATGTGGCTCGCTCCTGGCCCACCACCATTGGTCCTGGTTGGTGACTTGAACCGAGACCAAAGGGTGTCCTTTAGTCCCAGTTCCAGCCACGAACCGGGACCAATTATATGCCTATATATACTCCTTGCCCGCGAGCAGAGTAGTGGAGTGCTCTGTTTTTTTGGGAGAGGTGTGTGAGAGGTGTGTTGTGCTCTGTCTCACCTCCTATGCACATGAGGTGTTCGATGAAATGCCTGAGCCAGACTTAAGCTTTCTCCTCTCGAAGCTCCTTGTCCAAGCACCATTTTCCTCGAGATTTGTCTAGGTTTGGCGGTTCATCCTATCCCGTCCCCGTCCTCACCACCGTTGATCGCCCGCGCTGATCTCGTCGCCTTCACCACCGTGTCGAACCTCTTGATCTTATCTTCTTTCTAAAAGAAAAAAGTTCTTAGTTGTATTTATTTAGATAGATACTTGTGTAGTTTTCTTACTTATTATTGTTTTTTATTATATAGTGCAATGGTTTTGGTATCCGCCTCCGTCGGCCCTCGTCCTGTCTATGATTCAGATGTGGTATATATATTTCCTTTTATAAATATTAGTTTCATTTAGTGTTTATGACAATTATGCCGAGCAACGTGACATAGATTTTTTTATCTAGAAGGTATATGAATCGAAAATTCCAACTAACCCTATTGTCGAGAGGTTAAATTTAGTTGAAGAAGAAAACAATTACTTGAAGAAAAAATTAAAAAAAATTGAGGAGGAGAAGATGATATTGGAGTTGCATGTTGCGTATGTCGTCGATGATCACAACATCAAGATGGATGCAATTCGCTTGAAGATTAGAAAGATTAGAAAATATGCCATTCATACTGAGGCTTGGTATCATTATGCCGTTGGATCAATTGTTACCTTGGTTGCGGTTATGATCGCATTTGTTGTTGCATTTAAATGTTTTGCATAGTTTCAATGTATGGTTTAATTAGATGCTCTAGAGAGCTATATGTTGTTCAATGAGAACTATGTATGTACTTTGGGTTTAATCTGATGATGAACTTCTATTAATTTGGTCACTTATCTATTCATGATGTACGCAGAGATGAACCGACAATGGATGTACGGTAACAGAAGCACCTCGGAGTACATTAAGGGCATGAATAATTTCCTCATAGTGGCTGAGGCAAACAAGCAGAATGGTTTTATGTGTTGTCCATGCCCTATATGTGGGAATACGAGGTCTTACTCTGACTCGAAAACCCTTCACACCCACCTTCTTTATAAGGGTTTCATGCCACACTATAATGTTTGGACCAAGCACGGAGAAAGAGGGGTTATGATGGAAGACAGTGAAGAAGAAGAAGATGTTAACAACTATGTGCCCCCTGAATATGGTGATGCTGCAACAGGGGAAGCTGAAGATGCTGCAACGGGGGAAACTAAAGATCAAGAGGAACCAGACAATGTGCCCGATGATGATCTTCGCCGGGTCACTGTTGATGCAAAGAGACAGTGTGAAAGTGTAAGGAGGAGCTGAAGTTCGATCGCATGTTAGAGGATGACAAAAAAGGGTTGCACCCCAATTGCGAAGATGGCAACACAAAGCTCGGTAGCGTATTGGAATTGCTGCAGTGGAAGGCAGAGAATGGTGTGCCTGACAAAGGATTTGAGAAGCGACTAAAAATATTGAAGAAGAAGATTCCAAAGGATAACAAATTGCCGGACAATACGTATGCAGCAAAGTAGGTTGTTTGCCCTCTAGGATTGGAGGTGCAGAAGATACATGCATGCCCTAATGACTGCATCCTCTACTGCGGTGCATACGAGCATTTGAATACATGCGCGGTATGTGGTGCATTGCGGTATAAGATCAGACGAGATGACCCTGGTGATGTTGACAGCGAGCGCCCCAGGAAGAGGGTTCCTACCAAGGTGATATGGTATGCTCCTATAATACCATGGTTGAAACGCCTGTTCAGAAACAAAGAGCATGTCAAGTTGATGCGATGGCACAGAGAGGACTGTAGGAAAGACGGGAAGTTGAGAGCACCCGCTGACGGGTCGCAGTGGAGAAAAATCGAGAGAAAGTACTGGGAGGAGTTTGCAGGTGATGCAAGGAATGTATGGTTTGGTTTAAGAGCGGATGGCATTAATCCTTTTGGGGAGCAGAGCAGCAATCACAGCACCTGGCCCATGACTCTATGTATCTATAACCTTCCTCCTTAGCTGTGCATGAAGCGGAAGTTCATTATGATGCCAGTTCTCATTCAAGGCCCTAAGCAACCCGGCAACAACATTGATGTGTACCTAAGGCCATTAGTTGAAGAACTTTTATAGTTGTGGATTGGAAACGGTGTACGTGTGTGGGATGAGCACAAACAAGAGGAATTTGACCTGCATGTGTTGTTGTTTGTAACCATCAATGATTGACCTGCTCTCAGTAACCTTTCAGGACAGACAAACAAGGGATATCACGCATGTACGCACTATTTAGATGACACCGAAAGTATATACGTGGACAAATGCAGGAAGAATGTGTCCTGGGGCATTGTCAATATCTTCCAACAAACCATCAATGTCGAACGAAAGGAAAGCATTTCAAAGGCGAGGATAATCACCGGAAGAAACCCGCCATGCGTACCGATGATCACGTACTTGCTATGGTCAATGATTTAAAAGTAATCTTCGAAAAAGGGTCTCGGTGGACTATCTGTTCCGAATGATGCTGAGGGACGCGCACCCATGTGGAAGAAGAAATCTATATTTTGGGACCTGCCCTACTGGAAATACCTAGAGGTCCGCTCTTCAATCGACGTGATACACGTGACGAAGAACCTTTGCGTGAACCTGGTAGGCTTCTTGGGCGTGTATGAGAAGACAAAAGATACACCGGAGGCACGGGAGGACCTGCAACGTTTGCACAAAAAAGACGGCATGCCTATAAAGCAGTATGAAGGTCCTGCCAGCTACGCTCTTACCAAAAAAGAGAAGGAAATCTTCTTTGAATGCCTGCTCAATATGAAGGTCCCGTCTGGCTACTCGTCGAATATAAAGGGAATAATAAATATTGCAGAGAAAAAGTTCCAAAACCTAAAGTCTCATGACTGCCACGTGATTATGACGCAACTGCTTCCGATTGCATTTAGGGGGCTTCTACCGGAAAACGTTCGATTAACCATTGTGAAGCTATGTTCATTCCTCAATGCAATCTCTCAGAAGGTGATCGATCCAGAAATCCTACCAAGGTTAAGTAGTGATGTGGAGCAATGTCTTGTCAGTTTCGAGCTGGTGTTCTCACCATCCTTCTTGAATATCATGACGCACGTCCTAGTTCATCTAGTCGACGAGATCGTCATTCTGGGCCCTGTATTTCTACACAATATGTTCTCCTTTGGGAGGTTCATGGGAGTCCTAAAGAAATATGTCTGTCACCGCGCTAGGCTAGAAGGAAGCATCTCCATGGGCCATCAAACAGAGGATGTCATTGGGTTTTGTGTTGACTTCATTCCTGGCCTTAAGAAGATATGTCTCCCTCCATCGCGGTATGAAGAGAGACTGAGTGGGAAAGGCACGCTAGGAGGGGACTCAATAATATGTAGGGACGGGCATTCTTGGTCTCAAGCACACTACACAGTTCTACAGAATTCTAGCTTGGTGACCCCGTATGTCGATGAACACAAGAACATTCTGCGCTCCAAACACCCGGACCAGTGTGACGACTGGATTACATGTGAACACATCAGGACTTTCGGCAGTTGGTTGCAAACACGTCTCAAGGATGACAACACTATTTCTGATGAGATGTACTCATTGGCGAGGGAACCATCTTCGACTGTAATGACTTACAAAGGGTACGAGATAAATGGAATACATTTTACACGATCGCCCAATCAAAAGAGCACCAACCAAAATAGTGGTGTCCGCTTTGATGCAGCAACCAAGAGGGGAAAGGACACATACTATGGTTACATAGTGGACATATGGGAACTTGACTATGGACATGATTTTAAGGTCCCTTTGTTTAAGTGCAAATGGGTCAATCTATCAGGAGGCGGGTGTTGGGTAACGTAGTAATTTCAAAAAAAATCCTACGCACATGCAAGATCATGGTGATGGCATAGCAATGAGAGAGGAGAGTATTGTCCACGTACCCTCGTAGACCGTAAGTGGAAGCGTTATCACAACGCGGTTGATGTAGTCGTACGTCTTCACGACTCGACCGATCCAAGCACCGAACATACGGCACCTCCGTGTTCAGCACACGTTCAGCTCGATGACGTTCCCCGGGCTCCAATCCAGCAAAGCGTTGGGGATGAATTCCGTCAGCACGACGGCGTGGTGACAATGATGATGTTCTACCAGCGCAGGGCTTCGCCTAAACTCCGCGACGATATGACCGAGGTGGAATATGGTGGAGGGGGGCACCGCACACGGCTAAGGAATGATCCATAGATCAACTTGTGTATCCTAGGGTGCCCCCCTGCCCCCGTATATAAAGGAGCAAGGGGGAGGCCAGCTGGCCCCTTGGGGCGCGCCAAGGAGGAGGAGTCCTCCTCCTAGTAGGAGTAGGACTCCCCCTTTCCTACTACTAGGAGGGGGAAGGAAAGAGGGGGGCGCCCCCCCCCCCCCGCCCCCCTCCTAGTCCAATTTGGACCAGAGGGAGAGGGGGCGCGCGGCCCATCCTGGCCGCCCCTCTCTCTTCCCACCAAGGCCCATGTGGCCCATTAACTCTCCCGGGGGGGTTCCGATAACCCTCCGGCACTCCGGTTTTCTCCGAAATCACCCGGAACACTTCCGGTGTCCGAATATAGTCGTCCAATATATCAATCTTTATGTCTCGACCTTTTCGAGACTCCTCGTCATGTCCGTTATCACATCCGGGACTCCGAACAAACTTCGGTACATCAAAACTTATAAACTCATAATAAAATTGTCATCATAACGTTAAGCGTGCGGACCCTACGGGTTCAAGAACTATGTAGACATGACCTAGAACTATTCTCGGTCAATAACCAATAGTGGAACCTGGATGTTCATATTGGTTCCTACATATTCTACGAAGATCTTTATCGGTCAAACCGCATAACAACATACGTTGTTCCCTTTGTCATCGGTATGTTACTTGCCCGAGATTCGATCGTCGGTATCCAATACCTAGTTCAATCTCGTTACCGGCAAGTCTCTTTACTCGTTCTGTAATACATCATTTCATAACTAACTCATTAGTTACAATGCTTGCAAGGCTTAAGTGATGAGTATTGCCGAGATGGCCCAGAGATACCTCTCCAACAATCGGAGTGACAAAACCTAATCTCGAATTATGCCAACTCAACATGTACCTTTGGAGACACCTGTAGAGCACCTTTATAATCACCCAATTACGTTGTGACGTTTGGTAGCACACAAAGTGTTCCTTCGGTAAACGGGAGTTGCACAATCTCATAGTTGTAGGAACTTTGTATAAGTCATGAAGAAAGCAATAGCAACATACTAAACGATCAAGTGCTAAGCTAACGGAATGGGTCAAGTCAATCACAACATTCTCCTAATGATGTGATCCCATTAATCAAATGACAACACATGTCTATGATTAGGAAACATAACCATCTTTGATTAATGAGCTAGTCAAGTAGAGGCATACTAGTGACACTATGTTTGTCTATGTATTCACACATGTATCATGTTTCCGGTTAATACAATTCTAGCATGAATAATAAACATTTATCATGATATGAGGAAATAAATAATAACTTTATTATTGCCTCTAGGGCATATTTCCTTCAGTCTCCCACTTGCACTAGAGTCAATAATCTAGATTACATAGTAATGATTCTAACACCCATGGAGTCTTGGTGTTGATCATGTTTTGCTCGTGAGAGAGGCTTAGTCAACGGGTCTACAATATTCAGATCCGTATGTATATTGCAAATCTCTATGTCTCCCACTTGGACTTGGTCCTGAATGGAATTGAAGCGTCTCTTGATGTGCTTGGTCCTCTTGTGAAATCTGGATTCCTTTGCCAAGGCAATTGCACCAGTATTGTCACAGAAGATCTTCATTGGTCCCGATGCACTAGGTATAACACCTAGATCGGAAATGAACTCCTTCATCCAGACTCCTTCATTTGCTGCTTCCGAAGCAGCTATGTACTCCGCTTCACATGTAGATCCCACCACGACGCTTTGTTTAGAACTGCACCAACTTACAGCTCCACCGTTTAAAAAAAATACGTATCCGGTTTGCGATTTAGAATCGTCCGGATCAGTGTCAAAGCTTGCATCGACGTAACCATTTACGACTAGCTCTTTGTCACCTCCATATACGAGAAACATATCCTTAGTCCTTTTCAGGTATTTCAGGATGTTCTTGACCGCCGTCCAGTGACCCACTCCTGGATTACTTTGGTACCTCCCTGCCAAACTAATAGCAAGGCACACATCAGGTCTGGTACACAGCATTGCATACATGATAGAGCTTATGGCTGAAGCATAGGGAATTCCTTTCATTTTCTCTCTATCTTCTGCAGTGGTCGGGCATTGAGTCTGACTCAACTTTATACCTTGTAATACAGGCCAGAACCCTTTCTTCACCTGATCCATATTGAACTTTTTCAACACTTTATCAAGGTACGTGCATTGTGAAAGTCCAATCAAGCGTCTTGATCTATCTCTATAGATCTTAATGCCCAATATGTAAGCAGCTTCACCGAGGTCTTTCATTGAAAAACTTTTATTCAAGTATCCTTTTATGCCATTCAGAAATTCTATATCATTCCCAATCAACAATATGTCATCCACATATAATATTAGAAATGCTACAGAGCTCCCACTCACTTTCTTATAAATACAGGCTTCTCCAAAAGTCTGTATAAAACCATATGCCTTGATCATACTATCAAAGCGTTTATTCCAACTCCGAGAGGCTTGCACCAGACCTTAGATTGATCGCTGGAGCTTGCACACTTTGTTAGCTCCCTTAGGATCGACAAAACCTTCCGGTTGCATCATATACAACTCTTCTTCCAGAAATCCATTCAGAAATGCGGTTTTGACATCCATTTGCCAAATTTCATAATCATAAAATGCGGCAATCGCTAACATGATTCGGACAGACTTAAGCATCGCTACGGGTGAGAAAGTCTCATCGTAGTCAACCCCTTGAACTTGTCGAAAACCTTTCGCAACAAGTCGAGCTTTATAGACAGTTACATTACCGTCAGTGTCAGTCTTCTTCTTAAAGATCCATTTATTCTCAATGGCTTACCGATCATCGGGCAAGTCAACCAAAGTCCATACTTTGTTTTCATACATGGATCCCATCTCAGATTTCATGGCTTCTAGCCATTTTGCGGAATCTAGGCTCATCATCGCTTCCTCATAGTTTGTAGGTTCATCATGGTCAAGTAACATGACTTCCAGAATAGGATTACCGTACCACTCTAGTGTAGATTTTATTCTGGTAGACCTACGAGGTTTAGTAGAAACTTGATGTGAAGTTTCATGATCAATATCATTATCTTCCTCACTAATTGGTGTAGATGTCACAGGAACTGATTTCTGTGATGAACTACTTTCCAATGAGGGAGCAGACATAGTTATATCATCAAGTTCTACTTTCCTCCCACTCACTTCTTTCGAGAGAAACTCTTTTTCTAGAAAGGATCCATTCTTAGCAACGAATGTCTTGCCTTCGAATCTGTGATAGAAGGTGTACCCAACAGTCTCTTTTGGGTATCCTATGAAGACACATTTCTCCGATTTGGGTTCGAGCTTATCTGGTTGAAGTTTCTTCACATAAGCATCGCAGCCCCAAACTTTAAGAAACGACAACTTTGATTTCTTGCCAAACCATAGTTCATAAGGCGTCGTCTCAACGGATTTTGATGGTGCCCTATTCAATGTGAATGCAGCCGTCTCTAAAGCATAACCCCAAAACGATAGCGGTAAATCAGTAAGAGACATCATAGATCGCACCATATCTAGTAAAGTACGATTACAACGTTCGGACACACCATTACGTTGTGGTGTTCCAGGTGGCGTGAGTTGCGAAACTATTCCGCATTGTTTCAAATGTAAACCAAACTCGTAACTCAAATATTCTCCTCCACGATCAGATCGTAGAAACTTAATTTTCTTGTTACGATGATTTTCCACTTCACTCTGAAATTCTTTGAACTTTTCAAATATTTCAGACTTGTGTTTCATTAAGTAGATATACCCATATCTGCTCAAATCATCTGTGAAGGTGAGAAAATAACGATATCCGCCACGAGCTTCAATATTCATCGGTCCACATACATCTGTATGTATGATTTCCAACAAATTTGTTGCTCTCTCCATAGTACCTGAGAACGGTGTTTTAGTCATCTTGCCCATGAGGCACGGTTCGCAAGTACCAAGTGATTCATAATCAAGTGATTCCAAAAGTCCATCAGTATGGAGTTTCTTCATGCGCTTTACACCGATATGACCTAAACGGCAGTGCCACAAATAAGTTGCACTATCATTATCAACTCTGCATCTTTTGGTTTGGACATTATGAATATGTGTATCACTACTATCGAGATTTAATAAAAATAGACCACTCTTCAAGGGTGCATGGCCATAAAAGATATTACTCATATAAATAGAACAACCATTATTCTCTGATTTAAATGAATAACCGTCTCGCATCAAACAAGATCCAGATATAATGTTCATGCTCAAAGCTGGCACCAAATAACAATTATTTAGGTCTAAGACTAATCCCGAAGGTAGATGTAGAGGTAGCGTGTCGACCGCGATCACATCGACTTTGGAACCGTTTCCCACGCGCATCGTCACCTCGTCCTTGGCCAGTGCTCGCTTATTCCATAGTCTCCGTTTTGAGTTGCAAATATTAGCAACAGAACCAGTATCAAATACCCAGGTGCTACTATGAGCTCTAGTTAGGTACACATCAATAACATGTATATCACATATACCTTTGTTCACTTTGCCATCCTTCTTATCCGCCAAATACTTGGGGCAGTTCCGCTTCCAGTGACCAGTTTGCTTGCAGTAAAAGCACTCAGTTTCAGGCTTAGGTCCAGACTTGGGTTTCTTCTCTTGAGCAGCAACTTGCTTGTTGTTCTTCTTGAAGTTCCCCTTCTTCTTCCCTTTGCCCTTTTTCTTGAAACTAGTGGTCTTGTTGACCATCAACACTTGATGCTCCTTCTTGATTTCTACCTCCGCAGCCTTTAGCATTGCGAAGAGCTCGGGAATTGTCTTGTTCATCCCTTACATATTATAGTTCATCACGAAGCTCTTGTAGCTTGGTGGCAGTGATTGGAGAATTCTGTCAATGACGCTATCATCCGGAAGATTAACTCCCAGTTGAATCAAGTGATTATTATACCCAGACATTTTGAGTATATGCTCACTAACAGAACTATTCTCCTCCATCTTGCAGCTGTAGAACTTATTGGAGACTTCATATCTCTCAATCCGGGCATTTGCTTGAAATATTAACTTCAACTCCTGGAACATCTCATATGCTCCATGACGTTCAAAACGTCGTTGAAGACCCGGTTCTAAGCCGTAAAGCATGGCATACTGAACTATAGAGTAGTCATCAGTTTTGCTCTGCCAGACGTTCACAACATCTGGAGTTGCTCCTACAGCAGGCCTGGCACCCAGCGGTGCTTCCAGGACGTAATTCTTCTGTGCAGCAATGAGGATAATCCTCAAGTTACGGACCCAGTCCGTGTAATTGCTACCATCATCTTTCAACTTTGCTTTCTCAAGGAACGCATTAAAATTCAACGGAACAACAGCACGAGCCATCTATCTACAACAAACATAGACAAGCAAAATACTATCAGGTACTAAGTTCATGATAAATTTAAGTTCAATTAATCATATTACTTAAGAACTCCCACTTAGATAGATATCTCTCTAGTCATCTAAGTGATTACGTGATCCAAATCAACTAAACCATAACCGATCATCACGTGAGATGGAGTAGTTTTCAATGGTGAACATCACTATGTTGATCATATCTACTATATGATTCACGCTCGACCTTTCGGTGTCTGTGTTCCGAGGCCATATCTGCATATGCTAGGCTCGTCAAGTATAACCTGAATATTCTGCGTGTGCAAAACTGGCTTGCACCCATTGTAGATGGACGTAGAGCTTATCACACCCGATCATCACGTGGTGTCTGGGCACGACGAACTTTGGCAACGGTGCATATTCAGGGAGAACACTTCTTGATAATTTTAGTGAGAGATCATCTTAAAATGCTACCGTCAATCAAAGCAAGATAAGATGCATAAAGGATAAACATCACATGCAATCAATATAAGTGATATGATATGGCCATCATCATCTTGTGCTTGTGATCTCCATCTCCGAAGCACCATCGTGATCACCATCGTCACCGGCGCGACACCTTGATCTCCATCGTAGCATCGTTGTCGTTTACGCCATCTATTGCTTCTACGACTATCGCTACCGCTTAGTGATAAAGTAAAGCAATTACAGGGCGTTTGCATTTCATACAATAAAGCGACAACCATATGGCTCCTGCCAGTTGCCGATAACTTCGGTTACAAAACATGATCATCTCATACAATAAATATAGCATCACGTCTTGACCATATCACATCACAACATGCCCTGCAAAAACAAGTTAGACGTCCTCTACTTTGTTGTTGCAAGTTTTACGTGGCTGCTACGGGCTTAGCAAGAACCGTTCTTACCTACGCATCAAAACCACAACGATACTTCGTCAAGTTAGTGTTGTTTTAACCTTCGCAAGGACCGGGCGTAGCCACACTCGGTTCAACTAAAGTTGGAGAAACTGACACCCGCCAGCCACCTGTGTGCAAAGCACGTCCGTAGAACCAGTCTCGCGTAAGCGTACGCGTAATGTCGGTCCAGGCCGCTTCATCCAGCAATACCGCCGAACCAAAGTATGACATGCTGGTAAGCAGTATGACTTGTATCGCCCACAACTCATTTGTGTTCTACTCGTGCATATAACATCAACGCATAAAACCTAGGCTCGGATGCCACTGTTGGGTAACGTAGTAATTTCAAAAAAATTCCTACGCACATGCAAGATCATGGTGATGGCATAGCAACGAGAGAGGAGAGTATTGTCCACGTACCCTCGTAGACCGTAAGCGGAAGCGTTATCACAACGCGGTTGATGTAGTCGTACGTCTTCACGACTCGACCGATCCAAGCACCGAACGTACGGCACCTCCGTGTTCAGCACACGTTCAGCTCGATGACGTTCCCCGGGCTCCAATCCAGCAAAGCGTTGGGGATGAGTTCCGTCGGCACGACGGCGTGGTGACGATGATGATGTTCTACCGGCACAGGGCTTCGCCTAAACTCCGCGACGATATGATGTTCTACCGGCACAGGACTCCCCCTTTCCTACTCCTACTAGGAGGGGGAAGGAAAGAGGGGGGCGCCCCCCCCCCCCCGCCCCCCTCCTAGTCCAATTCGGACCAGAGGGAGAGGGGGCGCGCGGCCCATCCTGGCCGCCCCTCTCTCTTCCCACCAAGGCCCATGTGGCCCATTAACTCTCCCGGGGGGGTTCCGGTAACCCTCCGGCACTCCGATTTTCTCCGAAATCACCCGGAACACTTCCGGTGTCCGAATATAGTCGTCCAATATATCAATCTTTATGTCTCGACCATTTCGAGACTGCTCGTCATGTCTGTGATCACATCCGGGACTCCGAACAAACTTCGGTACATCAAAACTTATAAACTCATAATAAAACTGTCATCGTAACGTTAAGCGTGCGGACCCTACGGGTTCGAGAACTATGTAGACATGACCTAGAACTATTCTCGGTCAATAACCAATAGTGGAACCTGGATGTTCATATTGGTTCCTACATATTCTACGAAGATCTTTATCGGTCAAACCGCATAACAACATACGTTGTTCCCTTTGTCATCGGTATGTTACTTGCCCGAGATTCGATCGTCGGTATCCAATACCTAGTTCAATCTCGTTACCGGCAAGTCTCTTTACTCGTTCTGTAATACATCATTTCATAACTAACTCATTAGTTACAATGCTTGCAAGGCTTAAGTGATGAGTATTGCCGAGATGGCCCAGAGATACCTCTCCAACAATCGGAGTGACAAAACCTAATCTCGAATTATGCCAACTCAACATGTACCTTTGGAGACACCTGTAGAGCACCTTTATAATCACCCAATTACGTTGTGACGTTTGGTAGCACACAAAGTGTTCCTTCGGTAAACGGGAGTTGCACAATCTCATAGTTGTAGGAACTTTGTATAAGTCATGAAGAAAGCAATAGCAACATACTAAACGATCAAGTGCTAAGCTAACGGAATGGGTCAAGTCAATCACAACATTCTCCTAATGATGTGATCCCATTAATCAAATGACAACACATGTCTATGATTAGGAAACATAACCATCTTTGATTAATGAGCTAGTCAAGTAGAGGCATACTAGTGGCACTATGTTTGTCTATGTATTTACACATGTATCATGTTTCCGGTTAATACAATTCTAGCATGAATAATAAACATTTATCATGATATGAGGAAATAAATAATAACTTTATTATTGCCTCTAGGTCATATTTCCTTCAGCGGGGTACAGGTAGACCCACAGTATGGAATGACAATAGTGAATCTGAACAATCTGGGGTACACAGACAAACAATTCGTCCTAGCCAATGATGTGGCGCAGGTTTTCTATGTGAAGAACATGTCTACCAAACCGAGAAAAAGAAAAGATAAGGAAGCGGATACATCATATGATGAGTCAAAGCGCCACATAGTTCTTTCAGGGAAAAGATACATCGTGGGATTCGAGGGCAAGACAGACATGTCTGAAGATTATGAAAAGTTTCATGAAATTCCTCCCTTCAAAGTCAAGGCTGACCCAAGCACCCTGTTAAACGATGAAGATTATCCATGGTTACGACGCAATATGCAAAGGACACAAGCGAAGAAAAAGTGAAGACTTTCTATCCACAACTATTATGATGATGCCTTTGATCTAACATATCACTGCAGTTACATGTGAACAAATGAAATCCCTTTGTAACAGATGAGTTTTCATCCGAAACCCTGATACTTCCAAAGAGATTGTATGTTTTGTACACGAAGTGCATCCAGTTTTTGCCGTAACCCTCTCAACTTTTTAGCACATGCTATGTGGGTGAAATGATGATACCATGCCAACTTTCAACCTTTTCAGATTTCATTTGTAGTGCTTTTCAATTTAAGGGTTATTTAGCTGAAAGAATGAACTAATAGCAAAAAGAATGAACTAAAAATAATCAATTATAATATTCTGTTATGATCAACTAAAACAAAACTATAATATCCTTCAATAGCAAAAAGAATCAACTAAAAAGCTTTTATAAAACTCCAATAGCAAAAGGAATCAACTCAAAAAAAAACTTTTATAAACCTCTAGTATTATTGAAACTAAAATTATATAAAATTTATGCAACCAAAATTATCAAAGTATTTTCTGTTTAAAACATTAAAAGCAGAACGAAATTTCATAAAGAATTTTTTTGTTAGAAACTTTAATAGCAAAAAGAATTATCATAAAGAATTTTTTTGTTAGAAACTAAAATAACAAAATCTGTTTTTGAATATAATGATAAAACACAGTAATATTAAATAGCAGGAAAAAGAATCACTCAAAAATCTATTTTTATAGTAAAGTTATTCGAAAAATTCAAAAATTCAAATTTAAACTATTCAAATTGGAAAACAAATGGCACTAATAGAAATTTTATAATTTTTATTACCTAAAAGAAAAAAGAATTACATGAAAAACTAGTAAGTATTTTGTTGTAAGTTGAAACGAAATAAAATAAATAAAGAAAAAAAGAAAACAAAAAATAAAAAAGTGCCACCTACTGGCCCACCACGGTCTGAATATAACTAGAAACCCAACCATGGGCCAGGATTCAGGCCGCAGCAGGCCCAGTAGGCCCACGGGCACAGCGTGACAGAATTAGGCCCGAAAGCCTGCAGTTGAGAGAAGCTCGAGAGGGTGGGCGCAGCAACGCTTATAAATCGCTCTCGAGCTCTCTCAACTAGTGAGGTGGGACTAAACTTTTGGCCGTGACGTGGGCAGCACCAGACCTTTTGTCCCGGTTGGTGGCACCAACCGGGACCAATGCCTGGTCCCGATTGGTGCCACGAACCGGGACAAATTTTTTCTCAGTATATATAAGCAACACTTGTGAAAACTTTCAGTTACATCGCGCAGTTCCCCCCACCCAACAATGCCAGGCTGCCCCGACGCCGCCCGCCGCCCCCGCCATCGCCGTCGCCCGCGCCCGTCGTCACCGAGTCTCGGCTCCGCCGTCGTCCTCGTCGCCGAAGCTCGCCCCCGCCGTCTGCCCCCGACGCCGTCGCCGCGCCGCCCCTGCCCCGACCCCATTGTCGTCGCCGCGCGCGCCGCCCCTGCCCTAACCCTGTCGCCGTCGCCGCGCGCACTGCCCCTGCCCCGACGCCGTCGCTGTCGCCACGCGCGCCACCCCTGCCCCGACGCTATCGCCGTCACAGCCCCCGCGCCGTCGCCGCGCCACCCCGCGCTACAGTCCGGCCGCGCCGCCCCTGTTCATTTGAATATAATGATTTTTATGCTATTTTAGATGTATCTTTATGTTCATATGTTTTTTATGTTTTTTAGATGTATTTTTATGTTCATATGTTCATATCATTTGTTCATATGATTTTTATGGCCATATGCTTTTTAAACTTTATGTATGTACTTTTAGGTGTATGTATGTATGTATTTTTGTTAAATATATATGTATGGAAAAGAGGAATAAGGAAGAAAAGGAAGGAGCGGAAAAAGGAAAATAAGAAGAGGAAGAAGGAGAAGAAGAAGGGAAGTTTTCTATTTTTTCTTCTTCTCCTCTATTCCTTCTTCTTCTCTTTTTTTTTCTTCATTTTTTTTCTTCGTTTTTCTTCTTCTTATTTTTCTCCTCTATTTTTTCTTCTTCCTCCTCTTCTTATTTTTTATCAGGAACGAGGGTGTCGGAAACTAGGGTAGAGGGTCGAGGGTCGCCGAGGGGTCGAGGGTCGTCGAGGGGTCGAGGGTCGTCGAGGGGTCAAGGGTCAAGGGGTCGAGGCTCGTCGAGGGTCGAGGGGTTGAGGGCATTGAGGGTCGAGGGTCGAGGGTGGAGGGTCGCCGAGGGTCGAGGGTCATCGAGGGTCGTCGAGGGGTCGAGGGTCCTCGAGGGTCGAGGGTCGAGAGGTCGAGAGTCGAGGATCGCTGAGGGGTCAAGGGTCGTCTAGGGGTCGAGGGTCTCCGTTTAACAAGAATGCCCCCATTATGTCACGTTGTCTGTCAAAGTATTGAAGAAATTCATGGCTACATCATTTGCTGGAAGTAACAGACATATGATGCTAGGAAGCTCTTCAAAGTTGTTTTGTAACGGAGTTCCTGATAGAATAATTCGCTTTTTCATACGAATTTCAGCAAAGGCCTTCCAAATAGCGATATTCAGAAGACTCTTGCTGAACTTTGTACCAAAAAGCTAATTATCCTATCCGGGACTCCGTTCCAAAACAATTATGGAGAGCTTCGTACCATTATGCGCCTGTTACTTCCGGCAAATGATGAAGCAATGGTTTTCTTGAATCCGACAATATGACATATAGAAGGGTAGATGAGATCAGGAAAAATAGGGACCATTTTCTGCACATCCAGAATGGCGCCATCTTGTTAAATCCCTTAAAGGTTAAGAGAATCCGAGCGGTCGAGGATCGGAACTAGGGTAGAGGGTCAAGGGTCGTCAAGGGGATGAGGGTCGAGGGTCGTCGAGGGGATGAGGGTCGAGGGTCGCCGAGGGGATGAGGGTCGAAGGTCGCCGAGTGGATGAGGGGTCAAGGATCGCCGAGGGGGACGCTGATCAACCCCCTCTCGCTCGACCAACTCTTGAGGACACCCGAACCATAGAAAAAAAATGTTATCGATCTCGTACCCCCTCCCGCCCCTACCCGACAAACTCTCTCGAGATTTATAAGAGATTTATCAAGAATGCCCCCATTATGGATGTTCATAATTAAGTTGATCCCTACTTTTTCTTACCTCATCTACCATTCTATATGTGCATGTTCTCTTGTGTCAAAGTATTGAATCCTTTGACACTAGACAACATGACATATAGAAGGGTAGATGAGATCAGGAAAATAGGGACCATTTTCTGCACATCCAGAATGGTTCCATCTTGTTAAATCCCTTGTTTGACATTCATGAGAGAGGCGGTCCGGACGTCGAACATTCATGAGAGAGGCGTTCCGGGCCACCCAAATTTATCAAGTTAAAAGAGCGTTGTCGAGGCCACCCCAAACCCTAGAAGTGTTGTGATTAGCTAGTTAGGTCTATGTTTGCCACTATTAACATATTCATCTCTCATGTTTGTATATTAATTGCCATGTTGTAAGATTTGCAGAAACTATGGATCAGCAGAGAGACTCCGAACAAGAAGAGATATTAGGGGACATAATCTGCGATGGACGTGATGTCTTGTCGTTATTTCTCAACAAAATCGATGGTCTGGAAGGAGAGGAAGCATGCTACAGTGATCAAACAATGGAGGAGGAAAGTCATGATCATGATGGCTCCAGCGACCGTGATGACGGCTCCGGTGACCGAACGGAGTCAGGATCAGTTGTTGCAAAATCCAGCGAGGTATATATATACTGTGCTGACTAGCTAATTGATGCATTAATTGTTTTGGTATGTACATATATTAAGTCTTCTTTCTTCTTTTATAGCCCTCCGGATCAAGCCAAACTTCGGTAACGAGACGAGGCCTGAAGAAAAGGTTGCGCCAGGATGAAAGGTTCTTGGTCACAGCAATCGCGAGTGATGGCCAACCGATTGAATCCCTCTGGACCAAGGAATCATTTTTTGCTCAATGCGGGGTTCTTGTTAGGGAAATGATCCCGATCAGCATCCACCAATGGTATAAGCCTAAGTACGAAGACCCTCAAGTTTCTTATGTCGGAGATAGAAAGAAAGATGATCTTTGGACCGCGCTGAAGGAAAATTTCACCCTACCGGCAGAGGAGGATCTGGATAAGCCAGTTATAGAGCCATTGGTCAAGGCTCGTGCTCTCAAGAAGATGGCAGGTCTATTCAGGAGGTGGAAGAATGAGTTGAAATCAACGTACGTCGACAAAAACACGACTCCATAATTCATCGGCCGATTTGAGAAGATAAGAGATCACTGGGCCGCATTTGTGGCCCACAAGACAACAGAGAAAAGAGTAAGAAGATGTCAGCGACAAACAAGATAAATGCTGCAAAGAAGGAGCATCACCATCGCAAGGGGTCAGGTGGCTACCTCAAAGCCCGGCCGTTGTGAGACAAGGCTGAGAGTGACCTGATTGCTAAAGGGGTCGAACCAGAGACATTGAACTGGCCAGTCCGTTCAAGGACTTGGTTCTTCAGGGTTGAGGGAACCTTGGACCCTGAAACAGGGAAGTGCGTTTGGACGAACGAGCAACTTGAAATACCCGTCAAGAAGCTTCAGAAGTATATCACTGCAGCGCAGCAAGGGACGTTCGTCCCGACAGAGAGAACGACGAGCTCACACAGGCCCTCGGGAATCATGAGCACCCTGGACGAACACGAGGCACGCTAGGCTCCATTGCATGGAAGGTTGGGTTTTCCAACGCAGGCGGTTACAAAACCCAAGAGAGGAGGAAGAAAGTGGAGCTGAGCGAACTGCAGAAGCTGAATGCAAGGGTACGAAAGCTAGAGGAACGACAAGCTGTTGAGAACTAGCGAGATCCTACCCAAGCTACCCCAGAAGCTACCCCTCCATCTCAGTGGAGAAGCAGCGTGGCTTCCATCGAGCTCGTTCAACAGCCTGACTTCACGGCTCCTAGCTACCCCGTGGATGCTATCACAGAGTCACACCAGTGCCAGCTTATGATGCAATGGCAAAACCTCAAAGTCAAGGCGACTGTCGGCTCTGTGTTCTCTCCTGAACCTGATGCAACTTTTCACTGCCTTCTGATTCCATAAGGCTATGCTGTTGTGATGGTGGATGAAATAACAGAGAGATTTGAGGAGCTCTAGCTTGACCACCCTATAGGTGAACGGGAGACTCGGCTAGATCTTGCTCTGAAGACTCCATGTCTATGGCGGAAGGAGCACATCAAGCTTCTAAACTTCAGGCCTCCGCCTCCTCCTCCTCCTCCTCCGGCAAGTCAGCTGGGCACTCCGGCTCCTCCTCCTCCTTCGGCGAGTGATCAGGGCACTCCGCCTCCTGCTCCGGCGCGTGAGGACGGCACTCCGCCTCCTTCTCCGCCTGCTCCGGCGCATCCGAGCAGCCCGCCTCCTCCTTCGCCTCATCGGCAACGGCGGAACATAGACGCCACCGCTCCGGCTGCTCCGGCGCGTCGAACCACTCCGCCTCCTTCTACTACTCGTCAGCAGCATGGAAGAGAGTTGTCGCCGCTCCGGCGTCTAGTAGTACAGTCAGAGGCGGGAGGCAATACAGATTCGGTCCATCTCTCAAGTCTGTAGAGAAGTTACCATACGAGAGACCGTGGAGGAAAACGACCACATCCTTCAAGCCCAAGTGAAGGACTTCTTTGAAATGAAAAGAGATATGAAACATCCACCTCCAGAGGAGAAGATAGATCCGGTGAAAGCGAAGCACACTCTCAATGCCCTGAGGCAACCACCACCGCGTTCGCCGGATAACAACCATCTCTGCTGTCTTAAAAAGACATTGCAAGAAGCGCGCCAGTCGGGAAGTACTTCAACTGACAAAAGGTTAAAAGAACGAAGAAGTGGGAAGAAAAATCCTCAGCTCGAAGAACAGGAGAACCAATCATTCTCCCCACTCAAGGTGTCTAGCGATATCATTGCAAATCAGCCGCTACTACCCGGTTTCACTATTGCTGATTACATGCCCGACGATGTAGAATTTGAAACAATGGAGGTGGACGAATTCAAATAGCATTACCGGAAGCCTCTCGTCAAAGATACTCTTTCTCTAACAACGATGATGCAAAGATTTCATGACTGGTACATGAAAACCTGTAGCAAGTCTGGGAAGGATGCTTTGTCGATGCTGATTAAAGAGGACCACGACTTCATTGGCCAAGAACTGTTAACTGTTGATTTTGATGAGTTTTTCTAGTTCTACAATCAACATGCCCTCGAAAAATCACTTGTGGCTTGCTACTGTCTGTAAGTACTACTTTCTGTAATTAAGTCTCTCTCTATATAGCTCAGCTCTTTCATTGCATGTATATATAATTATCCTCATTATATTATGCAGATTAAAGATCGTCAAATGCAGAAAAGCACAAATCTATGACATTGGGTTCATTAACCCAAATGTCATACATGAATGCACGGTCAAACACAAAGCCGAAGAGGCGAGGACAACTTGCTCAAATCGTTGCTCAAAAATCAAAACAAAGATAAAATACTCTTTCCTTAAAACTTCAAGTGAGTGTTACTGTTTTGTGAATATTCGGTTTTCCTTATTACTCGAGGTTATAGTCATGTAACTAATGAGTTGTGCATGCGAGCGCCGCTTCCACTTTATTCTCCTAGTGATTAAGCTTGAGAAGGGAGAAGTAACCGTCTTAGACTCGAGAAGAAAAGATCTCGAGGAGTATGCAGACATGACTGGAATGCTCTAGAAGTAAGTTCAATTGATCATTATCTCACCATATCGGCAACTTTGTTCATTTCGTGATATCAAGTAATTATTTTCTTTGTCTGGTAGAGTTTGGAAAAAGTTCACCGCAATTTCTCCGGGACTGCCGACCGAGCTGACATTTAAACAACCGAAAGTAAGTACTACTACCTAGTTCCGCGCATCTCCCACTGATTGTAGCTAGTTTCATCAATACCATTTAGCATGCTTATCAGTTTGATTGACCTCTATTTCTCGTAAAGTGCTTGTGGCAGGAACAAGGAAATGATTTTTGTGGATACTATGTTTGCGAGTTCATCTACAACGAGACGGCCAAGAATAAGCGGGGCTACAAAAAACAATATCAAGTGCATAAGCAAAAATATCCACAATTGTATTTTATTAATTACCATCATTTGTGTTGAGTTCCATTCATACACATGTATTGACCCTCTTCTTCGATTTAGATCTGGCAGCTGCGGGATGAGCTCCTACCACATGATCGCATAAAAGCAATTCAACAGGAATTGACGGGATTCTTTCTTGACTATGTCATCAAGAAAGCCGAAGAATACCATGTGGCACTTGACTTCAGACTTTAAGGATTGTAATAGATCTTATATTGTATATATGTAGCTAGTAGCGTCGGATAGATATACGAAAAATTGTTGTTCGACCAATCTCTCGGAGAAGGAGAGGTCGATCACTTCTCTTTGTATATGTTCATGACGATCTTCTGTACTTAATAGTTTCCTTCATTTCTTACTAGCTAGCGTGTCGAGTCCTCTATACGTATAGTCGACCAAGCACGGAGATAAGAGAGGTCACTTCTCTCTACTAGCTAGCTAACACAATATATGAAACCCCTAATTAAATTAACCCTCAAAAAACCCCAACCCCCTTTTAAAAAAACAAAAACCCCAGCCTTTGAACTGCTGACGCGTGGATGCTTTTTGGTCCTGGTTGGTGTTACCATCCGGGACTAAAGTCCCTCCTGCCTGGGCAAGCCGCAGCGGCCACGTGGAGCACGATCTATCCCGGTTCGCGAGTGAACCGGGACTAAAGGTCATGGGTTTTAGTACCGACCCTTTAGTCCCGGTTCCAGAACCGGGACAGATGGGCATCTGGAACCTACTAGTGGGAGACCGAGGGAGGGGATAGGGAAATTCGAGATGGGACACGCCATCTCGTTTCCAATGATGTTCAACTGGTCCAGCAAACATTTGGAGCAAACATTTGGATCCGGAGTAGTTGGTGTGCAGTCTGGAAGCAATGCCAAAGACTCAAAGGAGCTCTCTAATGGCGAGGATGTTGCGTTTGTCTGAGTGACAGAGGATCACTATATCATCAGCACACGGCACACCATAGATGTCGCATGATGCATAGTGACGCGGTGGAGGACCCCATGTTGCACCACACGTTGGGTCATGAAGTTGAGGATGTTCATGACAAGCGTAAATAGCATCAGTGATAAGGGGTCGCCTTAACAAGCCCCTTTGTTGCTACTTGTGACCAATCAGTAGACCCAACACGCTATTGAAGTACACACATGGACGTTGAAGACAGGAAGTCAAAATTCCACTCCCGCTCACAAGAGCCAAAGCCGAGTTGCCTGAGGAGGAAGGGCCAAGAGACCTCGGAGTCAAAAGCCCCGACGATGTCAAGCTTGAGAAGCATACGAGACACCTTCAGATTATAGAGGAGGCCACTCCAGAAGGATACTAAGGAATTGCTGAATTACGCACACAGTTTTGCATTCTCCGTGCAACTTTACCGGACCAAATAAATGAAAATAAATGAAAACGATTGTGACATTCGTGAGTTTGGGAACTAGTCAGCCTATATAAATCGTAATTTCGTCAAAGTGAACAAAACGTCAAGATGGCCGAGTTGGTCTAAGGCGCCAGTTTCAGGTACTGGTCCGAAAGGGCGTGGGTTCAAATCCCACTCTTGACATACTTTTTCTTTTTTTTAATCTGTTTTTGCTTCTTTGCACATATAACCCATCCCTCTAGCCTCTAGCTCAAATACATCCAACAGCTAGCTATCTGAAGAGGTCAGCACATTTCAGAATCATAACTACTACATACGGATGTATATAGACGTAGTTTATAGTATAGATTTACTCATTTGCTCTGTACGTAGTTCATATTGGAATCTCTAAAAAGACTTATATATAGGAATGGAGGGAGTACAACGGTAGTTAGTATTTTTTTTTAAACGGGTTAAATGGAGTAGCTTAGTTATAAGGTATGACGCAAACCAACCAAAAAGTTTTCATGTCCATTCTGAACAAATTAGAGTGCAATGGAGTTGCTTATTCCTATATCCATTCTTGTACCTATAACTGATTTCTGTTCTGAAACTGTACACACGCTTCAGATATGACCGGTAGACAGAGAATTCAGACTGCGCCGCGGAGGCACAGCAACAGCAGATGGATATGGTAGACAATACAGTACTCCCTTTGTAAACGAATATAAAAGCGTTAGATAAATAAAATAGTGATCTAAATGCTCTTATATTAGTTTACGAAGGGGGTATGAGATTAGGATAGCAGAACAGCTTAAATCTTCAGTAAAAAGAAATCATGAATTAGGAATGCATCAGCACCGGTCTCCGACAGTTTCCAGGAACGCCTAGTTGATCGGATCAGATTGACAACACTAAAAATATAAACACCGACAGCACCTTGGTAGCAGCAGGAGTTTGAATTGAGCCTCACAGGGTCAACAAAAGAAGCTGGATTGCACTGCAGAGATATTATATCAGCAAGGCGTGTAGCACACCATGTGTGACCGAATATTAAAACGGATCAGGGCGTCACCGACCGTGTCCACACCATATCTCTCCCTCTTCTCAACACGCCAGACACGTGCAGGCAGCATCAACGCACGGAAGCCAGCCAGAGATAGATATATATTCCCGGAATTACTCGTCCAAGAAATGAATGTATCTAGATGTATTTTAGTTGTAGATACATCCATTTTGTGTGACAAGTAATTCCGAACGGAGGGAGTAATAGATATAAATAAACCGAAGCAAAGCATCTGAATTATGAACCCCATTTTCAGTGTTCCAGATACATGCACCTATCTACTACTGCGTTTTGATTTAGAAAAAGCTCTGAAGGAACGAGACAGTCCAAGGACACATCATCTTCCTGTCCGTCGGACTCTCGAACTGCTCAGGAATACCGTAGTTACAACGGTTTTCGACTTCGGCCCCGAGCATCTTCAGCTCAATCCCTGTGCGACACCGTTAGGCTGTCGTCGGCTCGTCGTGGTCATCGCTGATCAATTCGACGCACAGATGGTTGTCAACTCCCGAGAAGCAATCATGCAGGTTTGTCAAAAAGAGGACTGAAGGTCTACATCATTTCCTCAAAGTCAGCCGAGCGGTGAAGGAGCCGTTGAAATTTTAGCACTATGCTTTCAGACGAATAAATAAATGCAAGGAGGCAAAGGCACAGGCACGTATGACCAGATCAGGTTATATCTGAAGAGGGAGAAACTGCTATTTGGAGACCCATACTTGGAAACATCGAACCAGTATGGGCATGGCAATGGGGATCATGAGCTTGCCGTGGTCACTAGTGCTCGCTCTGACGATCGCAGTGGTGAGCGCCGGCGACGAGGTCGCGCTGCTTGCTTTCAGAGAGCAGATCAGCGACGGCGGCGCGCTGGCCTCCTGGAACAGCAGCGCCGGCTTCTGCAGCTGGGAGGGTGTAACGTGCGGCCGCTGGATGCCGAAGCGGGCGGTGGCGCTGCGCTTGGATGGCAGGGCGCTCGTCGGAGCGCTCTCCCCAGCCCTCGGGAACCTCACGTTTCTGCGGACGCTCAACCTGAGCTTCAACTGGTTCCATGGGGAGATTCCAGCAAGCCTTGGCCGGCTCCATCGACTGCGGAGACTCGACTTGAGCGACAACTCCTTCTCCAGCACGTTCCCTGTGAACCTGAGCTCCTGCGTCAGCATGACCGAGATGAGACTGCGCAACAACAAGCTTGGCGGGCGCATCCCAACCGAGCTCGGGGACAAGCTCGCGTCACTGGAAGTAGTCTCGCTGAGAAACAACAGCTTCACAGGGCCCATCCCGGCATCGCTGGCCAATCTGTCCTATCTGCAAAACCTTGATCTCGGCCTTAACCAACTCATGGGCTCAATCCCGCCAGGGCTCGGCACCCTCCACAACATGCGGCAGTTCACTGTCGTCAGAAACAACCTCTCTGGTATGCTTCCAGATTCTCTCTACAACTTGTCATCTCTGGAAGTACTTAATGTAGGGGTAAATATGCTGTACGGAAGCATTCCGGATGATATCGGAAGCAAGTTCCCCATGATGAAAACTCTTGCCTTGGGTGGAAATCACTTCACAGGAACCATCCCCTCCTCAGTATCAAACATTTCTTCCCTCGTAGCACTTGGCCTTGTGCAGAATGGGTTTAGTGGGTATGTGCCTCCCACATTGGGGAAGATGGGAGCACTCCAATATCTGAACTTGGCTGACAATAAGCTTGAAGCGAACGACAACAAGGGGTGGGAATTCATCACTTCTTTGGCAAACTGCAGCCAACTGCTGAAATTGATACTCAGCAACAATTCCTTTGGAGGACAACTACCAGGTTCAATTGTAAACCTCTCGACAAGTCTCCAACAGTTATACTTAGACGACACTAGGATCTTTGGGAGTATACCCGCAGATATTGGCAATCTGGTTGGTCTCAACGTGGTGCTAATAGCAAATACTTCCATATCAGGAGTGATTCCGGATAGCATTGGTAAGCTAGAGAACTTGATTGAGCTGGGCTTGTACAATAATACGTTGTCTGGCCTCATACCGGCATCTCTGGGAAATCTTTCACAATTGAATAGGTTTTATGCATACAACAACAAATTGGAGGGACCAATTCCGACAAGCATGGGGCAGTTGAAAAACCTCTTTGTACTTGACTTGTCAAAGAATCACAAACTTAACGGTTCGATTCCCAGAGATATTTTTAGATTATCCAGCCTATCTTGGTACTTGGACTTGTCATACAATTCATTTTCTGGGGCCATTCCTAATGATGTTGGTAGCTTGGCAAACCTTAACATACTAATTCTAGCAGGAAACCAGTTATCTGGCAAGATACCCGACAGTATTCAGAACTGCGTAGTGTTGCAATGGCTATCATTAGACAATAATTCCTTTGAGGGAAGCATACCTCAGTCACTGAAGAATATAAAGGGGCTCAGTATACTGAACCTGACCATGAATAAGTTATCTGGTGATATTCCTGATGCCCTTGCTAGCATTGGAAACCTGCAGGAACTGTACCTAGCACACAATAACTTGTCAGGGTCAATACCAGTAGCTCTACAGAACTTGACATTATTATTTAAATTGGATGTATCCTTCAATAATTTGCAAGGCGAGGTGCCAAATGAAGGTGTTTTCAGAAACATCACTTACTTAGCAGTTGATGGGAATGCCAATTTGTGTGGAGGTACACCTCAACTTCATTTGGCTCCATGCTCCATAAGCCCCTTAAGCAAGAACAAAAAGAAGATGCAAAAGTCTCTTGTAATTTCTCTAGCAACAGCCGGAGCAATCTTGTTGTCACTTTCACTTATTCTTCTTGTTTGGATACTTTGCAAGAGGCTCAAACAAAGCCACAAGACATTATCACAAAATTTAATTGTTGATGACCATTACCAGAGAATTCCCTATCAAGTATTATTGAGAGGAACTAATGAATTTTCAGAAGTCAACTTACTTGGGAGAGGAAGTTATGGAGCGGTTTATAAGTGTGTCTTGGACAATGAGGAAAGAACATGGGCTGTCAAGGTGTTTAATCTTGGTCAATCTAGGTATTCCAAGAGTTTTGAGACTGAATGTGAAGCCATGAGAAGGATACGGCACCGTTGTCTCGTTAAGATCATTACCTCTTGTTCAAGCATCAACCAGCAAGGTCAAGAGTTCAAGGCATTGATTTTTGAGTTCATGCCCAACGGTAACTTGGCTGGTTGGCTTCATCCAAAATCTCAAGAGCCCACTACAAGCAACACACTCAGCCTTGCCCAGAGACTTGATATTGGTGTCGATATTGTGGACGCAGTAGAATATCTGCACAACTACTGTCAACCATCGGTAATCCATTGCGACCTTAAGCCAAGCAACATTCTTCTTTCTGACAACATGAGCGCCCGAGTTGGAGACTTTGGCATATCAAGGATCCTTCAAGAAAATACAAGCGGGGGAATGCAAAATTCATATAGCTCAATTGGAATAAGAGGCTCCATAGGCTATGTTGCTCCAGGTGACTGAAATTCTTGAATATTAGTATCTTTTACTTTTCACTCAAATATGGCATGCTAACCACAAAACTTTGCATAACTGTAGAGTATGGAGAAGGCTCTGTGGTATCCACTCATGGTGATATTTATAGTCTTGGCATATTACTGCTTGAGATGTTTACTGGAAGAAGCCCAATAGATGAAACATTTGGGGATTCACTGGATCTGCATAAATTTGTCGAGGATGCTCTTCCTGACAGAACCTTGGAGATAGCTGACCCAACAATCTGGCTGCATGGAGAACCAAAGGATGATATTACCAGTAGTAGAATCCAGGAGTGCTTGCTTTCTGTCTTCAGGCTTGGCATATCCTGCTCAAAGGCACAGCCTCGAGAGCGGACGTTGATAAGAAATGCAGCAGCAGAGATGCATGCAATCAGAGATGCATATCTCCTATTTGCTGGTAAGCGTATTGGGGAACATGGAGCAAAAGGGGAGCCTCGGCTCAAGACATTCGAGCTAGAATGATATGATCCTGCAATAATAGAAGTTGCATATGTTGCTTCAGTTAGCATTTATTATCGGAGCTATTTTATTTGCAACTGTATCAGACAAATGTAAAATGTCAAATCCGCGTGTTCTACAATAACATTATGGCAATAGTAATTTTCAGCATATTACATGGCTTCTCAAAAATTTCAAAGATTTTTGAAACCATGTTAGCAAAATAGAGATCTTTAGCTTTGTCAGGTTCCCTTCAGTTGTAAATTAATCAAGAAAACAATTATAAGTATAAATGTTAGGAAGGAAGTGACTGGCTAACATTTATTTACAAAGGAGCTCTGCGCTGCTCAAATGCCCTGAATTGCAGAATTATTTACCAGAATCATCTTATCTCAACAGTTTAATGCATTAACCATAATTCCTTCTTCTGAGTGCATGTCAATCATGCATGTATGGAAAACATTGTCTGGCATCACACTTTTTCATTTCATATCCCTCAGTAATACGCATGATTTTTCTGTATCATGATGTTTCAAAGCTGCATACACAATAATGATAAAGCTGACAAGATCAAGCTTGACTCCCCACATTGCCACTCATTCCAAACATCGTATGTTTCGCTCAATCTTCCTTCTCTGCAGAATCCATGCAGTATAAGTAGTCCATCAAACACCCTTCTCAGCCGTCTCCCGGCGGAGTTTCATGGCACTGGACATACCCCCTTCTCTACCGAGACCAGCAATGAGTGGAGAATATGAAGCTACATTCAGTGTCACTCCTATCTTAGCTATCTCCCCCAGAAAGTCCGTCTGCCATGTCCAAATCCTCCTGTTTTGTAGCAATCATTAATTACGGAAATGTACGCATAAACGGTCAGTCTGACTCCCTTCTCCCGCAACCTATGAAACATATGAAGCGTATCCTCCACCATGCCCCTTTTGCAAAGTGCATGTGTCATATAGGATAAGTCACCTCATTTGGCACCAGACCCCTGTCTAACATCTCACTGAAAAGCCTGTCTGCCCCACCAAACATACCGTTCTTGAACAGGTTATCAGGCAATGCATTGCACGCAAATATGTTCATCGCCATACCGAACTCGCTCAACTAAGAAGCTAACCTGAAAGCCTCCTCAACCTCCCTCCTCTTTCTTAGCCCATCAAGCATAAATGAGCAATTGACCTCTGATGATGGCACGAAAGCAAGCCTGGGCATGTCATTCTCAATGTCATTTACAGCTCCTCCGTCCAACAAAACCCATACAGCAGCTCCGGGTAAGTCATCTCATCAGCTGCAACTCCTCACCAGTCACCGCCATGTTATTCTTTACCTCCGCGGCTCCGCTGCCTTCTGAATGCGTTGATTCTTGCACAATCCATACAGCAGTACATACGCCACAATGCTGACCTTGACCCCCAATCCTCCCCGCGAGCATCTCGGCGCCGTGAGATTCCCTGCCTCGCAGTAAACCCGAATCCCAGCCCGGTAAGCATACTCATCCAGGCGAACACCAGACTGCGGCATTTCATCGAACAGGACACGGGCAAGGGTGAGCTGACGAAACTGAGCAAGGGGGAACGATATGTCATATGTGGGAAGCCGCATACTGGTTCGGAGCGATGCGGCCTGCGGGGAAGATGGAGAGACGGACGGCGTGGGAATAGGACCGAAAGCGCGGGGAGGGAGAGCCAGTGCGGGGAGACGGTGTAGGGGGGCAGGAGCGGGAGGAGCGAGAGGAGACGTGGGCGGCGGCGGGCGAGGCCGGTGCAGGGCGCGGGCGGGACGTCGTGGAGGAGGTCGGAGAGGAGCTTGACCATGCCGGAATGGGTGCGGGGCGAGGGGCCATCGGGCCGGCGGTGAGAGTCGCCGGAGCAGGTGCCGGACGCGGCGGGTGCGAGCTGTACTAGGATGAGCTGCGGCCGGTACCGAGATGTGTAGAGCGTAGAGTGTGTTGCCGTTGGATCACGAATCAACGCCCCCACAAAATGAACTGTGAGGTGTGTCCGGGCGCGCTCGCTGAGGATGCATGGACAGCTGCCATTTTCCTCACTTCACAAAGACACAAACCCATGCAAATTACGTCGATTATAGTACGATATAGCATAAAACTTAGCACTTCCGACGTCGGTCATCCACATAGTTCATACAAACGGGTCGAAACAGTTTAAATTTTAGCTAATTATAAATGTTAAAAAACCTACTCCCTCCGTTTCAAAATAGATGACTCAATTTTGTACTAAAGTTAGTACAAAGTTAAGTCATTTATTTTGGAACGGAGGGAGTATATATAAATGCAGAGTTCAACACTCCCTCGCCGGTCACTTCCCCTTGCAGTCTCGGTGGTTGTCCCCGGCGCCCGCATCCGTGGTGGGCGGCTTATCATACTGTCGTTGTCATTGTCAGAGCCGGAGGACGAGGACGAGCTAAGGAAGCCCGTGAGGCGTCGGGCGGCGCGGTTCTCCTCTACTGCGAGTCGGGTGGCTCTCTCCATCGCCACCTCCTTCGACTGTGCCACCTTCGCCGACTCCTCGAGTGCGCGACGGAGAGCCGCCGTGTTCTTGAGGCGGCGGCGGCGGCGGGCATCTGTCTCCGCCGAGGTGTAGGACTGACGGATTACAAGATGGAGCGTTGCATCGTCGTCCTCGGCGGACGGCGGCGGCTACGGCAAGGATCTGGATGACCCGCAGTCGTGTCGCGCTTCGCCCTGTGCTGCCGCCTTCATTACATGGCGGTAGGGGCGTCCCACTGTCTTTCGTTGCTGCTACTGCGCCAGTGTGCTAGGGAGTGCGGGCACCAGCACCCAGCGGCTCCTAGCAGGGCCCGTTGCTGGAGGTGTCGGGCGTCGTAGTTCGCGTTGCCGCCTCGCCGTCGATGGTAGAGAGCATGCAGGGTGGCGTCGGGCCGCCGCAAAGGAAGAATTGCCGACCCACGAGCTTGTGGGTGCCGTCGAGGAGGAGCTCCCACCCTGGTCCATCAGCAAGCGCTAAGGGAGTCCTAGATTAACACTACTAGGGAAAACCTTATACACGGAATCTTACCAGTAGCGCTTGTTAAAATGAGGCGCTGCTGCTACTTAGCAGTAGCGCGTCTGGCTAAACCGCGCTACTGTTACCCCTTAGCAGTAGCGCGGCAGGAACAGAACGCGCTACTACTACAATTGCCACACCGGTCCCAACGTGCTAGGTATAGTAGTAGCGCCCTTCTAGAAACGGCGCTACTACTACGGATTTTAACAGCAGCGCGTTTTTCCTCCCCACGCTACTGTTAAAGCTATTCTCACCTAACCCCCCGCGCGGCCTGATTCCCTCTCCTCGGCTTCCTTCCCCAATTCCCCACTCTCTCTTCTCCCCCTCGTCGCCTCTACCTCGCCGCCGTCTCCCCCGACCCCGCCTCGCGGCCGTCTCCCCCGACCCTGCATCACCGTCGTCTCCCCCGACCCAGCTCGCCACCGTCTTCCTCGACCTGCCTCGCCGCCGTCTCCCCCGACCCCGCCTCGCCGCTGTCTCCCCCGACCCCGCCTCGCCGCCGTCTCCCCCGACCCCGCCTCGCCGCGCCTCGGTGCCGCCATCTCCCCCGACCCCATCTCTCTCCCCGGCCGCCCTCTGTAAGTACTCTCCCCTTTCGATCCCTCTTGTTTGCTTAGTATGAACCCTAGCTATTTAGTGCTATAGTATGAACCCTAGGCTATTTTTAGTGCTAGTTAGTTAATTACAATTAGTATTAACCCTATTTAATTAGGTAGTACGAACCCTAGTTAAAAAATGGATACCTATATGGTAATTAGGGCAAGGTACTAATTAGTTAGTAAGAACTAGGTACTAATTAGCTAGGTACTAGTTTATTTTTATTTATAGTAAGTTTATTTTCAGTGAGAACTAATTGAATTAATAGAACTAGTTAGTAAGAACTCGTTGCTATTTTTTTAGTTAAAGCAATTTTTCTCGCATCGACGTGGACGATGCCTATCCCGCATCCTCTCGTCGAGTCGGCAGAGGACGACACCCGCTTGACCAGATGGGCCATGTCCGGGACTGGGCTCCGCCGGGGTGGTACTGGGAGGCGCTACCTACCAGGGGGCGCAGGTTGGTGAGGAGCCAGCCTGTCGTTGACCCGAACCTTCTTTGGTGGTGGTCGCATGGGCCAGTGACGGTCCAGAGGCTCGAGGACCCCGCGGAGGTGGTGCGTCACCCTGTCAGTGAGGAGGACGCGCACGTCCGTCGCTACTTGTTTGCGTTGGAGCACAGGTTCTCCAATACCTGGCAGGTTCTCCAGGGATCTCACTGGAGCTATGATCCCGTGATGGTTCCTTCTCTGTGGGTGTCCACCGCCCGCGCCGATACCCGTCGTGTGCTAGGGTTTTAGTTGTATTAGTGATGTTATATGTATGACACTATTCGGGATGTATTAGTGATAATATTCGACGATGTACGAACACGCATGAGATGCTTTACTTTTGCTTATTCAATGCATGCTAATTTGAGTCATATAAGATATTTTGAAATTTATATCTTGTGTTGCTTAAATAGGATATGTGCTTGCCCAAGTGGCCAGTCTAGAATTTTGTTTAGGTTGGACGGTCCATCTCTGCTGCCTTCAAATGACTTTTTCCGTTGACCGGGTCGAGAGCCCCTGAATCTGACGTTTACCGCCGTGTTGTCTGGGATGTCTTCATTATTTCAATGCTTGTTTTTATTGCGTCATGGCTTCCCATTGTCGTCCTTGATTTTGGATGTGCCTGGGTTGCTGGTGCCGCTGCGGGTCAACCAACCGTCTTCGCTCGCGCAAAAGCGGGTCATAAGGCTTGTTAGGGCTGCCATTGTCCTCGGTTTTTCCTGGTCGAGGTGTCTGGCGAGCCATTCGTCCCGGACACTGTGTTTGAAAGCCGCTATGGCTTTGGAATCCGGGCAGTCAACGATTTGGTTCTTCTTGGTGAGAAATATGTTCTAAAGCTTACGGTCTGACTCTCCGGTTGTTGGATTATGTGACTTAAATCGTCTGCATATGAAGGTCGGACATAGGTTCCTTGAAAATTAGCCCTGAAAGCGTTCTCAAGTTCCTCCCAACTTTCAATTGAGTTTTCAGAGAGGCTTCTGAACCAGTGTCGAGCTGGTCCTTTCAACTTGAGGGGTAGGTATTTGATGGCGTGGAGATCGTCTCCGCAAGTCATATGGATGTGAAGAATAAAGTCCTCAATCCAGACTGCGGGGTCTGTCGTTCCCTTGTATGCCTCGATGTTTACTGGTTTAAATCCCTCTGGAAATTCATGATCCAGCACCTCATTGGTGAAGCACAGGGGGTGCGCGACACCCCTGTATTTGGATGTGTCGTGGCATGCTTCCGACGGATGTAGTGTTCAGTGTCGATTCTGAGCTGGTATTCGATCAGTATAGTCATTTTGGTGGCCATGATGTTGCGTGGGAGCACTCTTCCTGGATCCATAGATGGACCTGGCCATACCGGCTCTTTTGTCCAGGTGCTCACGTAGATCATGTGCTGACTTGTGTGCGGCGTCATTAGCCGCTCTGTCTCGACCACGAGGTGGTCGGTCCGGCAGATCGGTCGTGTTGTTTTTCGGCGGAATGGGCTCTATAGCCTCGTCTTCGAATTCGGGCAGCAGCTTGCGCTTTGGGTAGCTCTTTGTGTGGCGATCACCACCGTATTTTTTGTCAGTGTAAAGCACTTTGTTCCATCTGTGGTTGAGCGTATCCTGCGCAGCCTTAAGCCTTTGCTTCTGCTTCTTCAAGCTCCTCGCGGTGGCGATAATCCTTTTGTGGAGGTTCTCTTGTTCCAAGTGCTTTTCCAGGATGATGAGTGCATCATCGTCCGGACTGTTCTCCTCTCCGGAGATAGGTTTATAAGTTTTATCTTCGGCATCGCTATGATCGGATAGCGGCCCCGGACAATGTTTGCCGTCCCCTGGCTCATCCTGCTCCATCGCTGGGTCGATGGGGTCTTCATTACCTTTGGAGTCGTTTGGGGTATTATTCTTTCTTGTGCCGTTATCGTTGTTTTTGCTGTGGCGGGATTTAGAGCAGCGCCGCTGATGTCGGCGCTTTGGTTGCTTCTCAAGAGGATTATCCTCCGTTGCATCCTTCCGTTCCTCACCGTTGTTTTCTTTGGGTGTGTCCACCATGTATATATCATATGATGAGGTGGCTGTCCAGCGCCCTGTGGGCGGTGGTTCATGTTCTTCTCCGGCATCGTCATTCATACCGTCGATGTCTTCAGAATCGAAATCAAGCATGTCGGTTGAGTCGTCGACAGTGGCTATTAAGTGGGCAGTGGGTGGGAAACGAATTTCTTCATCGTCCGCTTCCCACTCAAGCCGGACATAGTTCGGCCAAGAGTCTCCTGACAGGGAGAGAGATTTTAATGAGCTTAGCACGTCGCCCAAGGTCGAGTGCTGAAAGATATCTGCGGAGCTAAACTCCATGACCGGTGCCCAGTCAGGTCCGATGGGCACGGATGCACGCGGTTCGGAGCCCCTGGTCGGAGACGAGTCCAAGGATCCGAAGACACAGATCTCCATAGGAGTGGGATCTGTGTTCGGCTCTATCGCCGCTGAGTGTGCGGCCTCCGTGGTAGGGTCCATCCACCCATCCTCGGATGGCACGATCTGCTCCGGATTTAAAGCCAGGGCAGCTGTAGGTGCGATCTCCTGAACACCGTCCGATGGCAGATCTAGGTCATGCTCATCACGACTGTAGGGCGCACCTGTGATGGGTTCGAATCCGTCGAAGATCAAGTCTCCACGGATGTCGGCAGTGTAGTTCAGGCTTCCAAACCTGACCTGATGGCCAGGGGCGTAGCTATCGATCTACTCCAGATGGTCAAGCGAGTTGGCCCGCAGTGTGAAGCCGCCGAATATGAAGGTCTGTTCGGGGAGGAAAACCTCACCCTGGATCGCATCGTCGTGGATGATTGAAGGAGCCATCAAGCCTTACCGTGACGACACAGTGGAACTCTCAATGAAAGCACCAATATCGGTGTCAAAACCGACGGATCTCGGGTAGGGGGTCCTGAACTGTGCGTCTAAGGCTAATGGTAACAGGAGGCGGGGGGCACAATGTTTACACAGGTTCGGGCCCTCTCTATGGAGGTAATACCCTACTTCCGGCTTGATTGATCTTGATGATATGAGTATTACAAAAGTTGATCTACCACAAGATCGTAGAGGCTAAACCCTAGAAGCTAGCCTATGATTATGATTGTCCTTGTCCTACGGACTAAACCCTCCGGTTTATATAGACACTGGAGGGGGCTAGGGTTACACAGAGTTGGTTACAGAGAAGGAAATCTACATATCCGAATTGCCAAGCTTGCCTTCCACGCAAAGGAGAGTCCCACCCGGACACAGGACGAAGTCTTCAATCTCGTATCTTCATAGTCCAACAGTCCGGCATAAGTACATAGTCCGGCTGTCCGAGGACCCCCTAATCCAGGACTCCCTTAGATGGCAAGCTTGGCGTTCGGATATGTAGATTCCTTTCTCTGTAACCGACTTTGTACAACCCTAGTCCCCTCCGGTGTCTATATAAACCGGAGGGCTTAGTCCGTAGAGGCAATCATAATCATATAGGCTAGACTTCTAGGGTTTTAGCCATCACGATCTCGTGGTAGATCAACTCTTGTAATACTCATACTCATATTCATCAAGATCAATCAAGCAGGAAGTAGCATATTACCTCCATAGAGAGGGCCCGAACCTGGGTAAACATCGTGTCCCCCGCCTCCTGTTACCATCAACCTTAGATGCACAGTTCAGGACCCCCTACCCGAGATCCGTCGGTTTTGACACCGACAAGCGCCAAAGTGCAATGCGGATCGTGAGCTCCTCCTTGTCCGGCTCGGACGAGCTGTACGGGTTACCAACGACGAGCCCCACCCAGTCGAACTCGTTGGAGTCAGAGCCGGCCATGGCGGAGGGGGCGGAGGGGACCATAGAATGGATTATGAGGGGACGGAGGAGATTGAAGAGGGCAAGAGAAGTGAGTGGAGTGGAGTAGCTTTGGATATGCTTTTTGTCAGGATGGTGGTGGGGTGGCGTGGGCCATACTTGGATGAACCGACGTGCCCGCGGTGTACGGGCGCATCCGGGCCTCCCCATATCCGTCCTACATACGAACTTGATATGAAAGTTGCCGGACAACCCAGGCATTTGGGCTAGGTTTGAGGAGCCCGGTTCGGTTGCTAATTTTCATCAAGACAGTGACCAGACATGCCGGGCGTTTGGGGCGGAAATGGGAGATTCAGCTATAGATGCTCTAAGGTAGTCTTACCTTAAGCCCAAACATGATAAAAAAAAAAGATGTATAATGAATTACCCCCTCGGTCTTATAATATAAGAGCGTTTTTTACACTAGTATAAAAGCGTTTATGGGACGGAGGAAGTATTTTTTTAAGCTCGTTTGGCGCCCAGATATTGGTCGTGGAATTGTGGGTTCACTTTCGAATTCTGCAACCAACTCATTTGGCTGTGGCGGAATCGGCCGCTGGAGTCGTGCTAAGATATCCTCATATGTGTGATGAGAGATATTGTGTTAAGGGCATCTCCAATGCTACTACTTCTAAAATCGACATTGTACATCCACGGACAGTGATATAAGAGCCGTTCATTTAATCGTACCTGCATCAATTTTGAAACAAATTTGAATAAACCAGACAAATTTCATCAAACACGACAAAATTCATAAAAGTTCAAACATAATTTACATAAATAGACGATATTTCGTCAGTTTAACTTGAACTTAAAAAAACATAGACTGTCTATAGTGAAGGTATGGTGTGAATGGCACCGGATCCCGGCTTAAATTAATGAGGCCAGGTGAAGGGACATGAAGCTGGCTTCAATACAGCGCGGTGGCCGGAGTAGGCTTCTCGACCACCGTGTGGGCATTGAAACGGCACAACCTACTCGTTTGGTTGCGTTGCTTTGACCGGCATCAATGCCGTTCAGTCACGTCCGCTCTTCAACAGCCCCGGCGGACTTGAATGCGTGGCAACCGCATCGGGTGGAGAGGATTTTTTGGACAGAAAGGTCTTTGGATGGGACTGAATTGTCGGACGCTGAGTGTGTCCGCCGTCCGGAAGACGGCAAAAGCCCCATGGTTTGCGGAAAAAAAGAGCAATCAGACCCGTTCAGGATCAATGGGTACCCCTTGGATGGCAAATTACGTTCGAAGTCTAAACCGTTTGATCTGAACGCTTGCGAACGGGTTCGAGGGTTTGCGTTCAAGTTGCCCAAAGAGTTTTATTCTTCTGTGAACTAAGCCTAGCTTAGACCACGACAAGGTGCTTCCTGCTCGTGCCGTTGATCGCCAACGTCGTCCGGCAAACCGTCCGCCGTCAAGTCCCAGCCCAGTCACATCTCACACGTCGTTGCCGGCGGCCGTGTGAGTGTCGTACTCGATCCGTACGGCGAGCTAGCTTGTTGGAGTACGTGTCGGTGCCGAGTCACCCAAGAACTCGGCGTCTCATAGTCATCGAATCCGACTAGACTCGGCGTCTCGCTCCCTCTCGCCCAGTTTATATATAGCGTCGCGATCGAGTTGGCTGCGGCAGGCGTCCAAAGATAACACGGTAGAGAGAGGGGATCATCGAGGGAACGAGATTAGCCGGCCATGAGGATCACGCTGGGCATGAGCCTGGAGGCGTGGGTCCCCACGGAAGCGGCGGCGCCTCCCATGGCCATGGGCGCCTGGCGCGCCGGCGAGGTCGTCTGGGGCAACGGCCACTCCTACGTCATGCGCTGGTTCGACGGCGGCCCGGACTCTGGCCGCATCCTGAGGAAGTTCGTCCGCCCGCTCCCTGACCCCGCCGTCAAGCTCCCCGCGGACCTCGTCGCCGGCGACAACGTCGAGGTGCTGGACGGCAGCATGTGGAAGTGGGCCGAGGTCGTGGCCGCCGACCACGACGGCCGGTTCGAGGTCAAGATCGTCGGCTCGGCCCAGGTCCTTACGGCGGACCGCGGCGCGCTCCGGCCCCGGCAGGTGTACGGGGAGAAGGGCTGGGTGGTGCTCCACAAGGGTAACAAGATCCCCGTCGAGAGCGTCGTGCCGTCGCGCCCCATCCCCGGCAAGAGCATCAATGGCAAGGCCAACAATGGCAACAACCTCGGAGGCGGCAAGTTCGCCGCGCCCCATGCCGTCAAGCTCGCGGGCCAGCCGACGATGAAGAGGAGCAGCTGCTCGGTGACGGTGGACGGCGACGTGGCCCCGGATGCCAAGAGGTTCCACTTTCATAGTAGCAGCAAGTTGTTCCCCAAGGAAGCACGGGATGGCAAGAGGTTGCATAGTAGCAGCAAGTTGTTCCCCAAGGATGCAGGATACCCAAGCAATTGTTATCTGATGAAGAAACGGCGGCAAGAGACGAGCAATGATCAATCCTACTATCATGAAGAGGCGTGTGATGTGCTCGGAGGAACAGCAAGAGACAGCAGCGACACCGACGACGGTTCTAGTAGTAGTAGCACGTCCGATCGATCGTCGTCATCGGCGGATGGCAGCGACGGAGACAGCAGCAGCAGCAGCAGCAGCAGCGGAAGCAACAGCAACGGAGGCGTTCCTGAAGTTCCGGCCGCCGGCGAGCATTGCCAAGAAAATCGAGAAGCGTCGATCCCGCCGCCGCCGTCGAGCCGCGAGGAAGAGGGGCAAGATTCCGACGACGGCCGTGCCAGCGTGACAATGCAGCACCGCCCGGCGGATGAGGACGAGGAAGAGGCGGTGACGACGATGAAAGGAAATCGGCAAGCGGCAGAGGTACATGATGACCACGGCCGCGTCCATGGTCTGGAGCTGGAGGCGTACGTGAGCGTGATGAAGGCGTTCCGCGCCACGGGACCGCTGAGCTGGGCCAAGGAGGAGCTGCTGTCCGACCTCCGCCTGCACCTCCACGTCTCCGGCGACGAGCACCTGCAGCTCATAAGGAGCTTAAACGGCGGCAATAGCAAGACACGAAGAAACTAATGCTAGTTTGTCACTAGACTAGAATCCGGCCTAGCTAGCCCAGTGATAGATTCTCCTGCTGTATAGTAGTACATGGATGAAGTAATTATTTGGCTTCTTCGTGTTTGTAAAAACATGCATGAGTACTCTCTGATCAAGCAGTAGAACGCTCCCAACATGCACTTGCGCAAGATCTCATGATGATCATATACTATATCACTATGTTACAATTACATATGAATTTGGATAACCTTAGTAGAATTCAAAGAAATTCGAGTATTTACCCCCCAAAACTACCACTTTACATGCACCCGGTCTCAGAAATCTACCACATTTAACTTTGTGTCTAAAACCTACCACTTCTGTCATACTCCCTCCGTTCCATAATGTAGTGCCTATAGATTTTTACAAAAGTCAAACATTACAAACTTTGACCATGTTTATAGAGAAAGTAGGTACATCTAGAATACCAAATGCACATCATAGGATACATCGTGAGTTATATTTTCACAATGTACATGTTTGTTATTGTAGATGTAGACAGATTTCTCTATATACTTGGTCAAAGTTGGTAAAGTTTGACTTTGACAAAAATATATAGGCACTACATTGTGAAATGGAGGGAGTAAAAAATTGCTAAAAACTGTCGTTTTTAGTTAACAGCTGATTTAGACGATTTAAACATATTTATGGCAGGCGGGACTCACATGTCAGGACTGATGTGGCACAACTCCATTTGGTTAACTGTTAAGTTGACCGCAGGGCCCATGTGCCATCATCAACACTCCTCTGCCAAATGAATGGGTTATAGAATTCGAAAAAGAATCTGCGATTCCGCACCCAATACCTGTGTGCTAAATGTAAGAGACAATTCATTATACATCCTTTTTGTTTTGTCATATCTAGTCTTAAGGTCAACTCCACCGCGCGATCCTAAACAGACGTTCGTTTTGTCTTGATTCTGTCCGTTTGGGTAGGACAACGGGGTCGTGTCCAGACAGTTTCCGGGATGCGGTGGCCATGCGTCCAGCGCGCGGACGCATCCCGACCGCATCTTGTTCGTGTGCACATTTCTTTGCAAGTCCTTAAACTTTTTTTATCATTCATTTTTGGTACATGACAATACATCATCACATTTTGACTAGTAAAGCAAGGCCAAAAAAAACAAGAACCACAAGAATACATTTGAGAAGATACTCAACTTCCATAACTGCTCCCTTGAGTTGGGTTAGGGCCTTCTCGATGCACTCATTATTGATCTGTGGAGGAGGCTCGACGTTGCACCCTCCTTTCTTCTTCAAGCCAGAAGTCGATGTTGCTTCCTCACACGTAGTATTGTGTCTAGCCTTTAATCTAGCAACAAGTGCACTTGGCTCATCTACAGCCTCTAGGCTAGCTAAAAGTGCACGAACATGTACTAAATTTCGCTCTATCAATATATCAATGTACTCTTCTTCCCAATACCAAAACTTGCATCCATTCTACACAATAAAACTTAAAGTTAGCACAACTAGTCTAACCCGAGAGCACAAACCGAAGCTAAAAAGAGCACATACCCCATCGTTTAAGCACTTGATGAACACCCATAAGGGATGCTCCGGCGTTGTAGACACGTGGCGCACGACCATCCTTGGGCAGTGGCCGCACTTGATGAGGGGCAACGGTGCGCCGACGAGCTTTTGGGCAAGCACCGAGCCCGGCCGGCCTCCATTCGTGTATCTGCCGGTGGACCACCGACGGTGTAGATCCGAGCGGCTAGAGGACGAGCCACTGCCTGCATGTGGCCTTGCGGCCCTGCCAGGGCCTTCCGGCGAGGTACCCGGCCAGTCCATGCCGCGGCCCGGCCTCCCACAGCCGGGCGAGCTCAAGACCGACCAGATCCGCCCCAAATCCGGCCGGCGAGTGCGCAAACCAGGTGGCCGTGGTTGGGTAGCTTGGCGGCGACGAGGGGAAGGGGCTGGGCGAGCGCGCGTCCGAGTTGCACGGCTGCAATGGCAGCGGCGGCGGCGGCGAGGGAAAGAGTGGGGAAGAGTGGAGAAGAGTGAAGTGGGATGCGGCCAGAGGGAGTGAGGGAGCGGATAGAAAAAAGCCTGTCCTGTGCCACCGACGGGCGGGCCAGGGAAGGACACGTGCAGACGGCCGGTGCGTCCGCGTAGTGTCCGTTTCACCCCAAAAGCAGCACAAACTTGGGCCGCGGATGAGTTGAAAGCGGACACAAAACAGACAAAAGTCTATTTGCTCCCGTGCGCTAGGCCGCCCGGTTTGTCCATTTTACCCCAAACGAACGGGGCCCGGATAGGATGGGGTCGCGCGGTGGAGTTGGCCTAAGGTAAGACTAGCTTAGAACATCCACAACCGGATCCTCATTTCTAAGCACAATATAGGCTAGCACTCCGGCACTCACGGATGGACCAGAATGGGAGCTCCTCCTCGACGGCGTCCCTGAGCTCGTGGGTCGGCAATTCTTTCTTCGCAGCAGCCCGACACCATCATGCCCGCTCCCTGCCATTGACAGCGAGGCGGCAGCGCGAGATCGAGCAGGGGTGCCCGGCACCGCCAGTACCGGCCCCTGTTGGGAGCCGTTGGGTGCTAGTGCCCGCACCCCCAGCCCGCCCGCGCGACAGTGGCAGCCGGAGATGGTGGGCCATGCCTACCGCCAGGTGATGAAGGCGGCGCGCAGCACAGCTACCGTTCATCCAGATCAGCACGGGAGCCGCTGCCGCCCACTGAGGATGACGTGACGCTCCGCCTCGCAATCCGCTGGCCCTACACCCTCGATGGACATAGATGCCCGCCGCCTCCGTCGCAAGAACGCGACGGCTCTCCGTCGCGTGCTCGAGGAGTCGGTGAAGGTGGCATGGTTGAAGGAGGTGGTGGTGACAGAACCACGCCACCCGCCGCGTTGCGGGCTTCCTTAGTCCGTCTCGTCCTCCAGCTCCGACGGCGACAGCGGCAGTACGATGGACGACGACCAACCACCCACCAAGGATGCGTACGGCACGGACAACCGTCCAGACCCCCAAGGGGACGCAACCGACGAGGGAGTGGTGAACTACGGGCGCCCGTGTCCATTTATATCTAAGTTTTTTTTGTTTATAATTAGCTAAAATTTAAACTGTTCAGATCCTTTTGTATTATGTGGATGTCCGACGTCGGAGGTGCTAAGTTTTATGCTATATCGTGTGATCAACGTAGTTTGCATGTGTTTGTATGAAGAGTCAATTACATCACTGGTGCTAGAACTTGACATGAATGGTCACTTTAGTGCTACAAGTTGTAGTGTACATTAAAGTGATGCAAAAACTTGACTTCGCAGTGCAAATACGGTGCAAAACTCGTTTGTATATGTCCACGACGCTGATGAGGCATGCCAACAAAGCTTGGGGCCCGCTGTCAATGACGGGATAATGAGGACAGGCCGTGCGGCTTGCTCTTTTTGAAAAAGGTTTTTTTTTTTGCACAAAAAAAACGCTGGGAGGACCACCTGCACAAAACGCATTGAGGAAAAAAATAGCACACACAGGGTTTCGAACCTATAACCAGCAGGTAACAATACCCTCAAAAAAAAAACACCTGAAAAAAAACCAGGTAACATGCGATGTGAGCGCACCTAACCACCGGCCAATGAGACATTCCGTGCCAGCGACCTGAAGATTTCAGGCATACACGATTAACTACCAGGGCCACCAAAATTTGTTTGCTAAATAGGCTATTGTACTGAGACCACTTATATATATATATATATATATATATATATATATATATATATATATATATATATATATATTCTTTAGACAATATAATTTTTTACTTATAGGTATTGCACACGATTTTTCGTAAATCATAAGTATTTTGTTTCCTAAAAGTTTATAAACAGTTTTGAAAGCATGAAAACGTTTATATACTGCATGCATGTTTTATTAAAAAGGTGAATATTAAAATTATACGAATTTACATATTTTAATAAATGTTTATATAATTTAGAAAACATTAATGTATGTAGTTTTAAATGGTTAAATATTTTATTAAAAATGTCGCTGGTGACCTCAGGTATGATCTTCATATTTATTAGTATTTCTTGTTCCTGGGACAACTTACTGTTATTTATTGTTTTCAATATATTCAACATTTCTAAAACTACATTAATTTTTTAAAATTTCTATGAACTTTTATAAATATTTGTATAATTTTAAATTAACGTTTTTAATAAAATATTAATGCAATATATAGATTTTTCATGCTTTTGGAAAATGCTTATGTGCTTTTAGGAAAAATAATAATGCTCCATGAAAAATCATGTGCACATTTATAAGGAAAATATTATATTTTCTAAAGAATAAAAACGTGGCTTCAATATAAAAGAACCATTAGCCTATGTATAAGAAACAATCTTTGTCGGGTGTTGGTTTGCACTATCGGGATAGGAGGTCGCTGGTTTGACTGTTGGATTTTTTTCATTCAAAGTTTAGAGTTTTAATTTATGTTGTTAGGCCAAACTGGTATAGAAAATATTTATTATCATAGAGAACTAAATGTCGTCAGGCCTGGTGGTTAATCGCCAATTTGTAAAATATGTAGGTCCTTGGTTCGAACCACTAAGGTGCACCTTTTTCATTTGTGTTCAAAAAGAATTAATTTACACTATTAGTACTGATCACAAATGAACAGGAAACTTGATCGGTTGATTTGGTAAGGCTTGCAGGACCTGCGGGTTTGAGGTTCGAAACCTAGCGGGTACAATTTTCCTATCAGTGCTATTTTTGACAGTTGGGCCACCTAGTGTTATTTTTGTGCGAAAAAAACTGAAGGTTTTTTTTGCAAAAAGAGCAGGCCACACGCCTTGTCCCCATCGTCTGACAGCGGGCCTCATGCCAAGCTAAGACGCCTAGTCAGCGTCATGAATGTACAAAAACAAGTTTTGCACCGTATTTGCACCGCAAAGCCAAGTTTTTGCATCACTTTAATGTACACTACAACTTGTAGCACTAAACTGATCATTCATGCCAAGTTCTAGCACTAGTGATGTAATTGACTGTTGTATGAATAGAGTTACTAGCAAATTTGAGGTTCGTGGTTATGAAGTGAGGGAAATGACAATTGTGCGGCGCTGGACACGTTTGGAGAGGCACAATTTGCTACTTCCTCATAGTTCATTTTGTGGGGCGTTGATTCGTGATCCAACGGCAACACACTCTACTCTACACAGCGCCGTACCGGCCGCAGCTCATCATAGCACAGCTCGCACCCGCCGCGTCCGGCACGTGCTCCGGCGACTCTCACCGTCTCACCGTCTCACCGCCGGCCCAATGGCCCCTCGCTCCGCACCCATTCCGGCATGATCAAGCCCGTCGCCGACCTCCTCCACGATGTCTCGCCCGCGCCCTGCACTGGCCTCGTCCGCCGACGCCCACGTCTCCTCGCTCCTCCTGCTCCTGCCTCCCCTCACCGTCTCCCCGCTCCGGCTCTCCCTCCCCGCGCTTTCCTTCCTATGCTCACGCCGTCCGTCTCGCCATCTTCCCCGCACGCCGCAACACCCCGAACCAATATATGCGGCTTCCCGCATATCGTTCCCCCTTGTCAAGATTCGTCAGCTCACCCTTGCCCGTGTCCTGTTCGATGAAATGCCGCAGTCTGGTGTTCGCCTGGGTGAGCATGTTTACACGGCTGGGAATCGGGCTACAGCGAGGCAGGGAATCTCACGGCACGGAGAGGCTCGTGGCGAGGATTGGGGGTCAAGGTCAGCATGGTGTCGTATGTACTGCTGTATGGATTCAGATAAGGTCAGCATGGTGTCGTATGTATCAACATTCAACTTTGCAAAAGGTGGATGATGGAGTATGTTTGATAGGATGCGGGAGAAGGGAGTCAGAGTTACAGTTTATCCATACATTTCCTTAATTAATGATGCTGCAAGGAGGATTTGGACATGGCAGACGGGCTTTCTGGGGGAGATGGCTAAGATAAGAGTGACACTGAATGTAGCTTCATATTCTCCACTCATAGCTGGTCTTTATAGAGAAGGGGGTCTGTCCAGTGCCATGGAACTCCACCTTAGATGGCTGAGAAGGGTGTTGCATGGACTCCTTATATGTTAACAGCCCTCATCAATGGTTTCTGCCAAATGAAGCTTCTCGGTTGTTTAATAAGATGATTGACAGAAATCTAGTACCAAATGAAACAGCTTTTAATGTCATGATGATAGAAAGGTATTTCCTGGTAGGTAATATAAAGAGGCATTCCAGTTGTATGATGAAATGGTGGATAGGGGCCTCAAACCTGGCAATTACACAATCTGGGGCTGCCAGAATATACAGTCGCTTCTTCCAGGTGCACAATCTCACTCTTAGGTTGTACTTCCTGTCATGTTTTGGTAACTACATTTTGGTTCGACAATGCTATAACAATTATTGCAACTCTCAGTGATTGTACTCCTGTGGGCAATTGTTTTTTTCTTTCTGCTGTCTCTTGGTGTTGTTTTTTCCATGTCAGTTTCCCTTTTGCATAGAGATTGGCTGGCTATTCCAAAAATAGGCCAATTACATGCTTACTCTCAATGTTTTTTGTGTGTGCTGCAAGGAATGAGATAAGGAAAGTCAATCTTAAACTATGCCTCCTGCAGTCCTGCTCCTCTACTCTGCCATCTCCAGATCAATCAAGGATGACCCCAAGTGCACATTCTCTTGTAGTACTAGCACTGTCCGGTGTCAGTTGCTACTTAGATTCTGGTTATTTTCTTTTCGAGAATGATTATGTTGGAATATTGCGAGTACTTGATGGGAATTGATGTGGGATGTGCTAGTATGTAGCTGGGTAACTTGGTTTCACGCGCGTTAGAAGGATTACATGTTTTGCTGCTTTTTGAAACTGAATGATATTAATGCATTTCTAGTCTGATTTCTGTTTTGTGACAAATTCCTCGTGCTTTCAAATATATGCATTTCTTACTGGATATGTGAAATATTAAGGTCAATTTCTGTTACTACTGGGTAATGCCCTCTATGTCTTTTTTTTGGTATACATGGATAGTACTTTGTTAACAGTCTGACTGCTGATTTGCTTGGAGCGATAAATTCATGTTGCCAGCCTTCTGGATTGAGGATGTGATTTCTCAAATCTTTGCAAATTTTAAGAATCCATGTAATATGCTGAAAATTGCTATTGCTATAGTGCTATTGTAGAACACCAGGATTTTACATTCTACATTTATCTGATACAGTTGCAAATAAAATAGCTCCGACAACAAATGCTAACTAAAATTACATATGCAACTCCTATTATTGCAGGATCATATCATTCCAGATTGAATGTCTTGAGCCGAGGCTCCCCTTTTGCTCCATGTTCCCCAATATGCTTACCAGCAAACCCGAGGTACGCATCTCTGATTGCATGTGGTAGGACTAGGGTTCCTACCGGCTCTACTCTGTAGGTTATACGGGCATAACAGCGAGGGTTGGGGGCGAGGGTGGCGGCTCCGGCATGTTGGCGCCGTCGCGAGGGAGAAGAAGGGCGGCGGCGGCTAGGGTTCCGGCTCTTCTAGAGTCGGGCAATATGATAGAACTATCTTTATTGCTTAATCTGAAAAGGTATCTTACAACTAATATTTATAACCTCAAAACGACTAGCCTAAGATAACTTGCATAAGAATTAATCTAATATAACTTGTGGGCTAAGATTGCCCGGTGGGCCTCTACGGCCGTAACACTTCTCCCCGCCTGCACAAACAGCTCGTCCTCGAGCTGTAAGGTGGGGAAGCGCTAGCGGAACTCCTCGAGGCGATCAACCAGCGTCAAACACCTTCTCGACAGCTGGGGCGGCCAGGTCGGCGGCGACGGCGTCCTCCGGAATGTAGTCTGCAACCTCCAGGTAGAAGAGTCGCGGGCAGGCATGGCCAGGTGTGTAGGGCTCGTCGCAGTTGAAGCACAATCCTTGACGGCGACGCTCGAGGAGCTCGGCTGAGGTGAGCCGGCGAACGGGCGTCCCGCGGTCGCGGCGAGGGGTGCCGTAGAAGCCTGCGCAGGCCGACCCTGCGCGGAATCCGGCCCTGGTAGCGACCCAACGGTCTGGGACGGTGATTCCTGCTGGATGGCCACCGCGCGACGCTCGAACGCGCGGGCGTAGTACATGGCCGACTGGAGATCCTGGGGTCCGCGAAGCTCCACGTCGGCGCTAATGTGATCCGGAAGGCCGCCGACGAAGAGCTCAGCCCGCTGCAGGGCCGTCACACCTGGCGCGTGACACGCCAGGGCCTAGAAGCGGTCGGCGAAATCCTGCACCGTGGAGGTGAAAGGTAGGCGGCCCAACTCGGCCAATCGGCTCCCGCGTAATTGCGGTCCGAAGCGAAGAAGGCACAGCTCGCGGAAGCGCTCCCACGGGGGCATGCCGCTCTCGTCCTGCTCGAGGGCGTAGTACCATGTCTGGACGGCCCCGCGGAGATGGTAGGAAGCCAGCCAAGTGCGCTCCGACGCGGGTGTGCGCTGCCCGCGGAAGAACTGGTCACACTGGTTGAGCCAGTTAAGCGGGTCGTCTGAGCCGTCATAAGTGGCGAAGTCGAGCTTGGCAAACCGGGGCGGTTGCTGGTTTGGCACGCCATGGCCCACTGCCTCGGCGGTGCGGAGAGCTGATGACGGTGCTTGGTCCATGGTGGGAAGGCCGGCGTAGGCCCCCGTGGCCCCTGACGCCCCGGGCTGTAACTGGGAACCCGACGGCTCCCGGGCCTCCGTGTAAACCGGCGGAGGCGATGTCCCGTGGAGCCAGCCCGGAAGCGGAGATGGTGACGATGGGAACCGGACCTCCTGGATCGGAAGACCGCCTGGCGCGAACCGGACCAGGCTAGGGCTGGGCGGTGGCGGCGGCGGAACCTGCACTGTGGCCGCCGGGAGGGACGGCGAGGCGGTGGGTGGCGCGGCCCAGGCCGGCCACTGCGGGCCCTGGGCGGCGCGGGTGGCGCCGCGAGCACTGGCGTCGGCCACTAGGGCCAGGGCGGCGTGGAAGCGGCCGGCGATGGTAGCGCCGGGTAGCCCCCGACGATGGCCGCGGGGACGGAGTAGGCCGGCCACTGCGGGCCCTGGGCGGCTGCTGGCGGCGCGGGTGGCGCCGCGAGCGCTGGCGTCGGCCACTGTGGCCAAGGCGGCGTCGGAGCCGCCGGTGATGGCCGCGGGAACGGAGTACCATGGCAGCGCCGGCTGTCCCGCGGTCGCGGCCGGATGGAGCTGCGGGGGCAGCCCGTACGGGCTAGCCAAGTAGAGGCGGATGCCCTGGACCGCGACGACCAAGTCGTTGAGCATGCCGGCCATGGCCTCTAGCGTAAACTGTTGCGGCACAGGGGGAGGCGACGACGGCGCGTGTTGGACGGGGGGTGGCGGCAGGCCGTGGCCCGGCGCGGTGCCGGGTACAGGGAAGATCGGCGCCGAGAGCGACGCCGTGGTGCCCGCGGAGAGCGAGGCCGTGACGCCCGGCGATGAAGCGGTGGCGGTGGTGGAGTTGACGGGCAGCGGCGGTGGTGGCGGTGGCGGCGGAATTGGAGGCGGCGAAGACATGGTCGAAACCCGGGTACCTGATACCAAATTGGTAGGACTAGGGTTCCTACCGGCTCTACTCCGTAGGTTATACGGGCAGAACAGCGAGGGTTGGGGGCGAGGGTGGCGGCTCCGGTGTGTTGGCGCCGTCGCGAGGGAGAAGAAGGGCGGCGGCGGCTAGGGTTCGGCGCGGCTAGGGTTCCGGCTCCTCTGGAGCCAGGCAATATGATAGAACTATCTTTATTGCTTAATCCGAAAAGGTATCTTACAACTAATATTTATAACCTCAAAACGACTAGCCTAAGATAACTTGCATAAGAATTAATCTAAGATAACTTGTGGGCTAAGATTGCCCGGTGGGCCTCTACGGCCGTAACAGCATGCATCTCTACCGCTGCATTTCTTATCAACATCCGCTCTCGGGGCTGTGTCTTTGAGCAGGATACGCCAAGCCTGAAGACAGAAACCAAGCACTCCTGGATTCTACTACTTGTCATATCATCCTTTGGTTCTCCATGCAGCCAGATTGTTGGGTCAGCTATCTCCAAGGTTCTATCCGGAAGAGCATCCTCGACAAATTTATGCAGATCCAGTGAATCCCCAAATGTTTCATCTATTGGGCTTCTTCCAGTAAACATCTCAAGCAGCAATATGCCAAGACTGTAAATATCACCATGAGTGGATACCACAGAGCCTTCTCCATACTCTACAGTTATGCAAAGTTGTGTGGTTAGCATGCCATATTTGAGTGAAAAGTAAAAGATACTAATATTCAAGAATTCCAGTCACCTGGAGCAACATAGCCTATGGAGCCTCTTATTCCAATTGAGCTATATGAATTTTGCATTCCCCTGCTTGTATTTTCTTGAAGGATCCTTATGCCAAAGTCTCCAACTCGGGCGCTCATGTTGTCAGAAAGAAGAATGTTGCTTGGCTTAAGGTCGCAATGGATTACCGATGGTTGACAGTAGTTGTGTAGATATTCTACTGCGTCCACAATATGGACACCAATATCAAGCCTCTGGGCAAGACTGAGTGTGTTGCTTGTAGTGGGCTCTTGAGATTTTGGATGAAGCCAACCAGCCAAGTTACCATTGGGCATGAACTCAAAAATCAATGCCTTGAACTCTTGACCTTGGTGGTTGATGCTTGAACAAGAGGTAATGATCTTAACGAGACAACGGTGTCGTATCCTTCTCAGGGCTTCACATTCAGTCTCAAAACTCTTGGAATACCTAGATTGACCAAGATTAAACACCTTGACAGCCAATGTTCTTTCCTCATTGTCCAAGACACACTTATAAACCGCTCCATAACTTCCTGATTTCCTGCTAGAATTAGTATGTTAAGGTTTGCCAAGCTACCAACATCATTAGGAAGGGGTCCAGAAAAGGAATTGTATGACAAGTCCAAGTACCAAGAGAGGCTGGATAGTTTAAAAATATCTCTTGGAATCGAACCGTTAAGTTTGTGATTCTTTGACAAGTCAAGTACGAAGAGGTTTTTCAACTCCCCCATGCTTGCCGGAATTGGTCCTTCCAAGTTGTTGTATGCATAAAACCTATTCAATTGTGAAAGATTTCCCAGAGATGACGGTACGAGGCCAGACAATGTATTATTGTACAAGCCCAGCTCAATCAAGTTCTCTAGCTTACCAATGCTATCCGGAACCACTCCTGATATGGAAGTATTTGCTATTAGCACCACGTTGAGACCAACCAGATTGCCAATATCTGCGGGTATAATCCCAGAGATCCTAGTGTCATCTAAGTATAACTGTTGGAGACTTGTCGAGAGGTTTACAATTGAACCTGGTAGTTGTCCTCCAAAAGAATTGTTGCTGAGTATCAATTTCTGCAGCTGGCTGCAGTTTGCCAAAGAAGTGATGAATTCCCACCCCTTGTTGTCGTTCGCTTCAAGCTTATTGTCAGCCAAGTTCAGATATTGGAGAGCTCCCATCTTCCCCAATGTGGGAGGTACATACCCACTAAACCCATTCTGCACGAGGCCAAGTGCTACAAGGGAAGAAATGTTTGATATTGAGGAGGGGATGGTTCCTGTGAAGTGATTTCGACCCAAGGCAAGGGTTTTCATCATGGGGAACTTGCTTCCAATATCATCCAGAATGCTTCCGTGCAGCATATTTACCCCTACATTAAGTAATTCCAGAGATGACAAGTTGTAGAGAGAATTTGGGAAAGCATACCAGAGAGGTTGTTTCTGACGACAGTGAACTGCCGCATGTTGTGGAGGGTGCCGAGCCCTGGCGTGGTTGAGTCCACGAGTTGTTTAAGGCCGAGATCAAGGTTTTGCAGACAGGGAACGTGCCGGAGAAGGAGTTGTCGCTCAAGTCGAGTCTCCGCAGTCGACGGAGCCGGCCAAGGCTTGCTGGAATCTCCCCATGGAACCAGTTGAAGCTCAGGTTGAGCGTCCACAGGAACGTGAGGTTCCCGAGGGCTACGGAGAGCGCTCCGTAGAATGCCCTGCCGTCCAAGCGCAGCGCCACCGCCCGCTTCGGCGTCCAGTGGCTGCACGTCACGCCCTCCCAGCTGCAGAAGCCGGCGCTGCTGTTCCACGAGGCCAGCGCGCCGCGCTCGCTGATCTGCTCTCTGAAAGCAAGCAGCGCGGCCTCGTCGCCAGCGCTCACCATGGCGATCAGCAGAGCGCCTACTACTACTAGTGACCATGGCAAGCTCTTGATCCCCGTTGCCATTGCCCAGTATGCTTATGGTTCTCCAAATAGCAGTTTCTTCCTCTTGAGATATAACCTGATGTGGTCATATGTGCCTTGCCGCCTTGACTGCTAAAATTTCAAGGGCGAGTTCGCCGCTTGGCTGAACTTCAAGCCGTCTACAAATGATGTAGTCTTACTCCTCTTTTGTGAAACCTGCAGGATTCATTCTCATTGCCATGCCCATACTGGTTCCAGTTATGGTTTCCGAGCAGCAACTTCTTCCATCAGATATAATATAATCTGGTCATACCGTCTTGCATTTATTTATTTGTCTGAAAGCGTAGTGCTAGAATTTCAACAGCGCCTTCACTGCTCAGCTGAATTTGAAGAAATGTTGCGGACCTTTTAGTCCTCTTTTTGACAAACCTGTAGGATTGATTCTCTGGAGTTGACAACCATATGTGCGTCGAATCGATCGGTGATGACCACCACGAGCCGCCGACGGTGTAACACCACACGGACACGTGGATTGATCCTGCTTGCGCTGAAGATGCTCGGGGCCGAACTTCCATCCGAACGCTGAGTTGAAATCCGTTGTAACTACGGCATTCCTGAGTAGTTCCAAAGTCTGACGGACAGAAAGATGATGTGTCATCTGATTGCCTCGGTCCTTCGGAGCTTTTTCCAAATCAAAACGGAGTAGCAGATAGGTGCATGTATCTGGAAGAAGATGGGAGTTCAGAATTCAGATGCAAGGTACTGTGGGTGTTTATATTTTAGTCTTCTCGATCTGATCCGACGCACTGGGCGTTCCTGTAAACTGCTGGAGATCGGTGCTGGGCGTTCCTGTAAACTGCTGGAGATCGGTGCTGATGCATGCATTTCTGATTCAAGATTTCTTTTTCCACCGAATGTTTAAGCTGTTCTGCTTTTCTAATCTCATACTGTCTCTATACCGAAATATAAGACGTTTTTGTGGTTCAACAGAGGGAGTATATATTGTCTAGCATATCCATCTGCTGTTGCTGTGCCGTCGCGGCGCAGTCGGTTTTGGTTGCTTCGCGTCATACCTTATAGCTATATAAAAAGCTAGTCCATCTAACCCTTTTGATTTTAATTTTTTTTACTGTTGTAGTTATGATTCCGAAATGTGCTGGCCTCTTCAGGCAGCTGTTGGATGGGCACAAAAAACAGTTAAAAAGATTACAAAAAAAATGTCAAGAGTGGGCCGAACTTCCATCCGAACGCTGAGTTGAAATCCGTTGTAACTACGGCATTCCTGAGTAGTTCCAAAGTCTGACGGACAGAAAGATGATGTGTCATCTGATTGCCTCGGTCCTTCGGAGCTTTTTCCAAATCAAAACGGAGTAGCAGATAGGTGCATGTATCTGGAAGAAGATGGGAGTTTAGAATTCAGATGCAAGGTACTGTGGGTGTTTATATTTTAGTCTTCTCGATCTGATCCGACGCACTGGGCGTTCCTGTAAACTGCTGGAGATCGGTGCTGATGCATGCATTTCTGATTCAAGATTTCTTTTTCCACCGAATGTTTAAGCTGTTCTGCTTTTCTAATCTCATACTGTCTCTATACCGAAATATAAGACGTTTTTGTGGTTCAACAGAGGGAGTATATATTGTCTAGCATATCCATCTGCTGTTGCTGTGCCGTCGCGGCGCAGTCGGTTTTGGTTGCTTCGCGTCATACCTTATAGCTATATAAAAAGCTAGTCCATCTAACCCTTTTGATTTTAATTTTTTTTACTGTTGTAGTTATGATTCCGAAATGTGCTGGCCTCTTCAGGCAGCTGTTGGATGGGCACAAAAAACAGTTAAAAAGATTACAAAAAAAATGTCAAGAGTGGGCCGAACTTCCATCCGAACGCTGAGTTGAAATCCGTTGTAACTACGGCATTCCTGAGTAGTTCCAAAGTCTGACGGACAGAAAGATGATGTGTCATCTGATTGCCTCGGTCCTTCGGAGCTTTTTCCAAATCAAAACGGAGTAGCAGATAGGTGCATGTATCTGGAAGAAGATGGGAGTTTAGAATTCAGATGCAAGGTACTGTGGGTGTTTATATTTTAGTCTTCTCGATCTGATCCGACGCACTGGGCGTTCCTGTAAACTGCTGGAGATCGGTGCTGATGCATGCATTTCTGATTCAAGATTTCTTTTTCCACCGAATGTTTAAGCTGTTCTGCTTTTCTAATCTCATACTGTCTCTATACCGAAATATAAGACGTTTTTGTGGTTCAACAGAGGGAGTATATATTGTCTAGCATATCCATCTGCTGTTGCTGTGCCGTCGCGGCGCAGTCGGTTTTGGTTGCTTCGCGTCATACCTTATAGCTATATAAAAAGCTAGTCCATCTAACCCTTTTGATTTTAATTTTTTTTACTGTTGTAGTTATGATTCCGAAATGTGCTGGCCTCTTCAGGCAGCTGTTGGATGGGCACAAAAAACAGTTAAAAAGATTACAAAAAAAATGTCAAGAGTGGGCCGAACTTCCATCCGAACGCTGAGTTGAAATCCGTTGTAACTACGGCATTCCTGAGTAGTTCCAAAGTCTGACGGACAGAAAGATGATGTGTCATCTGATTGCCTCGGTCCTTCGGAGCTTTTTCCAAATCAAAACGGAGTAGCAGATAGGTGCATGTATCTGGAAGAAGATGGGAGTTCAGAATTCAGATGCAAGGTACTGTGGGTGTTTATATTTTAGTCTTCTCGATCTGATCCGACGCACTGGGCGTTCCTGTAAACTGCTGGAGATCGGTGCTGATGCATGCATTTCTGATTCAAGATTTCTTTTTCCACCGAATGTTTAAGCTGTTCTGCTTTTCTAATCTCATACTGTCTCTATACCGAAATATAAGACGTTTTTGTGGTTCAACAGAGGGAGTATATATTGTCTAGCATATCCATCTGCTGTTGCTGTGCCGTCGCGGCGCAGTCGGTTTTGGTTGCTTCGCGTCATACCATATAGCTATATAAAAAGCTAGTCCATCTAACCCTTTTGATTTTAATTTTTTTTACTGTTGTAGTTATGATTCCGAAATGTGCTGGCCTCTTCAGGCAGCTGTTGGATGGGCACAAAAAACAGTTAAAAAGATTACAAAAAAAATGTCAAGAGTGGGATTTGAACCCACGCCCTTTCGGACCAGTACCTGAAACTGGCGCCTTAGACCAACTCGGCCATCTTGACGTTTTGTTCACTTTGACGAAATTAAAGTTTATATGGCAGACTAGTTCCCAAACTCACGAATGTCACAATCGTTTTCATTTATTTTCAGTCATTTGGTTCGGTGAAGTTGCACATAGAATGCAAAACTGTATACGTAATTTGGCAAATCCTTAGTCTCCTCCTAGACTGGCATCCTCTATAATCTGAAGGTGTCTCGTATGCTTCTCAAGCTTGACATCGTCGGGGCTTTTGACTCCGTCTCTTGGCCCTTCTTCCTCAGGCAACTCGGCTTTGGCCCTGGTGAGCGGGAGTGTAATTTTGATTTCCTGTCTTCGACGTCCATGTGTGTACTTCAATAGCGTGTTGGGTCTACTGATTGGTCACAAGACTCACAATAAGGGGCTTGTTAAGGCGACCCCTTATCATTGATGCTATTTACGCTTGTCATGAACATCCTCAACTCCATGATCCAACGTGTGGTGCAACATGGGGTCCTCCACCGCCTCACCATGCATCATGCGACATCTATGGTCTCCGTGTGTGTCGACGATATAGTGGTCTTCTGTCGCTGAGACAAACGCAACATCCTCGCCATTAGGGAACTCTTGTGAGTCTTTTGCGTTGCTTCCGGACTATACACCAACTACACATGATCCAAATGTTCGCTGCACTAGTTGAACATCATTAGGAACGAGATGGCGTGTCCCATCTCAAATCTCCCTATTCCCTACCTTGTTCTTCCCTCCTCTGCCCTGAAGGTACCTATGTCTCCGTGCTTCTACTGATCGACGGGCTTGAGAAGAAGTTGTCACTTGGAGGGATTCCACGCTGTCGAAGAGGGATGCACTAGTGCTAGTCAGACATGATGTGCACAATGCCAGTGCACTTATGATGGTCGCCTTCAACAAGTCCATCCCCAGGTACGTGAATCGTGTCATCTGCTGCATCCTTTGGGTTGGCTAGAAGGACGACCACGATGTCCATTGCTTGTCAACTGTTAGAGGGTGTGCCGACCACTATCGATTGGTGAGCTCAAAGTCCCACTGTCGAGGAGTTTCCTGTGTTTATTTTAGTGCTCACGACCTGATCCGATGCACTCTGTTTGAGTATGACATAGACAAAATCGGATCGTGTGCTTAGAAAAAGAGAATAAGGAAAAGAGAACCTTAATGGCGGCAACCACATTGAAACTAGATGATGCACCGTATATTGTCACGTAAGCTTTATTGTGTTTGATTATTATATGATTGTAAAATATTTATTAAATATAAATAGCATAATATATAAAAATTCCGATGCATATTTGCACGATGATATTGTTCTTTTCCACGTACTCCCTCCGTTCCAACTTACTCGTCGTGGTTTTAGTTCAAATTTGAACTAAAACCACGACGAGTAAGTTGGAACGGAGGGAGTACGTTGCATGCTGAGGTGACATACTTACATGTTATAAGAAAAATAGGTTAGCGTGGCTAATTATTTAGATATAGAAGATTTCATTATTTTTTCTAAGTCAATATTGAAGATGATCTGGTACCGTGTTCCCTTCTCCAACCTCGAGCCAGCCCTACCTTCACAGCTTTCCTTCCCATCATCGCCTCCAGTCCCGTGGCAATGCTGCAATGGCCCTCGTCTCTCTTCCTCCTCCCCTCCTCTCCCCTGAGATCCGGACCCTCCCTTTCCCGGCGAGCTCGCCAAGTTCGCATCCTCTTAATTTCTAATTTCGCGGAGCACTCTGGCTCACTTGTACTACTGTAATCCCCTCGAAAAGAAAAACTTGTACTACTGAAAGTAATTATGGGAATTCAGCACGATGCGCTCCTGGAAACTGTTTGGGACTTGGGAGCTGATGCATTTCTAATTTGTGATTTGTTTTTCTGCTGACAGCTTGTTGGAGTACGTATATCCATGTGCTCTTAACTAATGGAGTCCATGTCTAATGTTTCTCTACACATTGGGTTCAGATGCTTTATGGTGCAGTCTGGATTTTTTTTTGTCTGCCGATCTCATCTCAACGTGAACTAACGTAGGCTGCATTTTTATTTATAGAAAGAATGCAAATTAATCAAGCTATGAGTATACGCAACTCCATTGGACTCTGATTTGTTTATCAGTGCAACACACAGACTTTAGTTTGTTCGCGTCATACCCTATAAGCTAAGCTACTCCATTTGACCGTGTGTTCAGCAGCTTATATCCTGCACCTGTGGGGACGTATTTCAGATACAAGGGGGATGCCCCTAGAAAAAAAGATAGAAGACGGATGGACTATTTAAACAATAATAAAATGAAAAAAAGAAGAAGAAGTATGTCAAGAGTGGGATTTGAACCCACGCCCTTTCGGACCAGTACCTGAAACTGGCGCCTTAGACCAACTCGGCCATCTTGACGTCTGCTGTAAACGTCGACAAGAACTTACATAAGCTAGAAGCTAGGTCGCAAACTCACGAATGTCACTATGTTTTCGTTTCACTTTTCGTATGATGTGGTTGAGTCATTTGCTCAGGTAAGGTTGCACAGTGGATGCAAAGATGTATACGTAATTTAGCAGTTCCTAAGCATCATCCACAATCTTAAGGGGCCGCGTGTCCTTCTCAAGCTTGGCATCGCCACGTTTTGACTCCGGTCTTGGTCCCATCTTCCGCGCCTCCACTTTGTGGCCTGTTGGGGATGGGAGCTCCTTTCGGTCCTGGACCAATCACTGGATCAATGGGAAGTCAAACCCTGAGATCAAACTTCTCATTTACTCCCTCCGATTCTTTTTAGTTTGCATATAAGATTTGATTAAACTCAAAACTTTGTAAAGTTTGACTAGCTTTGTAGGAAAAGATATCAACATCAACGCTATGAAATCGATATTATTTGATGCATGATGAAATTATTTTTCATAACATATAACTTTAGTATTGTATATGTTGATATGTTTTTCTATAGAATTAGCCAAACTTTGTAAAGTTTGATTTTGACCAAATCTTATATGCAGACTAAAAAGAAACGGAGGAAGCTCGGCTTGTTCCACGTGGGCTTGCATTGTTGTTCGTGATTCGAAGGCATTCACGGTGACCTTGGTACTGCGGCCATGGTCCAACCTATGACACCATCTTCGGCCTTCCTCACTCTCTCTTTCTCTCACACACACAGAGCTCTGCCGCCGCTGGATGGATTCCGCTCAATACGCCACCAAGTCTTGTGATGCGGCACTTTTCTTGAGCTCTGTCGCGAATCCCCACCGATGTCTCACCTGGAAAACATGGGTGTTGTTGCACACTTGCACATCAAGATTTTCCTCTGGCTCTCCCTCCAGAATAGGTGTTGGACGGCTGACCGCCTGTCTCGACGAGGTCTGCCGCGTGCGGACTACTGTGCCCTTTGGGACCATGAGCTAGAGAGCATGCAACCTCTGTTGGCTGGATGCTCTTTCTTCAGGTAGCTATGACATGAAGTCTTCTCATGGTGCAGATCCACTATTGTTGTGCCTAGCCAAGACTCCTCCCTTCAGGCTGTGGTGGGCGGGCTCCCTTCATCAGACGTCGGATGTCCTTTGCAAGGTAATTGCCTCCATCGTGGTGCTCACGGCCTGCTAGCTTTGCAAGCTCAGGAACAAGTACAACTTCCATGACAAGCGCCCTTTGTGAGGCACCTGATCCTAACCATTCAAGAGGATGTGCATCTTTGGGAAGCCAAGGGTTCAGATACCATCCTACCACCGAGCAGGTAGCTATCCTTTTGTGGGGCCGAGCATCCCTTTTTGTTCTGCTCATGTGATCACATCATGTTGTCTTCTGTGTACGCGGATGTCATTTGCCTGCCTATGTTTTCGCATACTATCAACATACACAAGTTCTGCATATTCGCGGGCGAGCGTCGGGTCAGGCAAGACGATGAACAAGGTGGGTGGGCTCCAGTGGATCCAGACGATGAACACCATCCCCTCATCGATGTGTGTCGTGTTGGCCTCGACCCTCAATGCTTCTCTGCCAGTGATGGAATGTGGAACGGGCAGTGCAACGACACCTTTGTGAGAACGTCGCCCACTGGTGTGGATCTTGCCACCTATAGATGATATCACATCTCCTCTTCAGGTGGCGGTGGATGAAAAACAAGGCATTGCGGATTGATAGGAGGGAAAAACGAACACAAAACTATTATGGGATGACCAAAAGGCTATATAGATAGATGAAGCAAATCAAAAGGTATAGTTAACGCACACGGCACATCAACTACCATCTTGCATTAATGGCGGCAGAAGAAGGAAGTAAACGTATTAACTAGGAGCCCCATCAGCATGGATACAACGCTACTAGCAGATGATGCGGTTCGGTGCGAAAACATCGCCGTGGGCGCTCGTCGGGCGGGGAGAATCAGCTTAGAAGCGGTCACAGGGCCGTGTCACTCTGCGATTATGTGGAGGCCCACGGCGTGTTGGACTGGTTCACTATAGGGTCTCTGGATCAGTTTGTAGAGTAATAACGCTGATAAGTTGGGCCAGTCAGCTAAAATCTAACGTGAAATGACGCGAATAAGGAAAGAAACGCCTTACGAAAAAACAGATGCTTCTGGTACGTTCACGATTACGATCGGACGGCTCAAATTCTCACATCGACGTGGAGGCTCGGAAAAGCAGATCCTTCCGATGCGTCCACGATTATGATCAGACGGCTCAAAGTCTCAAATCGACGTGGAGGTTCGAAAAAGCAAATGCTTCCGATACGTTCATCATTATGATCGGACGGCTCAAAGTCTCGAATTGACGTGGAGGCTCGGAGATAGTTGATAAATTAAAGAGGAAAAGGAAAACCTAATTTCTTCTTCGTCTGGTGCTCCCTTCCGGCCCAATGCGGCTCTAAATCTCTCTCCGCCGCCGGGCTGTCGCCGAGGCCTCACGACCAGAACGCCGCCGCCACTGACGTGCCTCGACGCCGCCGCCATCGCTGTCCCTGCTCTCTCCACCCCGTCCGCGAGCTTCGACATTGTTCTTTGAGGTATGACCGCGATTTCTGTCATCCAGTGATTATTATCACTCAAATCGAACCCTAACTAATTTTAACCTCTATAAATTTCTGGTGTGCCGGCGCACCATCTAGACCAGTCCCCGCCGGTTGATGCCCGTTGTTAAATCCACCCGTCCGCGACCCTGAGGCACTCGGCGGCAGCGATGAGGATGCCTGGCCTACCTTTACCTGCCCGGGACGCAGCGTACGCCTCCGCCCCTAACCTATTTTGTTGTTGCTGTGCTTATGCTATACTCGTGCTACTTGTTACTTGAGTTGTGTCGAATTTGCCTGGTCGTGTCTGTGTGGGCAACCCAGGAGAAAAAAAGAAAATAGGTACAATGTTCAGAGCTTACCTTGGTTGCATTTGGAAATTAATAAATGAGTATTGTCTATTGACTCATCCCTGGTTGGTAACCTATCTCGGCTGGTTGCACCTGGAAACTAGTAATTGGCCATTTTTATTTCTAAGAATTAATCACTGGAAATCTGTGAGGCCCACCTTAGTTGTATCTAGATTCTGAAAAGTAGCTTAGTTGTTCTGTAACTTCTTCAACCCTGAATTTTCGCCCTAGTCTAATTTACAACCCCGAACTCTAATACCGTCTAAATTACAACCCCCAACTCTCAAAACCAGCTAGGATTCAACCCTCCCATCTCTGTTGACCGGTTTTGACCAGTCAACAGGTCCAGTCAGCATGCCATGTCAGCAAAAAATGCAAAATTTCCAAGGAAACAATCTGTAAAATCGAAGAAAATCCAAGAAAACAAATAAGAAATCCAATTTCCGAAAAACAGGGAAAATAAGAAAACGAATTTCCAAAAAAAATCAAGAAAAAACCCAAAAACTGAAACTCCAGAAAAAATTATTTCCAAAAAAAATCATTTTTTTATTTTCCCTAGCTTTTTTCGCAAACAATTTTTTCGGAACTTTGCTTTTTATATTTTTTTTCTGATCTTACAGATTTTTATTTACTTTTTCTTGAAATTTTGAAAAAATAACTGACGTGTCATGCTGATTGGACTTGTTGACTAGTCAAAACTGGTCACCCCATGTCAAAACCGGTCAACAGGAAGGGGAGGGTTGAATCCTAACCGGTTTTGAGACTTGGGGGTTGTAATTTAGACGGTATTGAAGTTTGGGGTTGTAAATTAGATTACGGCAAGAGTTCGGGGTTGAAATATGCACTTCTCTCTTTTGTAATTGTTCAGCTGCTTTGCAGATATGCACTCATGTATATATGGTAGATGTTTTTCTTGATCTTAATAGTGAGATGAGATGAATGTATCTTCTTCTTTTGATGTTGGTGCTGCATACATGCAGGGACGCTGGGTGTGAATTCAGTTACCCTCAGTCTGCAGACCAGATGCGACAGCAACAGCTGAGAGCTCGATTATCTCCAGATGAGCAGCTTGCGGTTGAAGAAAGTTCCGCGTTGTACTGCAAGCCAGTTGAGCTATACAATATCATTCAGCGGCGAGCCATTAGAAATGTAAGTTCCATCTTAATTTTGCAGCTTCATTTGACATGAATCACATGTGTTTATCACATAACCATCATGTGGAAGTGATTTGAGATACCAATGATCTCTCACTGACTTTTACAGCCCGCTTTTCTTCAAAGATGCCTTCATTACAAGATACATGCAAGCTGAAAAAAGAGGTACACACTTTGACTCTACTGCAGAACATGCTGACACTCGGAATTGTTGTGATCCAAATCCAATATGTCGAGAAAAAGAAAGGAGTGTCCTATTTCAAAACGTATTTTCTTTTTTACATAGCGGACACTTCACTATTTTTTATTTGCGAATTGCAGAGACTTCACTATTATGTACTTTGCTGATTCCTTTAGCTCTCTTGGAACCGCGTACATAAGGTTGTTACGATTAGAGTTGAATAAAATTGGAAATGCTTTGAACACAGTAATATCAAACCGTAGATCCTACTCCACCCAATAATTTGAAGAACGTAGTATGATTTTTTTTCATTATTCTTAATGCTTATTTAGTCATTTGGACACTAATTGGATTGTCAATTTCCCTTCTGAATGCCATTGCCTAGGTTGGCTATGCAACAGTTAGCACATATATGATCATAAAAAGTACTCCCTCTGTAAACTAATATAAGAGCGTTTAGAATACTAAAGTAGTGATCTAAACGCTCTTATATTAGTTTACGGAGGGAGTAGAAGAGAAATGCATCATAAGTCGATAAACTTGGCAAGTGGAAACACTTAGGCATGCCACCTTGCAAATCATGCATCTGCCTCCCTTAATTTGGCAAAGCAGATCAATTTTAGTTCAATCGAACCGGGGTATGGCAGGCAAAAGAACGACATGCTGGCGGTGACATGGCATGACTGGAATCTTGCCATGGGTTTTCCTACATGCGGTACACATGAGTGAGGCGCTCTGTTTTAGGGTTAGGATATTTTTCCAGATAGGTCATGTCGGAGGGGTCACACACTCACACACATTGTGATCCTAGCATGAGCATTACATTAGACTCATCTTCTAAAGTACAATTTTGTGGACTGAAATTGATATCATTAGACTCATCTTCTAAAGCACAAATTTGTGGTTATGTTTTTGTAGCATACATAGTAATAGTTTAATTCCTGGTCAAATGTTTATTCTACTGAAACTTAATACGCCTGGTATTTGAAACAGAGGCGGTACTATATATTGTATTACACATTTGGTACATTTGTGATCTATGGAACTTTAGTGTGTGTACTATACACATGATGTTTATTCAAGTATGGCTCTTAGTATTTGCAAAAAAGTATGGTTCTTCATAGAGAAAAGTGAAGTACTTTAGTTAACGGTGTGCCCGGGCTTTAACAATTCGCTAGCTTTTCTCATGGCCCTCGATAAATTTGTCCGCCAACAGCTCGAAACCACCACCGTCTCGCTCTGGTAAGCCGTCAAGAGAGTTTTGATAGTCACCTGTGATGGCAAGCACCACTCCTAGGCCCGCCTCAACTCTCCGTGTAGGAATCTGAGAGTGATGGTGGCCTCAGGCTCCGTTCGAGATTCTCAGCGGCATGTGCCTCCTCCCACCGGAGAATGACTGCGGCCTGCCGCTGTGGCCCTGGGTGGTGCTCCTCCACAGGTCGAGGGGGTGAGTTACAAGGGTGTGAGAGACATGGCGGTGAGACGAGCTCATTTTATTTGTATTTTTATCGCTACTATATGAGGAACCATGTGATTCCACCGATTTGGTGGAATCTGTTGGTTTGGCATCGGAGGGGTATATCCACTTGTTGGGAATCAGTCCGTTCCAGTTTCTTCTCAAACCAAACACAAGAACCAGTGCCAGCTGCAGAACCAACCTGTGACAGTCCACCCCATGCCCCAAAACCAAACACACCCTAGCATTGTTCAAAAAAGTGCTAGGCGTTAATTGTGCGTTTTGCCACTGCCTTGCGCTTTATTGACCAAAGGGCATGCTTATGCACAATTATGCACATATTAAGCGTAGTTATGCGCAATGCGTTTTGCCAACGCCTAGAGCCTAGGCGCGCTTAAAGCGCACCTTTTTTTATCTTGCACCCTAGTAGAAGCATACAATGGTAGCTTGGCCAAGCAAGGCCCAAGTGATTAAGTTCTCATGTGTAATGTCTGTTAAACTATGTACTAGCCACTTTTGGATTTGATTGTCTATTCATCGTGTAAATACTGATCAGAGTTTGTGCTATGGATGTAGGATTCAGATAACGTTATCACTATCTCGAAGTATAAATACTGAGTTGCTAGAATAGAATATCTTTCCTCTAAATGCTCTATTGGCTGCACCTACCAGTAATATTTTGCTTGAACGGGTAAGTCTACCTTTTTTTTTAGTTCCACACATGCAACATTTTGTACCAAATGATCTCTTATCTCACTAATGCATAATGTTTTGCAGCATTCTCGGATATATCGATTCAATCGAGCTTGTTTGCTTACAGCTTTTAGTGAATTTGGTAATAAAGGTCGCACCAAAGCTACATTCATAACTCCAGACATCAAGAATGTATCAACCTTTCGAGCTTGCAACCTTAACATTATTCTTATCAGCTGTGGTATGATGTGCTTCATATGTGATGTTTATGGTTTTACATTTCTTCACCACCATCACATTTGGTTCCCATTTTAGTTTTGGAAGGGCAAGTTAGGGAAAATCTTGGTGAAAATAACTGCTCTCTGGACCATGTGGAAGGCTCTGCTCTCCAAAGTAAGTTTGTGGTTGTTATTTTGTGAAAAAAAATACTAATAGTTACTAGAATAAGCGCATGCTTACCGTTGTTTAACACAATATGTTAAAAGTTACTCCCTCTGTAAACTAATATAAGAGCATTTATAGATCACTAAAGTAGTGATCTAAACACTCTTATATTAGTTTACAGAGGGAGTAGCAAGTAAGACATTTAGATAGCCACACAAAATGTGTGCCACACAAGTTGAGCTACCACTAGCTAGTTACTATTGCTTATCATGTGGTGGAAGATACAATTGTATTCTCAAATGCCCATTTCTTGACAAGAATGAAGACCAGTGATCAAACTATGTTTATCTCCCAGTATGCTAAGCTAGTTCACGCCCAATATTCTTGACCAAACCAATCCAACCCTTGCAACCACCTATCTCACAGCTAACAGCAACTTGCCAGACCTTCTCTTGCATGGAATATTAGTATTACAGTCGTTGGAAATCAATAATAGTTAACAAACATCCCTTTAATCCATGGATAACTACTTAACAAAGTGTAGGTGAGCAAGATCTGGCTATGTTTACCGACTTTACTATGGTTAGGAGAATCAAATGAAAAGTATCCTTAAACATTGCATTAGCGATTTTTGACAAGGGGCTACTAGGCCATATATGCCATTAGTTTAGATTATTTTATCTCCTTTTATGGTATAGTTATTGTCAGTCACCCATACTGGCTAGTATAGCTAGCACATGTGCCTTCTGAAATGAAGTGTAAAGAACACATTGAATCTCAGAAAACACTTATGATTTGTAGTGCTGTTGAGTGCAGTTATTTGCTATCATCCATGTGATGCATTTTGTCAGAGCCTGAAGGGAAATGTTTCTGGGGTAAAATACCAATTGATCTACTTGGTTCGTCTTTGGAGAACTGTGTAACTTTAAATTTGGGACATATAGTGGAGTTGGCTTCTGCAGTTAGCATGAGCCCAAGTATCTTAGAGGTATGCAAATTCAACTTGCTCATGGTTTTAAGATTTAATGTTCCTATTGTATGCACTACAAATTTTCTGTAATATTTAACCATAGGATGGACGAACCAAAATCCTTGTGCAGCACCTGAAGCATGTTTAACCTAAATAAATTACCTTAGCCACCTGTACGTTAAATATTGATTATCTACCCCATGTACCTTCTGCTATCTAGAAGGCTGTAGTGCTTGCAATTAATTAGCACATCCCATTCCAGAAGTTCGGATGGAAAATCATCAAATTGGTAGTGCCATTTGCATCAAGATAACTGAACATATTATAAGATGAACATTAACAGTAAAGGTTGAAATTGTAGTTTATGGATATTCCAGTGATTCTGCAAATGTGCTTCATTCAGTTCATTCGCTATCTTTTTTTAATAGAAAATTGTTAAATCAAGAGAGAGAATATGCAGTGTAGTGGCAACTACTTGCCAATCTTAGGGGTTGTTTGGTTTCCACGCTTAACCATAGGCAAGCCACAGTTTTTTGAGGTACATACTTGTTTTTTGCCACACATAACTACCTATATGGCCTATGTGTCATAGACACAATCTTTTGCACAACTTGCCATACTTAACCATAGGAGCCACGGTTTTTTGAGGTACATACTCTTTTTTTGCCACACACTTACTACCTATATGGCCCATGTGGCATAGACACAATATTTTGCACAACTTGTCATGCTTAACCGTAGGCAAGCCACAATTTTTTGAGGTACATACTCGTTTTTTACCACACACTTAACTACCTATATGGCCCATATGTCATAGACACAATCTTTTGCCACACTTGTGGCTTTAATTTTGTTAGCCATTCTTTTGCGGTAAGCCACACAATGCTTAAGCAAAGTTAGCCTTGAACCAAAGATGCCCGTACTTGACTCTATATGTTGATCTACTTGCCTTTCCTTTTGTTATATATGCAGCCGAAATTTATGGAGCAAGACAGTTGCTTGACATTTTGCTCTCATAAGGTTGATGCTACGGTAAGTTTATCCCTGTTACATTATTTTTTATCTAATAATTGTTTCCGCATTTAAGTGGTAAGTATTTTCTATATAGGATGGCAGCACCTTACTGCAGTATGTTCTGTTATTTCCTTTTGTAGCTTCTCTGAGATTTGTATTATTGTTGCATGGTTCATATCAACTCCAAGTAGGCATATCTGCTCAAGAAGCTGGTGCAAAAGACATGTCTGAATCTCCATATAATAGTTACTTATACAGTGGTGTCCCACCTTCATCATTACCACATATCATAAAGTAACACTACTACATGTATATACATATCTATAGCTCTATTTATTGTAATAGAGTCGTGAGTAACTGCATTCGCTTGCTTGGAAAGCTTAGTTCGAAGATATCTAAATTTTGAGTTTTTGACATGGTTTAGTAGATGGCCACGGTTTTGCAGTCAGCGCAGCTGAGCTTGCTGCTTGACAAGAAAATTTTATGTTCGTGTGGATGGCATGTACCAAATATGGCAGCACCAACATGGATAGGCTGTTAAATGTTCTGTTTCATAGTTGAGGGTGAAAACTGGACATCTCTGATAGTTGAGCGGGCTGAGATGGATCTATTCATTGTTAGGTGTTGTTTTAGAATGCATGTAGTCTATCTTTCAAATTGGGTGCTAATATACACAAATATATATTGATTTTTCATGTTCAAATAATAGTTCTAGATTTTCCATAGAAAACACCTTCAGATTGTTATATTATTTTTAGTGGCTTTCCTGAAATATAGTTGAAGAAAGTGATGGCATTGGTCATAGGGACATAATGCAAAATGAAATGAACATATTGCAAACACAAAGAAGTTCTCAGCGCCACACAATAGATAGCGCGGTGGGGGGCGATTGGCAGGTGAGCCGCAAAGGTGGCAGATATCGAGAGGGAAGTGGACATGTGTGCGTGGGGAGAAGAGGGGGGAAATATGTCATCTTGCCCATAAATCGTTGTTGAGAGAAGAGGACGTAGAGTGAGTGAGTGCACACGAGAGAAATCAGAGGAGGGATTAGGATTTCACTTACGATTAAGGTAGGAGGAAAATAAATAAGATGGAGGTTTATTAAGAGGATTATTGTGCAACTAAAGCTGAATCTGAGAAAGTCCAACTAAAATTCTGAATCATTCGGTGAAAGTTGGATGGATGGTTCAAATTGTGTGGATTCCACAAACATGTATTGGTACCTTCTATATAGATTTAGATGCCTGAAAGGGCAGGTAAAGGAATGGAGTCAATATATCAAATTTCTGTTAGTGCCTAGTGGTGATGTTTTGGCTACCGGCTGAGTTTTGTTTTGCTCTTGTGTGACCTAAGCCTAACCGAAGCACCTGTTGTCTGGCCAGGTCTTAGTGTGACACTTTGCTTTTACTTTCATCTCTACAAATGCATTTTCGTTTCAATATGACCAATTGAGAAGATATTTTTTTTCCACACAGGTTGAGAGCTGGTAATGTGCTTTTCAACTTCAAGTACTACTGCAATACTATGCAAAATACTGAAGGTGATCCCTTACACAAACATTTGCGTTCATGTGTTTTTCAGTTCCACACTTCCACTCACACTGGTTTGTATCATGTGTGTGGGATTTTTTTAGGTGTTCCACATTTTCTCCTTATACCTGACTGTGTAAAGTAATGAACTAGATATGTTAGATATCTGAATAAATGATTCACCAGCATTGAACTATTAAAATATATTCTGCTAAGACCCTTTCATGGTACACATGTTGGAATAATAGCTACTTCTGTTTGATGGTGGTAATCTTATTACTTTGTGACACTAATTGTGGTGCCATAGCTAGTAACCTAGTGGAGAACTTTACGTTGTTACGCTTTAGGTTAGTATATGATCCTGGAACTAAGTTTGGTAATGGTAAGTATAATGGTTTTAATGTACCGATATGTTTTTGACATAAGAAATGTCTTATAAATTTCTCTCTTTACAACACCAGTCATATCCATTTGATTAATTATGAATTGTGCATTTTTTGTTCTGAAAATCAAGTTCTATGTCATTACCTTAAACGCAAAAGTCAGATATGCTCCGGTTAAAAAAGATGCAATTACTGAAAATGCTGGTGCATAAGACAGAAAGCACATACCTCATATGATCTGTAGTGCTTTAGAAGGATAGTGTTACATTGAAATTGGAAGAATAAATTTTATGAACGTGTTCAGCATGGGAGACCAAAGTATCTTAATTTAATCATAAAAGGAGTGCTATGTGCTGTATTTGGTCGTGTAGTTTAAGGCATATGTTTGCCCATGACCGCATGTACTAATGTACATATTGTTGATTGAGTGCCGTATAGCTCCAGTCGTGTTTGTTTAGTCCTTTGTTGTGAATGCTGATCATGACAAAGATCCAGCGTTAGATTCGTGCAATTACCTATGGTCAGTTTACATCACTTATTGACATTTGTTGGTAAAAAACTTCTGGTTGGTTCGTGATTCTTTGCTCTTCTTATTTTTTTTGTTTCTTATATTGGTCTTTTCTTACCATCCACTGAAGATTTTGCTTGCCCCTTCTGCTTGGTAAAAATGTGGAAGCTACAAGGTAAAGTTTGATGCAAGGTTCCATTTGCGCTGTATTTATTCAAATCTCACTTTGCTGCTATTGGCTGGTGGATCATTTCACCTGCTACAGTTAGGTAAAACCAAACATTTTATTCTCACTTCACCACTAATATCTTGATGTTCTTTGTGATGAAATTCTGGATTGTGTTTTCTTTCTGCACGACCTTTCTATTTTTTTGGGAACAATCTTTGTGCCCACCTGAAAGGAAGTAGGGGCGGTGCCTGGTGGTTTGCGCCCCTTTCACTTTCCTATTTGCACTATGTACTTGCATAATTGACAGTTTTCTTATTCCATTAACAATATTGCATGGATGATAGCATATACCTGCATCCTCATCACTGTATCAGCAGATTAGTTACATATACGAGTGCACAACATCTCAATGGACGATTAACTTTGTTCATCAGAACCCATAACTGAATTGCAATCATCTGAACATGGAGACTTGAAGTCTAACCATAGTGCCTCCTCTTTGATTCAAAGATGTAAGTGCAGGCAATCACGGCAACTGCAACTGCGAAGACAGTGATAGTTCTTATGACAGCCCTCTTGGCTCTATCTCTGCATGTCCACGCCAGTAAAGTAGAGCTTAGAAAGCTTCTTGTGCGACTTCGTGTAGTCCCTGAAGAACGTGTTCTGCCAACGTGTCCAATAAGCTAATGAAGATGAATTCAACTCTTCTTTACCTTTGCGTATAATAATTTAAATAAGGGACGGAAAGCTTGATCCTCCACGAGAAACTTGTCTGTAAGCAGCTTCATGAGTCCGTTGGAGTCCCCTTTCAGAAGCTCATTGCAGCATATACAAAATATGAAGTCCAGTGATGTACGACTTCACAATGTTGCACTGATGACATTACAGCTATATATAATCTTTAGCCAATGTGTTGCAATCTACAACCACGACGATTAAGCTTACATGAAGTAGGAGTTATGAAACTTCAGAGGATCTTTTGTCCAAGTCGAATCCCGAGCTATCCATACGAGCTTCTCTCCTAAAAATGTAGAATGCAGATTAAGGGTTTAACTTATGATTGAGGAACAATGATCTGAATACGACAATAAGGCGTTGTGGCATTAACAGAGTATGTCCACCCAAGAGTGCTTCTATGTCCTTGTTGGTCAAGCCCATTCAGTAGAAGAAATCCCTAAGGTTTGAAGCACCTGGTCAGATGATAACATATGTACTGAATTACTATTTAATTGGCACAACTGAACCATCATTATCTGAAAACAGTAAAAACAATGTGTGAACTGAAAAAGCATATACCTCATGTTCCAGCTCAAGCCAAATGTTATTCTGTAGGCTCCTTTTCTCCATCATGTGATAGGCTGTACTGCTGCAATCTATCTCCTCTCCAGAATTTTCAAATCTTCTATGAACAAGTTCTAAACAAAATATTCAGAGAAAGAGACAATTAGACAGGAACATAGCATCATCCTTTCTAGTTTCTACAGACTATAGTTTTAACAAACAAGCACACAGGCACGTGAGCCCTGAAAAACTCGGTCGAGGCCCGCTGCGGCCTTTCTCTACCCCCGGAGACCGGTCAAAAAAACAGTCACCCCAGTAACCCCCTCCCACCTCTCTCTCGAGCGCTGCCGCCGCCTTCGTTCCCGGCCGCTGCCACCCGTATCCCGCGCTTCACTCCCCCGGTGCCGCTCCGCCTCCCAGCGCCTGCTCTTCCTTATGCCTCACGCGTGGCCTGGCGACCGCGAGGGTTCCTGGTGAGGTGTCACCATGGACATCAGAGTGGCCTCCCGCGCGTCTCTATGTCCTGGCTGTGGCCACATGCCTTCGCCTCTCCTCCTTGTTTTGCAGCATTCTCCGATATATCTATTCAGTCGGGCTTGTTTGCTTACAGCTTTTAGTGAATTTGGTAATAAAGGTCGCATCAAAGCTACATTCATAACTCTAGACATCAAGAATTTATCAACCTCCCGAGCTTGCAACCTTAACATTATCCTTATCGGCTGTGATATGATGTGCTTCACATGTGATGTTTATGGTTTTACATTTCTTCACCAACATCACATTTGGTTCCCTTTTTAGTTTCGGAAGGGCAAGTTGGGGAAAATCTTGGTGAAAATAACTGCTCTGTGGACCATGTGGAAGGCTCTGCTCTCCAATGTAAGTTTGTGTTTGTTATTTTGTGAAAAAAATACTAATAGTTTCTAGAATAAGCGCATGCTTACCGTTGTTTAACACAATATGTTAAAACTTACTCCCTCCGTAAACTAATATAAGAGCGTTTATAGATCACTAAAGTAGTGATCTAAACACTCTTATATTAGTTTACAGAGGGAGTAGCAAGTAAGACATTTAGATAGCCACACAAAATGTGTGCCACACAGGTTGAGCTAGCACTAGCCAGTTACTATTGCTTATCATGTGGTGGAAGATACAATTGTATGCTCAAATGCCCAGTTTTTGACAAAATGAAGACCAGTGATCAAACTATGTTTATCTCCCAGTATGCTAAGCTAGTTCACACCCAATATTCTTGGCCAAACCAATCCAACCCTTGCAGCCACCTATCTCACAGCTAACATCAACTTACCAGACCTCCTCTTGCATGGAAGATTAGTATTATAGTCGTTGTAAATCAAAAATATTTAACAAACATTCCTTTAATCCATTGATAACTACTTAACAAAGTGTAGGTGAGCAAGATCTGGCTATGTTTACCGACTTTACTATGGTTAGGAGAATCAAATGAAAAGTATCCTTAAACATTGCATTGTTGGTTTTTGACAAGGGGCTGCTAGGCCATGTATGCAATTAGTTTATATTATTTTATCTCCTTTTGTGTTATAGTTATTGTCAGTCTCCCATACTGGCTAGTATAGCTAGCACATGTGCCTTCTGAAATGAAGTGTAAAGAACACATTGAATCTCAGAAACCACTTATGATTTGTAGTGTTGTTGAGTGCAGTTATTTACTATCATGTATGTGATGCATTTTTTCAGAGCTTGAAGGGAAATGTTTCTGGGGTAAAATACCAATTGATCTACTTGGTTCGTCTTTGGAGAACTGTGTAACTTTAAATTTGGGACATATAGTGGAGTTGGCTTCTGCAGTTAGTATGAGCCCAAGTTTCTTAGAGGTATGGCAATTCAACTAGCTCATGGTTTTAAGCTTTAATGTTCCTATTGTAGGCACTGCAAATTTTCTATTGTATTTAACCATAGGATGGACGAAGCAAAATCCTTTTGCAGCACTTGAAGCATGTTTCAACTAAATAAATTACCTTAGCCACCTGTACATTAAATATTGATGATATGCCCCATGTACCTTCTGCTATCTAGAAGGCTATAGTGCTTGCAATTAATTAGCACATCCCATTCCAGAAGTTCAGATGGAAAATCGTCAAATTAGTAGTGCAATTTGCATCAAGATAAATGAACATATTATAAGATGAACATTAACAGTAAAGGTTGAAATTGTAGTTTATGGATATTCCAATGATTCTGCAAATGTGTTTCATTTAGTTCATTCGCTATATTTTTTAATAGAAAATTGTTAAATCAAGAGAGAGAATATGCAGTGTAGTGGCAACTACTTGCCAATCTTAGGGGTTATTTGGTTCCTAGTCACAACTTGCCATGCTTAACCATAGGCAAGCCACAGTTTTTGGTGGTACATACTTATTCTTTTGCCACACATAACTACCTATATGGCCTATGTGTCATAGACACAATCTTTTGCACAACTTGCCATACTTAACCATAGGAGACACAGTTTTTTGAGGTACATACTCTTTTTTTGCCACACACTTAACTACCTATATGGCCCATATGTCATAGACACAATATTTTGCACAACTTACCACGCTTAACCGTAGGCAAGCCACCATTTTTAAAGGTACATACTCATTTTTTACCACACACTTAACTACCTATATGGCCCATGTGTCATAGGCACAATCTTCTGCCACACTTGTGGATTTAATTTTGTTAGCCACTCTTTTGCAGTAAGCCACACATTGCTTAAGCAAAGTTAGCCTTGAACCAAAGATGCCCGTACTTGACTCTATATGTTGATTTACTTGCCTTTCCTTTTGTTATATATGCAGCCGAAATTTATAGAGCAGGACAGTTGCTTGACATTTTGCTCTCATAAGGTTGATGCTATGGTAAGTTTATCCCTGTTACTTTATTTTTTTATGTAATAACTGTTTCCGCATTTAAGTGGTAAGTATTTTCTACATAGGATGGCAACACCTTACTGTAGTATGTTCTGTTATTTACTTCCGTAGCTTCTCTAAGATTTGTATTATTGTTGCAGGGTTCATATCAACTCCAAGTAGCACTACTAGGGAAAACCGTAGCAGTAGCGTGGGTATTTTGCCCATCAGTAGCACGGGACGACGTGCTACTAATACGGCGGTACAGCTAACATGTAGCAGTAGCGCTTGTCATCCCACACTACTGCTATACATGGCTAGCAGTAGCACGCTTTAGTGCAGAGCGCTGTTGCTAATATCTGCAACGCTTTTTAGCAGGAAGCGCTACTGGTAAGGGAGCGCTACTGCTAACTTTATTCCCCTCGCTACTTTTAGTTTTATTAGTTTCTATTTTTTTCTGCATATTTGTTTTGTATTTGAATAGGCTTTATACAATAACTTTAGCATATCATACACATACAAATGTAATCATAGCATATACATATAAATAGTCTCATCAAATCATGTCATCATCATAATCATCATCCAACACAAAGTGGTCTCTCGTCATCATCTCAAAAATAGCGATACAAGTCTTGATTACTTGCAACTACATCGTCATCCATCTAAACTATGATATATGCGAGAAGAGCTATCACTATGAGTGAGAGCGGAACTATGTTGTACATGAGTTCATATCCCTCTCTCGCATTAGCCCGAACCTAAACTAACTACTGGCTGTCGCTCGGAAACCAGAAACCGATACACCTAGGCCTGACACGCCAGCCACTCGTCGTATACTCCTGGCGTAGCACTTCTTCGCCATCAATGATCTATGCACCTGCATCATCACATGAGTCGATGATATGCAACATATATAGTTGAGCAATAGAAAGAGACAGACTTGACAAAAATAGAAGTAACATATCATAAGCATAAATAACAAAGTTCATCATACCCAAAATGCCCTAACTAGAGTGATCTTCGCTAGTCGAGGAGGACAGTTTTAATTACATCACAAATAAAGTTTCGTCATGCATAACTCCAAGTTTTGTCATACAAAAAGTATGGACTAAACGGACACATTGTCATATATCGACAATCACTACATGTTGTGCCATCCTTACATGTTAGGGAGATAGTGCCCTAGCTTAGTGAAAGGCTTTAGGTCGAGACGTTGAGAGGCTACGCGTGTTCGGACGTCTTCCCGCGACATTTGTCCTTCTTCATAGAACATCCCTGTTTTTTGATGACCTCATTCATGATGATTTGGGCAAGTTCACGCTAAATGTGATAGAACTCAGCTCAAAGTCAATGATCCTCGATATCTCCTAAGTCCTTTGCCCATTGCAGAATATGGGCATCGCCGGGTCTAGATGACAATCGAAGGTTCTGGTGATCCCGTCTGTACTCCAACATGTGGTGTATGACATAGAATCCATCATTAAGAGAATCACTCAGTTGCTAGATGCAGCAGAAGCCAGTCTTATGGCTGAAGGCGGGCCTGCCGTCCCTTGTCTTTTTGTCGTTGACCTCTCCATCCCGTTTGCCGTAGTGAAAGATAGCACTTTCAAGAACATACTTGATGTGGGTGTAATCCTTTTTGGTAATGTTCTTCGACGAGTCAAAGTAAAGAGCGTGGGAGTATCGGGGGTAGAGGATGATGAGGACGGCGCGCCCGCCGCTGCGCAAAATAAGTACACCTCAAATTAATTAGCATCCACCATGCAAATGAATGATTGAAATCGAAGGAAGGATATCCGCGCGAATGACTTACAGGGGATGATAAGGCACGAGAATCGCCTCCTTGTCCTTATTGGCGAGCATGAAGTTGACGAGGTAGTCCCCCGCGTATTCACAATGCTTTGCACAGACTGCCAAGAAGCCCTCGTGCATGAAGTACGGGTCAGCGACACAGATAAAAGGTATTTGATCAACCCTGATGAGGTAGTTCATGTGCAAGGCATAAAGGCGGACAAACGTAAAATCCAGCTTCTTCAAGTGAAACATGTCGAAGATGTAATCGAATCGAAGGAAGAACTTCTCCGCGGGGAATGTGTCGATGTACGACAATTGCCGCGTCACGTTAACCACGTAGAGTGGGTATCCTGGATTTTTCGAGGCAAGGAGGCCTTTCTCTATCCAAAGCACATCGTCATGAAGTCTCCTTACATCACCAAATCTGGCCCCTATCGCTGCTTTAGGTAGGATTGGTTCACCGGCGATATGCCATTTTGCCGCATCGGGGATATATATATGGTCTTGAACCCGAGGCTGCTGAGGCGGCTGGATCATAGAAGCAGCTTTGTTGCCTTTCCTTGGTCTCTTCCTAGACTTCTTTGCTACCGAAAGGTTGTCCATAATACATTCAGACTCCGGAGGTGGCAATTCAGGCACCAACTCATGACGCTCAAACCCTAAGTAGGCGCCAGTATTGACATACTGTTGAGTGCCATCGTCATCCTCATCCTCATCTATGGGACGTCACCAGAGACTAATGGAGCCTCTTCCTCACCCCCTCCGCTATCACCCAGCATGAAAGCCAACGCTAATTGGGTAGGTGAGGTGTTGATGTTCATACCTAACTGCGTGCTCGTGGGTGTGCTCCCGGCCGCCTCCAGACAAAGCAGACTCTTTGGCCACAATAGGACCCACCCATTGCAACAATCACCAAGCTGCCGCGGGGTCTCGTCGTCATCCCCCACTAGTACCAGAGGAGCTAAATTCTCGTGGCCTGGTTTGACACTCTCCATGGAAACCTTGAATACGTCCGGGGGGATCGGCTGGCTATGGAACAATTGTTCTTTTGGCTCCATTATCGTCGCCTTCCCCACGTCCACCTTCTGGTCGCTGATGGTGTACAATATGGTGCACGGGGTTTTGTCGGCAAAGAAAAGTCTGCGATGTGAGACATTCTAAAGGCAACGAAAACGGGAGATTATATATTTATTGAAGAGGGCCGGTGTGATAGCTACCGTGAGGGCATCAAGCTCAGCCAAAGAAGAAGCACCGCCAAGCACGTCCGGTGCCGAAGCCGGTGCCAGAGCAGGTGCAGGAGCCGGTGCGGGAGCAGGTGCAACTACAGGTGCTGGTGCAACGCTAGTCGAGATGCTCCCGAAGAAGTCAGCAAGGGGAAAGTCTGCTGCATTTTTTTTGGATTTTGCATGCTCCAATTGAAAACGGCCGGAACCAAGGTAGTAGACATATCTACAAGCACCTGTTTTGTGGCAGCTACCGCTATTGCGACTGTCTCAGATGATTTCTTCTCAACCGCAATCTCAACCTTCTTGTCGATGTTTTCTTCAGTTAACCTCCTTCTTTTCTTTCTCTCCTCTGTGGTCTCACGGTAGTACTTCTTCCACGCGGCGCCGTCTCCGACACCATGCACGCGTCCGTACGATGGTCGAGTCTCCACGGGAGTCCTTTCAATATGTTCAACGCCCGGTTGAATGGAGTGTCCCACTTGGGCCTCGCCAATGCCTCAGACGGCGAGTCGCTTTCGGCCGCAATCCTGTGTTGCTGTCTGCAAAAGGCACAAGGATCGTTTACAAATATGACTAACGTGTAGTAGAATTGATCAGAAACTAAAATTACCAACAGTCTCATGAACACTGTCGTGACCACGTTCGTCTCGAAAACCTTCTTCACCGGGTGCCAACGGTGCCGTGCCCTGAGGACGTCACGCTCCTGCGGGACGGTGAACTCCGCCAAGGGGTCTGGGATGCCCAGACTCTCGTCTTCCGTGTCCTCCTTGGCCCATATGGACCTCTTCCCGCCGTAACCACGGCTGCCGAGGTGGTGGCACCCAATTTTCCTCTGTTGAAGCCCCTTTCATGTACTTCGACTTTTTTTGGCAGCTTCGGTCTCGCAAGCCACCATGAATATTTCAAAGTGCTCTTCCGTGATTGTTGGATTATCCTTTACAATCTCGGAGTAGGGTTCCTTTTTGTTGATGATCCGATGTTTCACCCTTGCTTTCCAGGTGGCCAACGCTTCGCTAAACTTGCTCATGGCGTGTTTGTTTATCTTCTTCATTGCCGGGTCCTTATCTGGATGTTATAATCCTTTTCATTCCGGCCCGGGAACAAGAATATCTGGTGCAACTTCTTTAGGAGGGAGGGCATCATATTATCTATCTTCTTTAGTTTCTCATCGTTGATGGTGGAGGTTGTCCGTACGATGCAGCCTATTTGATTGCCGTAGCACGCGCGCGCTTCTGCGGGTGCGTTTGGCTCAAAATTGCCGCCGTCCACCTCCGTGACCACCAGTCTAGTAGTCCTAAGCTTGTTAGGAACTAGTTACCTCTTTGCTTTCGATTCTATACCAGCTCCGCTAGTCTTGGCGCCGGTCTCCATGCCGGTCTCAGTCTCAGTGCCAGTCAAAGTCTCAGTGCCGGTCTCGATGTCGGTCTCAGTCTCCAACTGTTGATCATCGGCTTCCCTCAAAAATTCCTCTGGCGCCAAGTACACATTGTCGCAGTCACCAGAACTCTGTCCTTCATTGTTGCTAGCCATGTTTCCTACGATTAAATCTAGTCAATTAATTCTAGACCTAATAAAATGAATAATGACATAAAAAAGGCCTATGCTTTGCAGGACGTTGACTCCTTCCTAGTGCGGCAAATCCCGGGCACTCGATATGTCCTAGTTTGTAGCACAAGTCATGCCGAAATTCACAGAAAATTTCAGCATGACTTTTGCTAAAAAGTGGACAAATCGAGAACCTGAAATTTGCCGGAGCGGAAATGAATCAACATTCTGGCAAAACATAGGCCACTCGGCTTCATTCCCTGGAAACAACAAAGCCACTTGGGCACAATCAAAACATGTGCAAACACAATTGAGGAATTTGCATATATCCTGACCACTTCAAATTTGCATGTCCTAGCGTTTGACACTTCAAGAAAATCTACACAAATCTCATGCTCTCTCAAACTCAATTCAAAAACCAAATATAGATTATATTTAGTTAACTACTGAACTAAACTTTACTCTAAACTAAACCCTACTACCCTAATTAACATCTAGTTAAACAAACTCAATTCAAAAACTAAACCCTACTGAACTAATTAACATCTACATTATCTACTACTTAACATCTATTATTACCCTAACTAAAAAACATCTACTATTAACCATACTGCCCTAGTTAACTAGTACCATCACTACTACTAATTAACATCTACTACTACTACTACTACTACTACTAAAAATCATTATGTATGAACCCTAGTACTAATTATCATCTACTACTACTGCTAATTAACATGGAAGAGGAAGAAAAAGCAGAGAGAGAGGGGGTGGGGGAGGGGTGTGGGGCTTACAGAGAGGGGAGAAACGATGGTGGGGAGGTGCTCGGCAACGGAGGTAGGGGCAGCGAGAGCGGGCTCGGGATCAGGAGGCGGCGTCCTGGGTGGGCTCGGGGGCGGTGAGATCGAGGGCGGCGGCGGTGAGGTCGAGGGCGGCCTAAGATGTGGCGGCGATGAGGCTGGGCGGCCTCGGGCGATGGCGGTGAGGATCAGCGCCGCGTCAACACCGGCAGGAGAAGGCGGCGAAGTGGGGGCGATGGCGAATTGGGGAGACGACGGCGAAGTGGGGCGAGGGATTTGGGGGAGAAGTGGTGGCCGGGGGGAAACCTTTTTGGGTTAAGTCAAACATAACGGTAGCACGTTACGGAAAACGTGCTATAGCTAAGTTATCTATAGCACGTTTTAGCAAACGCGCTACTTCTATGCCTGCATCCTTTTTTCCCTTTTTCGTTTATTTTTCTTTACATTTTATAATTTTCCTTTCTCCTTTTTCTATTTCTTTCATTTTCATTTACTTTTCTATTGCTTTTTCATTTTATTTTCTTTTTGTTAGCAGTAGCGCTTTACACATAAACGCGCTACTCTAAGAATATTAGCGGTAGCGCGGTTTTTGGAAAGATCGCTACTACTATGTGTAGCCCATCGGCTTAGTGGTTGGAATTTTAGTAGTAGCGAGTTTTGGGCGAGACGCGCTACTGCTATATATGCATCTGCAGCGCGCTTATTTGGCATGCGCTACTGTTGTCTAGTAGTAGCGAGCTTTTTTAACAAGCGCTACTGCTAAAGTTCTGTGTATAACGTTTTCCCTAGTAATGTAGGCATATCTGCTCAAGAAGCTGGTGCAAAAGACATGTCTGAATCTCCATATAGTAGTTACTCATACAGTGGTGTCCCACCTTCATCATTACCACATATCATAAAGTAACACTACTACATGTATATGCATATCTATAGCTCTATTTGTTGTAATAGAGTCATGAGTAACTGCATTCGCTTGCTTGGAAAGCTTAGTTCGAAGATATCTATTTTGAGTTTTTGACAGGGTTTAGTAGATTGCCACTGTTTTGCAGTCAGCGCACCTGAGCTTGCTGCTTGCTGAGAACATTTTATGTGTGTGTAGATGTCATGTACCAAATGTGGCAACACCAACATGGACATGTTGTTAAATGTTCTGTTTCATAGTTGAGGGTGAAAACTGGACATCTGTGGCAGTTGAGCGAGCTAAGATGGATATTCTCATTGTTAGGTGTTGTTTTAGAATGCATGGTGTCTATCTTTTAAATTGGGTGCTAATATACACAAATATATATTGATTTGTCATGTTCAAATAATAGTTCTAGATTTTCCATAGAAAATGCCTTCAGATCATTATATTACTTTTAGTGGCTTTCCTGAAATATAGTTGAAGAAAGTGATGGCATTGGTCATAGGGACATGATGCAAAATGAAATGAACATATTGCAAACACAAAGAAGTTCTCAGCGCCACACAATAGATAGCGCGGTGGGGGCCATTGGCAGGTGAGCCGCAAAGGTGGCAGATATCGAGAGGGAAGTGGGCATGTGTGCGTGGGGAGAAGAGGGGGGAAATATGTCAGCTTGCCCATAAATCGTTGTTGAGAGAAGAGGACACAGAGTGAGTGAGTGCACACAAGAGAAATCAGAGGAGGGATTAGGATTTCACTTACAATTAAAGTAGGAGGAAAATAAACAAGATGGAGGTTTATTAAGAGGACTATTGTGCAATTAAAGCCAAATCTGAGAAACTCCAACTAAAATTATGAATCATTCGGTGAAAGTGGATGGATGGTTCAAATTGTGTGGATTCCACAAACATGTATTGGTACCTTCTATATAGATTTAGATGTCTGAAAGGGCAGGTAAAGGAATGGAGTCAGCATATCAAATTTCTGTTAGTGCCTAGTGGTGAGGTTTTGGCTACCGGCTCAGGTTTGTTGTGCTCTTGTGTGACCTTAGCCTAACCGAAGCACCTGTTGTCTGGCCAGGTCTTAGTGTGACACTTTGCTTTTACTTTCATCTCTACAAATGCATTTGCGCTTCAATATGACCAATTGAGCAAATATAATTTTCTATTTTCCACACAGGATGAGAGCTGGTAATGTGCTTTTCAACTTCAAGTACTACATCAATACTATGCAAAAGACTGAAGGTTATCCCTTACACAAAAATTTGCGTTCATGTGGTTTTCGGTTCCACACTTCCACTCACACTTGTTTGTATCATGTGTGTGACATTTTTTCTAGGTGTTCCACATTTTCTCCTTATACCTGGCTGTGAAAAGTAATGAACTAGATATGTAAGATATCTGAATAAATGATTCACCAGCATTGAACTATTAAAAGATATTCTGCTAAGACCCTTTCATGGTACACATGTTGGAATACTAGCTACTTTTGTCTGATGGTGGTAATCTTATTACTTTGTCACACTAATTGTGGTGCCATAGTGATACTCTCCAACGCATCTATAATTTTTGATTGTTCCATGCTATTATATTACCCCTTTTGGATGTTTATGGGCTTTATTTTATACATTTATATCATTTTTGGGACTAACCTACTAACCGGAGGCCCAGCCCATATTGCTGTTTTTTTGCCTATTTCAGTATTTCGAAGAAAAGGAATATCAAACGGAGTCCAAACGGAATGAAACCTTCGGGAGCGTGATTTCTGGAACGAAGAAGATCCGGAGAGCTTGGAGTGCAAGTAAAGAAGCTCCCGAGGACCCCACGAGATAGGGGGCCGCCCCCCCTGTAGGGCGCGCCCCCTGTCTCGTGGACCCCTCGGGCGGCCACCGACGTACTTCTTCCTCCTATATATACCTACGTACCACGAAAACATCTAGGAGCACCACGAAACACAATTTCCACCGCCGTAACCTTCTGTATCCGCGAAATCCCATCTTGGAGCCTTCGTCGGCACTCTGCCGGAGAGGGAATCGACCACAGAGGGCTTCTACATCAACATCCTTGCCCCTCCTATGAGTTGTGAGTAGTTTACCACAGACCTACGGGTCCATAGTTATTAGCTAGATGGCTTCTTCTCTCTTTTTGGATCTCAATACAATGTTCTCCCCCTCTCTTGTGGAGATCTATTCGATGCAATCTCTTTTTTCAGTGTGTTTGTCGAGATCCGATGAATTGTGGGTTTATGATCAGATTTATCTATGGATAATAACTGAATCTTCTCCGAATTCTTTTATGTATGATTGAGTTATCTTTGCAAGTCTCTTCGAATTATCAGTTTGGTTTGGCCTACTAGATTGATCTTTCTTGCCATGGGAGAAGTGTTGCGGAATGTTGCAGAAAATAAATTTTTTTCTATGATACACCAAGATCAATCTATGGAGTTCATCTAGCAACGAGAGAGTGGAGTGCATCTACATACCCTTGTAGATCGCGAGCGGAAGCATTCAAGAGAACGGGGTTGAGGGAGTCGTACTCGTCGTGATCCAAATCACCGATGATCCTAGTGCTGAACGGACAGCACCTCCGTGTTCAACACACGTACAGTTGGGAAGACGTGTCCTCCTTCTTGATCCAGCCAGCAAGGGGGAAGGAGAGGTTGATGAAGATCCAGCAGCACGACGGCGTGGTGGTGGATGCAGCAGCGATCTCGGCAGGGCTTCGCCAAGCTCTACGAGAGGGAGAGGTGTTGCAAAGGGAGAGGGAGGCGCCAAGAGCATGGGTGCGGCTGCCCTCCCTCCCCCCTCTTTATATAGGCCCCCTAGGGGGGCACCGGCCCTAGGAGATCCAATCTCCAAGGGGGGCGGCGGCCAGGGGGGAAACTTGCCCCTCAAGCCAGGTGGAGGCGCCCCCACCCCTAGGGTTTCCAACCCTAGGCGCAGGGGGGAAGGGGGGTGCACCAGCCCACCAGGGGCTGGTTCCCCTCCCACTTAAGCCCATGGGGACCTCCGGGATAGGTGGCCCCACCCGGTGGACCCCCGGGACCCTTCCGGTGGTCCCGGTACAATACCGGTGACCCCCGAAACTTTCTCGATGGCCGAAACCTGACTTCCTATATATAATTCTTCACCTCCGGACCATTCCGGAACTCCTCGTGACATCCGGGATCTCATCCGGGACTCCGAACAACTTTCGGGTTACTGCATACTAATATTTTTACAACCCTCGTGTCACCGAACCTTAAGTGTGTAGACCCTACGGGTTCGGGAGACACGCAGACTTGACCGAGATGACTCTCCGGTCAATAACTAATAAAGGGATCTGGATACCCATGTTGGCTCCCACATGCTCCTCGATGATCTCATCGGATGAACCACGATGTCGAGGATTCAATCAATCCCGTATACAATTCCCTTTGTCAATCGGTACATTACTTGCCTGAGATTCGATCGTTGGTATCCCAATACCTCGTTTAATCTCGTTACCGAAAAGTCACTTTACTCGTACCGTAATGCATGATCCTGTGCCCAGACACTTGGTCACATTGAGCTCATTATGGTGATGCATTACCGAGTGGGCCCAGAGATACCTCTCCGTCATACGGACTGACAAATCCCAGTCTCGATTCGTGCCAACCCAACAGACACTTTCAGAGATACCCATAGTGCACCTTTATAGTCACCCAGTTATTTTGTGACGTTTGGTACACCCAAAGCACTCCTACGGTATCCGGGAGTTGCACAATCTCATGATCTAAGGAAATGATACTTGACATTTGGAAAAGCTCTAGCAAAACGAACTACACGATCTTTGAGCTATGCTTAGGATTGGGTCTTGTCCATCACATCATTCTCCTAATGATGTGATCCCATTATCAATGACATCCAATGCCCATAGTCAGGAAACCATGACTATCTGTTGATCAATGAGCTAGTCAACTAGAGGCTCACTAGGGACATGTTGTGGTCTATGTATTCACACGTGTATTACGATTTCCGGATAACACAATTATAGCATGAATAACAGACAATTATCATGAACAAAGAAATATAATAATAACCATTTTATTATTGCCTCTAGGGAATATTTCCAACAGTCTCCCACTTGCACTAGAGTCAATAATCTAGTTACATTGTGATGAATCGAACACCCATAGAGTTCTGGTGTTGATCATGTTTTGCTCTAGGGAGAGGTTTAGTCAACGAACCTGCTACATTCAGGTCCGTATGTACTTTACAAATATCTATGTCTCGATCTTGAACATTTTCACGAATGGAGTTGAAGCGATGCTTGATGTGCCTGGTCTTCTTGTGAAACCTGGGCTCCTTGGCAAGTGCAATAGCTCCAGTGTTGTCACAGAAGCGTGTGATCGGCCCCGACGCATTGGGTATGACTCCTAGGTCGGTGATGAACTCCTTCACCCAGATTGCTTCATGCGCCGCCTCCGAGGCTACCATGTACTCTGCTTCACATGTAGATCCCGCCACGACGCTTTGCTTGCAACTGCACCAGCTTACTGCCCCACCATTCAAAATATACACGTATCCGGTTTGTGACTTAGAGTCATCCAGATCTGTGTAGAAGCTAGCGTCGACGTAACCCTTTATGACGAGCTCTTCGTCACCTCCATAAACGAGAAACATATCCTTAGTCCTTTTCAGGTACTTCAGGATGTTCTTGACCGCTGTCCAGTGTTCCATGCCGGGATTCCTTTGGTACCTTCCTACCAAACTTATGGCAAGGTTTACATCAGGTCTGGTACACAACATGGCATACATAATAGACCCTATAGCTGAGGCATAGGGGATGACACTCATCTTTTCTCTATCTTCTGCCGTGGTCGAGCATTGAGCTGAGCTCAATTTCACACCTTGCAACACAGGCAAGAACCCCTTCTTAGACTGATCCATATTGAACTTCTTCAATATCTTATCAAGGTATGTGCTTTGTGAAAGACCTATGAGGCGTCTCGATCTATCCCTATAGATCTTGATGCCTAGTATGTAAGCAGCTTCTCCAAGGTCCTTCATTGAAAAACACTTATTCAAGTAGGCCTTAACACTGTCCAAAAGTTCTATGTCATTTCCCATCAAAAGTATGTCATCTACATATAATATGAGAAATGCTACAGAGCTCCCACTCACTTTCTTGTAAACGCAGGCTTCTCCATAAGTCCCCATAAACCCAAACGCTTTGATCATCTCATCAAAGCGAATGTTCCAACTCCGAGATGCTTGCACCAGCCCATAAATGGATCGCTGGAGTTTGCATACCTTGTTAGCATTCTCAAGGTCAACAAAACCTTCCGGCTGCATCATATACAGTTCTTCCTTAAGATGGTCGTTAAGGAATGCCGTTTTGACGTCCATTTGCCATATCTCATAATCATAGTATGCGGCAATTGCTAACATGATTCGGACGGACTTTAGCTTCGCTACGGGATAGAATGTCTCATCATAGTCAACCCCTTGAACTTGTCGATAACCCTTAGCGACAAGTCGAGCTTTATAGATGGTAACATTACCATCCGTGTCCGTCTTCTTCTTAAAGATCCATTTGTTTTCTATCTCTCGCCGATCATCGGGCAAGTCTGTCAAAGTCCATACTTCGTTTTCATACATGGATCCTATCTCGGATTGCATGGCTTCAAGCCATTTGTTGGAATCTGGGCCCGCCATCGCTTCTTCATAGTTCGAAGGTTCACCATTGTCTAACAACATGATTTCCAGGACAGGGTTGCCATACCACTCTGGTGTGGAACGTGTCCTCGTGGACCTACGAAGTTCAGTAGTAACTTGATCTGAAGTATCTTGATCATCATCATTAACTTCCTCTTCAATTGGTGCTGGCACCACAGGAACATCTTCCTGAGCTGCGCTACTTACCGGTTCAAGAGGTAGTACTTCATCAAGTTGCACTTTCCTCCCACTTACTTCTCTCGAGAGAAACTCTTTCTCCAGAAAGGACCCGTTCTTGGCAACAAAAATCTTGCCTTCGGATCTGAGGTAGAAGGTATACCCAATGATTTCCTTAGGGTATCCTATGAAGACGTATTTTTTCGACTTGGGTTCGAGCTTTTCAGGTTGAAGTTTCTTGACATAAGCATCGCATCCCCAAACTTTTAGAAACGATAGCTTAGGTTTCTTCCCAAACCATAATTCATACGGTGTCGTCTCAACAGATTTAGACGGTGCCCTATTTAAAGTGAATGTAGCTGTCTCTAGAGCGTTTCCCCAAAAAGATAGCGGTAAATCGGTAAGAGACATTATAGATCACACCATATCCAATAAAGTGCGATTACGACGTTCGGACACACCGTTACGCTGAGGTGTTCCAGGCAGCCTGAGTTGTGGTTCCACATTTCCTTAATTGCGTACCAAATTCATGACTTAAATATTCTCCTCCACGATCTGATCGTAAGAACTTTATCTTTCGGTCACGTTGATTCTCTACCTCATTCTGAAATTCCTTGAACTTTTCAAAGGTCCCAGACTTGTGTTTCATCAAGTAGACATACCCATATCTACTCAAGTCATCAGTGAGAGTGAGAAAATAACGATATCCTCCGCGAGCCTCAACACTCATTGGACCGCACACATCAGTATGTATGATTTCCAATAAGTTGGTTGCTCGCTCCATTGTTCCGGAGAACGGAGTCTTGGTCATTTTGCCCATGAGGTATGGTTCACATGTGTCAAATGATTCATAATCGAGAGACTCTAAAAGTCCATCAGCATGGAGCTTCTTCATGCGCTTGACACCAATGTGACCAAGGCGGCAGTGCCACAAGTATGTGGGACTATCGTTATCAACTTTACATCTTTTGGTATTCACACTATGAATATGTGTAACATCACGTTCGAGATTCATTAAGAATAAACCATTGACCATCGGGGCATGACCATAAAACATATCTCTCATATAAATAGAACAACCATTATTCTCTGATTTAAATGAGTAGCCATCTCGTATTAAACGAGATCCAGATACAATGTTCATGCTCAAAGCTGGTACTAAATAACAATTATTGAGGTTTAAAACTAACCCCGTAGGTAAATGTAGAGGTAGCGTGCCAACGGCGATCACATCGACCTTGGAACCATTCCAGACGCGCATCATCACCTCGTCCTTCGCCAGTCTCCGCTTATTCCGCAGCTCCTGCTTTGAGTTACAAATATGAGCAACCGCACCGGTATCAAATACCCAGGAGCTACTACGAGTACTGGTAAGGTACACATCAATTACATGTATATCACATATACCTTTGGTGTTGCCGGCCTTCTTGTCCGCTAAGTATTTGGGGCAGTTCCGCTTCCAGTGTCCGCTTCCCTTGCAATAAAAGCACTCAGTCTCAGGCTTGGGTCCATTCTTTGGCTTCTTCCCGGTAACTGTCTTACCGGGCGCGGCAACTCCCTTGCACCCTTCTTGAAGTTCTTCTTACTCTTGCCTTTCTTGAACTTAGTGGTTTTATTCACCATCAACACTTGATGTTCCTTTTTGATCTCTACCTCCGCTGATTTCAGCATTGAATATACCTCAGGACTGGTCTTTTCCATCCCCTGCATATTGAAGTTCATCACAAAGCTCTTGTAGATCGGTGGAAGCGACTGAAGGATTCTGTCAATAACCGCGTCATCCGGGAGATTAACTCCCAGCTGAGTCAAGCGGTTGTGCAACCCAGACATTTTGAGTATGTGCTCACTGACAGAACTATTTTCCTCCATCTTACAACTGAAGAACTTGTCGGAGACTTCATATCTCTCGACCCGGGCATGAGCTTGGAAAACCATTTTCAGCTCTTCGAACATCTCATATGCTCTGTGTTGCTTAAAACGCTTTTGGAGCCCCGGTTCTAAGCTGTAAAGCATGCCGCACTGAACGAGGGAGTAATCATCAGACTGCCAAGCGTTCATAACGTCTTGGTTCTCTGGGATGGGTGCTTCACCTACCAATGCTTCTAAGACATAATCTTTCTTTGCAGCTATGAGGATGATCCTCAGGTTCCGGATCCAATCCGTATAGTTGCTGCCATCATCTTTCAGCTTGGTTTTCTCTAGGAACGCGTTGAAGTTGAGGTGGACATGAGCGTTGGCCATTTGATCTACAAGACATTTTTGCAAAGGTTTTTAGACTAAGTTCATGATAATTAAGTTCATCTAATCAAATTATTCAATGAACTCCCACACTCAGACATACATCCCTCTAGTCATCTAAGTGAAACATGATCCAAGTCAACTAGGCCGTGTCCGATCATCACGTGAGACGGACTAGTCGACATCGGTGAACATCTTCATGTTGATCGTAGCTTCTATACGACTCATGCTCGACCTTTCGGTCTTTCGTGTTTCGAGGCCATGTCTGTATATGCTAGGCTCGTCAAGTCAACCTAAGTGTATTGCGTGTGTAAATCTGTCGTACACCCCGTTGTATTCGAACGTTAGGATCTATCACACCCGATCATCACGTGGCGCTTCGAAACAACAAACCTTTGCAATGGTGCACAGTTAGGGGGAACACTTTCTTGAAATTATTGCGAGGGATCATCTTATTTAAGCTACCGTCGTTCTAAGAAAATAAGATGTAAAACATGATAAACATCACATGCAATCAAATAGTGACATGATATGGCCAATATCATATTGCTCCTTTGATTTCCATCTTTGGGGCGCCATGATCATCTTCGTTACCGGCATGACACCATGATCTCCATCATCGTGTCTCCATGAAGTTGCTCGCCAACTATTACTTCTACTACTATGGCTAACAGTTTAGCAATAAAGTAAAGTAAATACATGGCGTTTAATCATTGACATGCAGGTCATACAATAATTAAGAAAACTCCTATGGCTCCTGCCGGTTGTCATACTCATCGACATGCAAGTCGTGATTCCTATTACAAGAACATGATCTCATACATCACATATATATCATTCATCACAACTTTTGGCCATATCACATCACAAGGCATATGCTGCAAAAACAAGTTAGACGTCCTCTAATTGTTGTTGCATGTTTTACGTGGCTGCAATAGGGTTCTAGCAAGAACTTTTTCTTACTTACGGGAAAACCACAACGTGATATGCCAATTTCTATTTACCCTTCATAAGGACCCTTTTCATCGCTTCCGCTCCAACTAAAGTGGGAGAGACAGGCACCCGCTAGCCACCTTATGCAACTAGTGCATGTCAGTCGGTGGAACCTGTCTCACGTAAGCGTACGTGTAAGGTCGGTCCGGGCTGCTTCATCCCACAATGCCGCCGAAGCAAGATAATACTAGTACTGGCAAGAAAATTGACAGCATCTATGCCCACAACAAGTTTGTGTTCTACTCGTGCATAGAAACTACGCATAGACCTAGCTCATGATGGCACTGTTGCGGAACGTTGCAGAAAATAAAAAAAATTCTATGCTTCACCAAGATCAATCTATGGAGTTAATCTAGCAACGAGAGAGAGGAGTGCATCTACATACCCTTGTAGATCGCGAGCGGAAGCATTCAAGAAAACGAGGTTGAGCGAGTCGTACTTGTCGTGATCCAAATCACCGATCATCCTAGTGCTGAACGGACAGCACCTCCGCGTTCAACACATGTACGGTTGGGAAGACGTCTCCTCCTTCTTGATCCAGCAAGGGGGAATGAGAGATTGATGAAGATCCAGCAGCACGACGGCGTGGTGGTGGATGCAGCAGCGATCTCGGTAGGGCTTCGCCAAGCTCTACGAGAGGGAGAGGTGTTGCAGAGGGAGAGGGAGGCGCCAAGAGCATGGGTGCGGCTGCCCTCCCTCCCCCTCTTTATATAGGCCCCCTAGGGGAGGCGCCGACCCTAGGAGATCCAATCTCCAAGGGGGGGCAGCGGCCAGGGGGGAAACTTGCCCCCCCAAGCCAGGTGGAGGTGCCCCCACCCCTAGGGTTTCCAACCCTAGGCGGGGCCCAAGGGGGGGGGGGCGCACCAGCCCACCAGGGGCTGGTTCCCCTCCCACTTAAGCCCATGGGGCCCTCCGAGATAGGTGGCCCCACCCGGTGGACCCCCGGGACCCTTTTGGTGGTCCCGGTACAATACCGGTGACCCCCGGAACTTCCCCGATGGCCGAAACCTGACTTCCTATATATAATTCTTCACCTCCAGACCATTCCGGAACTCCTCGTGATGTCCGGGATCTCATCCAGGACTCCCAACAACTTTCGGGTTACTACATACTAATATTTCTACAACCCTAGCGTCACCGAACCTTAAGTGTGTAGACCCTACGGGTTCGGGAGACACGCAAACATGACTGAGATGACTCTCCGGTCAATAACCAACAGCGGGATCTGGATAACCATGTTGGCTCCCACATGCTCCTCGATGATCTCATCGGATGAACCACGATGTCGAGGATTCAATCAATCCCGTATACAATTCCCTTTGTCAATCGGTACGTTACTTGCCCGAGATTCGATTGTCGGTATTCCAATACCTCGTTTAATCTCGTTACCGGCAAGTCACTTTACTCGTACCGTAATGCATGATCCCGTGACCAGACACTTGGTCACATTGAGCTCATTATGATGATGCATTACTGAGTGGGCCCAGAGATACCTCTCCGTCATACAGACTGACAAATCCCAGTTTCGATTCATGCCAACCCAACAAATACTTCCAGAGATACCCGTAGTGCACCTTTATAGTCACCCAGTTACACTGTGACGTTTGGTACACCCAAAGCACTCCTACGGTATCCGGGAGTTGCACAATCTCATGGTCTAAGGAAATGATACTTTACATTTGGAAAAGCTCTAGCAAAACGAACTACACGATCTTTGAGCTATGCTTAGGATTGGGTCTTGTCCATCACATCATTCTCCTAATGATGTGATCCCGTTATCAATGACATCCAATGCCCATAGTCACGAAACCATGACTATCTGTTGATCAACGAGCTAGTCAACTAGAGGCTCACTAGGGACATGTTGTGGTCTATGTATTCACACGTATATTACGATTTCCGGATAACACAATTATAGCATGGATAACAGACAATTGTCATGAACAAAGAAATATAATAATAACCATTTTATTATTGCCTCTAGGGCATATTTCCAACAAGAAGTGCTTAGCTTTGGGTTCAATCTTGCGGTGTTCTTACCCAGTGACAGAAAGGGTGGCAAGACACGTATTGTATTGTTGCCATTGAGGATAACAAGATGGGGTTTATATAATATTGCATGAGTTTATCCTTCTACATCATGTCATCTTGCTTAATGTGTTACTCTGTTCTTATGAACTTAATACTCTAGATGCAGGCAGGAGTCGGTCGATGTGTGGAGTAATAGTAGTAGATGCAGGCAGGAGTCGGTCTACTTTTTATGGACGTGATGCCTATATGCAAGATCATGCCTAGATAATCTCATAACTATGCGCTTTTCTATCAATTGCTCGACAGTAATTTGTTCACCCACCGTAATACTTATGCTCTTACATATTTGCTTTCAATCTACTTTTATTTGCATCTTTACTTTTTGCATCTATATTATAAAATACCAAAAATATATTTGTCTTATCATACTATCTCTATCAGATCTCACTTTTGCAAGTGGCCGTGAAGGGATTGACAACCCCTTTATTGTGTTGGTTGCAAGTTCTCAGTTTGTTTGTGTAGGTGCGTGGGACTTTTGAGGAGCCTCCTACTGGATTAATACCTTGGTGCTCAAAACTGAGGGAAATACTTACGCTACACTTGCTGCATCACCCTCTCCTCTTCGGGGAAAACCAACACTAGCTCAAGACGTAGCAAGAAGGATTTCTGGCGCCGTTGCCGGGGAGGTCTTCGCTCAAGTCTAGACATACCAAGTACCCATCACAAACCCATCTCCCTCGCATTTACATTATTTGCCATTTGCCTCTCGTTTTCCTCTCCCCCACTTCACCCTTGCCGTTTTATTTGCCCTCTCTTTCCCAATCTCCTCCTCTCTTTTTGCTTGCCGTTTTTCTGCTTGCTTGTGTGCCTGTTTGTCCTTATGGCTTTGCCTAAAGGTCCTGACCACCTTCTCAGAAGGATGGATGAGATTGAATCAAATATTAGAAGCTTTATGAATTTGAAATTTGAGCATAATAATTTCTTTAGAAAAGAGCTTAAGGAACAAAAAGTTTTTTGGGGTTTATGAACAAAGAGCTTGATGATATGAATAAAGAATTCTATGGTGTTAACGCTCAAATTACCCGGCTTGAAAATGCTATAGCCAAAATTTCTGACAAGCAAGCCATCTTAGTCAATAAGATGGCCGCTAAACCAGAAAAATTACATGAAAATAATGATGAGGATCTTAAAGTTATTGATGCGTCTCCTATTAGATCTATGTTTTGCAATATGAATTTTGATGATTATGGGACTGATGATGAATCAACTTTGCCTAGAAGGCGTCCCAAGAATTCGAAGTCTTTAGATCTTAATGCTAAATTTGGTAAAAGTGAGATTGGTGAATCCTCAACTTCTAATAATGTTGAACCTACTATCTCGGATTTCAAGGAATTTGACTATGATAATTGCTCTTTAAAAGGTTGTATTTCCTTGTTGCAATCCGTTGCTAATTCTCCTCATGCTTATAGTCAAAACAAAGCTTTTACCAAACATATTGTTGATGCCTTGATGCAATCTTATGATGAAAAACTTAATTTGGAAATTACTATACCTAGAAAACTTAATGATGAGTGGGAACCTACTATAAAGATTAGAATTAAAGATTATGAGTGTTTTGCTTTGTGTGATTTGGGTGCTAGTGTTTCCACGATTCCGAAAACTTTATGTGATATTCTAGGTTTCCATGATCTTGAAGATTGCTCTTTAAATTTGCACCTTGAGGATTCCACCATTAAAAAGCCTATGGGAAGGATCAATGATGTTATTATTGTTGCAAATAGAAATTTGGTGCCCGTAGATTTTATCGTTCTTGATATAGATTGCAATCTTTCTTGCCCTATTATTCTTGGTAGACCTTTCCTTAGAACGATTGGTGCGATTACCGATATGAAGGAAGGGAACATTAGATTCCAATTTCCCTTAAAGAAAGGCATGGATCACTTTCCAAGAAAGAAATTCAAATTACCTTATGAATCTATCATGCATGCTACTTATGAATTTAGTGCCAAAGATGGCACTCGTTAGATCTATCTTCGCTTTTATGCCTAGCTAGGGACGTTAAACGATAGCGCTTGTTGGGAGGCAACCCAATTTTCTTTATGTTCTTTGTTTTTGTTCCTGTTTAGTGTTAAATTTTGTTTCTACTTTATGTTTAGATGTGTTTTTATCTTTTGTTTAGTGTTTGTGCCAAATAGGACCTATAGGATAAACTATGATGATAGTTGATTTGATTCTGCTGAAAAACAGAAACTTTGCGCTCATGAGAAAAAAAATCAATAAATCACAGAAATGTGCTTTTGCATTGATTCATTTTGCTGCTGATCAATAAACAAATTTTCCAGTACGTCCTATTTTGGTAGGATTTTAGAGTTCCAGAAGTTTGTGTTAGTTACAGATTGCTACAGACTGTTCTGTTTTTGACAGATTCTGTTTTTTGTGTGTTGTTTGCTTATTTCAATGCATCTATGGCTAGTAAATTAGTTTATAAACCATAAGGAAGTTGGAATACAGTAGGTTTAACACCAAAATAAATAAAGAATTAGTTCATTGCAGTACCCTATGTGGTGGTTTTGTTTTCTTTTTCACTAACGGAGCTTATAAGATTTCCTGTTGAGTTTTGTGTTGTGAAGTTTTCATGTTTTGGGTAAAGCTTTTATGGACTATGGAATAAAGGGTGGCAAGAGCCTAAGGTTGGGGATGCCTAAGGCACCCCAAGATATTCAAGAATAGCCAAAATCCTAAGCTTGGGGATGCCCCGAGAAGGCATCCCCTCTTTCATCTTCGTTCATTGGTAACTTTACTTGGAGCTATATTTTTATTCGCCACATGATATGTGTTTTGCTTGGAGCGTTGTGTATTATACTAGTCTTTTCTTTTTAGTTTTCCACAATCATCCTTGCTGTACACACCTTTTGGGAGAAGCCTAGTTGATTATAATTTGCTGGAATACTCTATGTGCTTCACTTATATTTTTTGAGCTTGATAGTTTTTGCTCTAGTGCTTCACTTATATCTTTTAGAGCACGGTGGTGTCTTAATTTTATAGAAATTTCTAGTCTCTCATGCTTCACTTATATTATTTTGACAGTCTTTTAGAACATCATGGTATTTGCTATGGTTACAAAGTTGGTCCTAGAATGATGAGCATCCAAGTTGGGTATAATAAAAACTATCATAGAAAAAGAATTGGATGCTATGATCAACTTGATGCTTGATAATTGTTTTGAGATATAAAGGTAGTAATGTTAGGGTCATTCTAGTGGGTAATTATGAAATTGAGAAATACTTTTGTTGAAGTTGGCAAGTCCCATAGCATGCACGTATGGTAAAAGTTGTGTGACAAATTTGTTGCATGAGGTTCTCTTTTGAGTGTCTTCCTTATGAGTGACAGTCGGGGACGAGCGATGGAATTTTTTCCTATCAATCTATCCCCCTTGGGGCATGCGTAGTAGTACTTTGCTTCGAGGGCGAAGTAGACTTTTGCAATAAGTATATGAGTTCTTTTTTTGACTAATGCGAGTCCATGGACATATGCACACTTATCCTTCCACTTTGCTAGCTTTTCTTATTACCGCACAACTCTCGCCGGTATTGAACCCTTTATTTACCTTCCTCAAAACAGCCACCATACCTACCTATTATGGCATTTCCATAGCCATTCCGAGATATATTGCCATGCAACTTTCCACCGTTCCGTTTATTATGACACGTTTCATCATTGTCATATTGCTCTTTGCATGATCATGTAGTTGACATCGTATTTGTGGCAAAGCCACCTTCATAATCTTCATACATGTCGCTCTTGATTCATTGCATATCCCGGTACACCGCTGGAGGCATTCACATAGAGTCATATCTTGTTCTAGCTTTGAGTTGTAGTTTTTGAGTTGTAAATCCATAAAAGTGTGATGATCTTCATTATTAGAGCATTGTCCTAGTGAGGAAAGGATGATGAAGACTATGATTCCCCCACAAGTCGGGATGAGGCTTCGGACTTTATAAAAATAAAAGAGGCCAAAGATGCCCACCAAAAAGAAAGAAAAAAGAAAAAAAAGGAAGAAAAAAAGAGAAAAAGAAAAGAAAAAAGAAGAAAAAAATATAAAAAGAGAGAAAAAGAGAGAAGGGACAATTGCTACTATCTCTTTTTCCACACTTGTGCTTTAAAATAGCACCATGATCTTCATGATAGAGAGTCTCATATGTTGTCACTTTCATATACTAGTGGGAATTTTTCATTATCGAACTTGGCTTGTATATTCCAATGATGGGCTTCCTGAAAGTGCCCTAGGTCTTCATGAGCAAGCAAGTTGGATGCACGCCCACTTAGTTTGTTTTGTTGAGCTTTCATATATTTATAGCTCTAGTGCATCCGTTGCATGGCAATCCCTACTCACTCACATTGATATCTATTGATGGGCATCTCCATAGCCCGTTGATACGCCTAGTTAATGTGAGACTATCTTCTCCCACTTTTTGTCCTCACAACCACCACCATTCACCACCATAGTGCTATGTCCATGGTTTGCGCTCATGTATTGCGTAAGAGTTGAAAAAGCTGAGCACGTTAAAAAGTATGAAACAATTGCTCGGCTCGTCATCGGGGTTGTGCATGATGGGATTATTTTGTGTAATGAAAATGAAGCATGGCCTAACTATATGACTTTGTAGGGATAAGCTTTCTATGGCTATGTTATTTTGATAGGACATGATTATTTGTTAGTATGCTTTGAAGCATTATTATTTTTATGTTTTATAAGCTTTTATCTTGAATCATTTGGATCTGAACATTCATGCCACATTAAATAAAATTACATTATGAATTATGCTAGGTAGCATTCCACATCAAAAATTCTCTTTTTATCATTTACCTACTCGAGGACGAGCAGGAATTAAGCTTGGGGATGCTTGATACGTCTCCAACGTATCTATAATTTTTGATTGTTCCATGCTATTATATTACCCCTTTTGAATGTTTATGGGCTTTATTTTATACATTTATATCATTTTTGGGACTAACCTACTAACCGGAGGCCCAGCCCATATTGCTGTTTTTTTTGCCTATTTCAGTATTTCGAAGAAAAGGAATATCAAACGGAGTCCAAACGGAATGAAACCTTCAGGAGCGTGATTTTTGGAACGAACAAGATCCGGAGAGCTTGGAGTGCAAGTCAAGAAGCTCCCGAGGACCCCACGAGATAGGGGGCCGCCCCCCTATAGGGCGCGCCCCCTATCTTGTGGGCCCCTCGGGTGGCCACCGACGTACTTCTTCCTCCTATATATACCTACGTACCCTGAAAACATCTAGGAGCACCACGAAACACAATTTCCACCGCCGTAACCTTCTGTATCCGCGAGATCCCATCTTGGAGCCTTCGCCGGCACTCTGCCGGAGAGGGAATCGACCACGGAGGGCTTCTACATCAACATCCTTGCCCCTCCTATGAGTTGTGAGTAGTTTACCACAGACCTACGGGTCCATAGTTATTAGCTAGATGGCTTCTTCTCTCTTTTTGCATCTCAATACAATGTTCTCCCCCTCTCTTGTGGAGATGTATTCGATGTAATCTCTTTTTGCGGTGTGTTTGTCGAGATCCGATGAATTGTGGGTTTATGATCAGATTTATCTATGGATAATAACTGAATCTTCTCTGAATTCTTTTATGTATGATTGAGTTATCTTTCCAAGTCTCTTCGAATTATCAGTTTGGTTTGGCCTACTAGATTGATCTTTCTTTCCATGGGAGAAGTGCTTAGCTTTGGATTCAATCTTGCGGTGTTCTTACCTAGTGACAGAAAGGGTTGCAAGACACGTATTGTATTGTTGCCATTGAGGATAACAAGATGGGGTTTATATCATATTGCGTCAGTTTATCCTTCTACATCATGCCATCTTGCTTAATGCGTTACTCTGTTCTTATGAACTTAATACTCTAGATGCAGGCAGGAGTCGGTCGATATGTGGAGTAATAGTAGTAGATGCAGGTGATACGTCCATTTTGCATCATGCTTTTATATCAATATTTATTGCATTATGGGCTGTTATTACACATTATATCTTAATACTTATGGCCATTCTCTCTTATTTTACAAGGTTTACCATGAAGAGGGAGAATGCCGGCAGCTGGAATTCTGGCTGGAAAAGGAGCAAACATTGGAAACCTATTCTGCACAACTCCAAAAGTCCTAAAACTCCACGAAACCACTTTTTGGATTTATTAAGAATTTATGAGCGAAATAAATAGGCAAGGGGGCCCACACCCAGTCCAGGAGATAGGGGGCGTGCCCCCCCTATAGGGCGCGGCCCCTATCTCTTGGGCCCCCTGGTGGGCCTCCGACGTCCATCTTCTGCTATATCATCACCCTTCCGTGGAAAAAATCATGGGCAAGCTTACGAGACGAAACTCCATGGAACCTTGGCGGAATCAATCTAGGGCTCTGGCGGAGCTGTTCTGCCGGGGACACTTCCCTCCAGGAGGGGGAAATCATCACCAACATCATCACCAACGATCCTCTCATCGGGAGGGGGTCAATCTCCATCAACATCTTCACCAGCACCATCTCCTCTCAAAACCCTAGTTCATCTCTTGTATCCAATCTTGTATCAAAACCATAAATTGGTACCTGTGGGTTGCTAGTAGTGTTGATTACTCCTTGTAGTTGATACTAATTGGTTTACTTGGTGGAAGATCATATGTTCAGATCCTTTATGCATATTATTACTCCTCTGATTATGAATATGAATATGCTTTGTGAGTAGTTACGTTTGTTCCTGAGGACACGGATGAAGTCTTGCTATTAGTAGTCATGTGAATTTGGTATTCGTTCGATATTTTGATGAGATATATGTTGTCTTTCCTCTAGTGGTGTTATGTGAACGTCGACTACATGACACTTCACCATTATTTGGGCCTAGAGGAAGGCATAGGGAAGTAATAAGTAGATGATGGGTTGCTAGAGTGACAGAAGCTTAAACCCTAGTTTATGCGTTGCTTCATTAGGGGTTGATATGGGCCCATATGTTTAATGCTGTGGTTAGGTTTACCTTAATACTCCTTTTGTAGTAGCGGATTGCTTGCAATAGGGGTTAATCATAAGTGGGATGCTTATCCAAGTTAGGGCAGTACCCAAGTGCCGGTCCACCCACATATCAAATTATCAAAGTACCGAACGCGAATCTTACGAACGTGATGAAAACTAGCTTGACGATAATTCCCAATGTGTCCTCGGGAGCTCCTTCCTCATTATTAGAATTTGTCTGGGCTTATCCTTTGCTACATAAAGGATTGGGCCACCTTGCTGCACTTTGTTTACTTTATTTACTTTTTGCTCATTACTATTTATCTTATCACAAAACTATCTATCACCTACTATTTCAGTGCTTGCAAAGAAAATCTTACTGAAAACCGCTTATCATTTCCTTCTGCTCCTCGTTGGGTTTGACACTCTTACTTATCGAAAGGACTACGATAGATCCCCTACACTTGTGGGTCATCAGCAGGCATGAGTCGGTCTACTTGTTATGGACGTGATGCCTATATACAAGATCATGCCTAGATAATCTCATAACTATGTGCTTTTCTATCAATTGCTCGACAGTAATTTGTTCACCCACCGTAATACTTATGCTATCTTGAGAGAAGCCTCTAGTGAAACCTATGGCCCCCGGGTCTATCTCTTATCATATTTGCTTTTAATCTACTTTTATTTGCATCTTTACTTTTTGCATCTATATTATAAAATACCAAAAATATATTTATCTTATCATACTATCTCTATCAGATCTCACTTTCGCAAGTGGCCGTGAAGGGATTGACAACCCCTTTATTGCGTTGGTTGCGAGTTCTCATTTTGTTTGTGTAGGTGCGTGGGACTTTTGAGGAGCCTCCTACTGGATTGATACCTTGGTTCTCAAAACTGAGGGAAATACTTACGCTACACTTGCTGCATCACCCCCTTCTCTTCGGGGGAAACCAACACTAGCTCAAGACGTAGCACATAGCTAGTAACCTAGTGGAGAACTTTACGCTGTTACGCTTTAGGTTAGCATATGATCCTCGAACTAAGTTCCGTAATGGTAAGTATAATGGTTTCAATGTACTGATATGTTTTTAACTTAAGAAATGGGTTATAAATTTCTCTCTATACAACACCAGTCATATCCATTTGATTAAATATGAATTGTGCATTTTTTTGTTCTGAAAATCAAGTTATGTGTCATTACCATAAACGCAAAAGTCAGATATGCTCCGTTAAAAAAGATGCAATTACTGAAAATGCTGGTGCATAAGACAGAAAGCACAGACCTCATATGATCTGTAGCGCTTTAGAAGGATAGTGTAACATTGAAATTGGAAGAATAAATTTTACGAACGTGTTCAGCATGGGAGACCAAAGTATCTTAATTTAATCATAAAAGGAGTGCTATGTGTTGTATTTGGTGGCGTAGTTTAAGGCATATGTTTTCCCATGACCGCATGTACTAATGTATATATTGCTGATTGAGTGCCGTATAGCTCCAGCCGTGTTTTTTTAGTCATTTGTTGTGAATGTTGATCATGACAAAGATCCAGTGTTAGATTCGCTCAATTACATATGGTCAGTTTACGTCACTTATTGACATTTGTTGGTAAAAATCTTCTGGTTGGTTCATGATTCATTGCTCTTGTTGTTTTTTTGGTTTCTTATATTGGTCTTTTCCGAGTCATTGAAGATTTTGCTTGCCCCTTCTGCTTGGTAAAATGTGGAAACTACAAGGTAAAGTTTGATGCAAAGTTCCATTTGCGCTGTATTTATTCAAATCTCACTTTGCTGCTATTGGCTGGTGGATCATTTCACCTACTACAGTTAGGTAAAACCAAACATTTTATTCTCACTTCACCACTAATGTCTTGATGTTCTTTGTGATGAAATTTGGATTGTGTTTGCTTTCTGCATGACCTTTCTATTTTTTGGGAACAATCTTTGTGCCCACCTGAAAGGAAGCAGGGGCGGTGCCTGGTGGGGTGTGCCCCTTTCACTTTCCTATTTGCAATATGTACTTACATAATTGACAGTTTTCTTATTCCATTGACAATATTACATGGATGATAGCATATACATGCATTCTCATCACTGTATCAGCTGATTAGTTACATATACGAGTGCACAACATCTCAATGGACGATTAACTTTGTTCATCAGAACCCATAAATGAATTGCAATCATCTAAACATGGAGACTTGCAGTCTAACCATAGTGCCTCCTCTTTGATTCAAAGATGTAAGTGTAGGCAAAGATGGCAACCGCAACTGTGAAGCCAGTGGTAGTTCTTATGACAGCCCTCTTGGCTCTGTCTCTGCATGTCCACGCCAGTAAAGTAGAGCTCGGAAAGCTTCTTGTGCGACTTCGCGTAGTCCGTGAAGAACGCGTCCTGCCAACGTGTCCAATAAGCTAATGAAGATGAATTCAACTCTTCTTTACCTTTGTGTATAATTCAACTAAGGGACGGAAAGCTCGATCCTCCATGAGAAACTTGTCTGTAAGTAGCTTCATGAGTCCGTTGGAGTCCCCTTTCAGAAGCTCATTGCAACATGTACAAAAGATGAAGTCTAGTGATGTACGACTTCACAATGTTGCACTGATGACATTACAGCTATATATAATCTTTAGCCAATGTGTTGCAATCTACAACCGCGGCGATTAAGCTTACATGAAGTAGGAGTTATGAAACTTCAGAGGATCTTTTGTCCAAGTCGAATCCCGAGCTATCCATACGAGCTTCTCTCCTAAAAATGTACAATGCAGATTAAGGGTTCAACTTATGATTGAGGAACAACGATCTGAATACGACAATAAGGCGTTGTGGCATTACCAGAGTATGTCCACCCAAGAGTGCTTCTATGTCCTTGTTGGTCAAGCCCATTCAGTAGAAGAAATCCCTAAGGTGTGAAGCACATGGTCAGATGATAACATATGCGCTGAAATACTATTTACTTGGCACAACTGAACTATCATTAGCTGAAAACAGTAAAAAAAATTGTGTGAACTGAAAAAGAATATACCTCACGTTCCAGCTCAAGACAAATGTTCTTCTCTAGGCTCCTTTTCCCCATCATGTGATAGGCTGTACTGCTGCCATCTATCTCCTCTCCAGAATTTTCAAATCTGCTAGGAACAAGTTCTCAACAAAATATTCAGAGAAAGAGACAGTTAGACAGGAACATAGCACCATCCTTTCTAGTTTTTTTTTGAAACTGTCCTTTCTAGTTTCTACAGACTATAGTTTTAACGAACAAGCACACGGGCGCGTGAACCCTGAAAAACTCGGTCGAGGCCTGCTGCGGCCTTTCTCTGGCCCCCGAAGACCGGTAAAAAAAACACTCCCCCCTCCCACCTCTCTCCTGAGCGTCGCCGCCGCCTCCGTTCCCGGCCGCTGCTAGCCATCTCCGCCGCTTCTCTCCCCCGGCGCCGCTCCGCCCCCGAGCGCCTGCTCTTCCTTATGCCTCCTGCGTGGCCTTGCGGAGTGCGGACGCGAGGGTTCCCGGCGCGGCGTCGCAATGGACATCGGAGCGGCCTCCCGCGCGTCTCCATGTCCTGGCTGTGGCCACACGCCTCCGCCTCTCCTCCTTGTCTTGAACATTTGAGCAACGCCGTTGGTGGTGTCAGGCAAAGAGGCGGTTCCGGAGGCGACAAGACATGTCCGTCGACGGCTGCAATGGCTCGAGCGCACCAGCCGATGCAGCTCCCCCTACATCTGCCATCCATGCCGCTCTTGTAGCTCCGGGGTTGGAGGCAACACACACGCTGGCCGTGAGTTGTGCAAGGATTTATGGCAGAACAAACATGTCAAAATCGAGAGTGAACTGTAAAGAGTTATTCCTTTCGAAACTGTGATCCCTGACCTGAGCACTACTTGATCCAGAGTATTTACATCCTAAATTTATCCTTTACTGTTTATAGGTGAACCTGATCTTCTCTTGCTGTCGTTGCATCTTGATATGCAAATGCAATCTATGCTTACATTGCAAAAGTGGAGATGGAAAGGAAGTTGTCATTGATCAAGGCATGTGAGCTGGGAAGCGGGCCAGAAGAGCAAAGCTAAAAACAGGAAAGGAGCTGGTAACCTATGCAGAAGAAGGTCTCTTCAAGGAAGATGATTTGTGGCTCTTGGGTGCCACACACCCCTATCAACATAATTTTAAAAAACATATTAGGAATTTTCCAAAAAAGTCTGAAATTTTGAGATATGAAACATGGTGGGTGTCTGTTGTACATCCGTGTTCAATTTCGTGGGGAATGGGTGCACATGATAATGCCAGTAGAAAAGACAAAAATATCGTATGTATAGAAAAGAATGTTGGATGTATTGTATGTCAGATCAAAGATACCACGGGCATCTATTCCCCATGAAAATGAACAGGGGTGTATAATGGGCACCCATGTTTGGTATCCTAAAATTTCAGATTTTTTTTTTAAATTTTCTAATATTTATTTTAATGTTACGTTCATATAGGAGGGTGTGGCACCCAGGTGCTCCAATGCATTTCCCGTCTCTTCAATAGGAAATAATACTCCAGTAATTACATGTCGATATATATTATCGGTGTGTATTGTGTATATCAATTAGAAAAACAGAACCAGAGTTTTTAGAAAATGTTACCTTCGCCATGGCATTCACTACAGATATGTAGACATTGGCAAAAAGAAGAAAAAAAAACTATATTAACCAACTACAGTTCAACTGAACTGAACTTGCAGAAGCACTATCATTTGGTAATTCGCAGCTCCCAGCAATTCTATCTAGGAAAGTTGGGGCTAAAATAAGTTGGACCCCACAACTCCACTCTACTGATAAGCATCAAAGGAACATATTAAAATTCTAAATCCAGGCTGTGTACGCCTAACAGAGGGGATTAAATGGGCTGTGGCAGCTTGGATTTAGAATTGGAGGGAGTATCTAGTTAGGGATCATGGTCGTTGTCCCCTACCTTGGCGCGATGAACAGAATGACTGGGGAAGTGCAGTTAACTCCTCGTCCCCAATAGTTCATGTATGGTCTCAAACGCCACCAAACGCAGTCATCAGTTTCACTCGCCCATTAAGGGATACAATAGCACAGACAGCAGCATGTAAATCACATCTCACCAGAGTGCGTACCAACGGGTGTACCCACCGCTGTGCTGACGCTCGTCAGCCACGACGACATGAGATGAGCCAAATGAGCCCTTTGAAGGACACGACCACATCGGTGACCTGCCATGCGCCCGTCCCAGCCGGAACTGGGTCCATTCCGAGCGTCGCGCGAGCATGTATTCTCCGTGGAAGTTGTACGGTCTCACATCGAGCATGGCGAACATGGCGGTGCACGGCCAGGTCAGCCATGGCGGGTACGGGACGTCCGCCCAGGATGTGGTGGTTGGATTTCTGAAGAACTTGTCATCGGCTGGCGAGTAGCAGCATGCGACCCAGACTGACGATGACATCAAGCGGACGCCCGAGGAGTCCGGTATCGACGAGGAAGAGATGGTGCCGTCGATCGGACCCGTCGAACTGAAGGAACCCGGCCAAGTGAATTGAACTTTAGCGCAGAAGTGCCGCATGCGCCACGGTGAGAAGAGCGGCGAGGCGATCGAGCGCAAGCACGACGGCTGAACGAGGCAGATGTACATGTCCGTCGGTGAACCACCCGTTCTCGCCGGATCCATAGTCGCTACCCGAGATGCCCACAGCTGTTGTCGCGTAGTAGACAATAACATTCGATGAGAAGGATCCCAAGGAGGACCATGCGGGGAAGATGTATAAAAGATGATAGATAAAGCAATCTTGAGGGGAAGACGAGGATGATCTGGGGACGAGGTTGAGTAGGGAGGTATAGCAAGATTTACGGGATTGATAATCATTACTTGCCAAACTGGCCGGTTGTGGGACAACTTAGCATTCGGGGGAAGGAACCGAAAAAAAGGAAGGGTGGGATCGATCGGCTGGACGAGAGGACTAACGTAAGAGGGGAGAGGGAACCTTAAGTTTTTTTAGGTAGTACTAGGTAAGTGCCCGTGCGTTGCACCGGAAAATATTATGTATGCATAAATGATATACCAGGTCATGCTATTAAAAATTAACTCAACCAGAAACTTCGCTGGGCTTAACCCTCCTTTTGTTTAACATCACACGTGAGCAATGCATGTATTTTCTCAAATGAAAAATTATGGTGGAGTGAACTTCAGCATATAATTATGTAAAATCCAAAGTAGTCCATAACTCTATAATCTATATGCATTAATAACTTATATGATCTGCAATTCATATCTTTGATCCGTTAAAATTTACAAGAATATTTTTGAAAAATCCACAAGGCAAACACAAAAATTCTGAAAACATATATACCTGTGCAAGTTGGCTAGCAAGTTGACTGCTAGCCCAATTGCTTGCAACGTCCCTATGTAGTTCCACTGGGAGAACGGGCACGCTCGGTTGACTGCTAGCCCAATTACATAGGATATTTTGTGCCTCCCAATTGCTTGTGCCAGCGTTGGGAGAGCGAGCTGCTATGAACGTCACATTTAGCAGATGATCCCACTGTATCACCGTCAGTTGCAGCTGGCACTACCCAATCCTCGTTCCAATTAGTCGCTAGACGCTTGGTGCTGCCGAACCGAGCGAGACCTGGTGCCACACTATTCGCACCGCAAGGCGCTGCTTCATCCCTCCCCTTTTCTTATTCCGGCGACGATGCACACTGGTAGAAAAAGAGGCTTCCGTCCAGCCCCATTAGTCGCGAAACTGTAGGAACCGCGACTAATGAAGTCTTTAGTCGCGGTTCGGCAGACGAACCGCGACCAAAGGCCTGGGCCCAGGGCGCTCGGTGGCCAGCTGGTGCACGTGAGGGGCTTTAGTCGCGGTTGGCCAGGCCAACCGCGACTAAAGGTGCGCAAAGGCCTTTAGTCGCGGTTGTCCAGGCCAACCGCGACTAAAGCTCCTCCCCTATATATACCAGTTCAGCACACTCACTTAGCCATTTGGTGCCACTTCTCTTCACAAGCTTCACAAGGGGGTGTAGGTTTGCTTTTGGTTCCTCTTATGCACACAAGGTGTTTGATGAAATACCCTAAGAGGGTGAAACAAACATGATATGAAGTGTTGGAGCCACACTTGAGGTTCCTCATTTATTTTTTCCTCCTCGATCGCGGTTAGCAACTTGAACCTTTCATGCATGTGTGTCATTGATAAAATATGCATGTGTGCAGTTCATTGTTTAATTTATATTGTTTGTAGCTAGTTAGTTTAACAAATGCATGATGGTTAATTATATATTTTATATTATAATAATGCAGATGAATCGGCAATGGATGTACGGTAACCGACTCTCCGGCGAGTTCACTACGGGTTTGAAAGATTTCCTCGTAGTGGCTAATGCGAACAAGCAGGGGGGTTTTGTTATCTGTCCATGTGTTATCTGTAAGAATCAGAAGGGTTACTCTTCCTCAAGAGATGTTCACATGCATCTGCTTCGGCACGGTTTCATGCCAAGCTATAATTGTTGGACCAAGCATGGAGAAAGAGGGGTTATAATGGAAGAAGATGAAGAAGGGGATGATTTCATCGATGAAAGCTATCTTGCTCATTTCGGTGATACTTTCATGGAGGATGCTGAAGGTGAAGGGGAAGGTGAAGAAGAGGCACGTGATGATCCCGTTGATGATCTTGGTCGGACCATTGCTGATGCACGGAGACGCTGCGAAACTGAAAAGGAGAGGGAGAATTTGGATCGCATGTTAGAGGATCACAGAAAGGCGCTGTACCCCGGATGCGATGATGGTCTGAAAAAGCTGGGCTGCACACTGGATTTGCTGAAATGGAAGGCAGAGGCAGGTGTAGCTGACTCGGCATTTGAAAACTTGCTGAAAATGTTGAAGAATATGTTTCCAAAGGATAACGAGTTGCCCGCCAGTACGTACGAAGCAAAGAAGGTTGTCTGCCCTCTAGGTTTAGAGGTTCTGAAGATACATGCATGCATCAACGACTGCATCCTCTACCGCGGTGAATACGAGAATTTGAATGAATGCCCGGTATGCACTGCATTGCGTTATAAGATCAGAGGCGATGACCCTGGTGACGATGTTGAGGGCCAGAAACCCAGGAAGAGGGTTCCCGCCAAGGTGATGTGGTATGCTCCTATAATACCACGGTTGAAACGTCTGTTCAGGAACAAAGAGCATGCCAAGTTGTTGCGATGGCACAAAGAGGACCGTAAGTCGGACGGGGAGTTGAGACACACCGCAGATGGAACGCAATGGAGAAAGATCGACAGATGGTTCAAAGATTTTGCAGCTGACGCAAGGAACATAAGATTTGCTCTAAGTACGGATGGCATGAATCCTTTTGGCGAGCAGAGCTCCAGCCATAGCACCTGGCCCGTGACTCTATGCATCTACAACCTTCCTCCTTGGTTGTGCATGAAGCGGAAGTTCATTATGATGCCAGTGCTCATCCAAGGTCCGAAGCAACCCGGCAACGACATCGATGTGTACCTAAGGCCATTAGTTGATGAACTTTTACAGCTGTGGGGTGGTGTCCGTGTGTGGGATGAGCACAAACAAGAGGAATTTGACCTACGAGCGTTGCTTTTCGTAACCATCAACGATTGGCCTGCTCTTAGTAACCTTTCGGGACTGTCAAATAAGGGATACAATGCATGCACGCACTGCTTACATGAGACTGAAAGTGTACATTTGCCAAATTGTAAGAAGAACGTGTACCTTGGGCATCGTCGATTTCTTCCGAAAATTCATCCAGTAAGAAAGAAAGGCAAGCATTACAACGGCAAGGCAGATCACCGGCCGAAGCCTGCGGAACGCACTGGTGCTGAGGTATTTGATATGGTCAAGGATTTGAAAGTCATCTTTGGAAAGGGTCCTGGCGGACAATCAGTTCCGAAGGGAGCTGACGGGCACGCAGCCATGTGGAAGAAGAAATCTATATTCTGGGAGCTAGAATATTGGAAAGTCCTAGATGTCCGCTCTGCAATCGACGTGATGCACGTTACGAAGAATATTTGCGTGAACCTCCTAAGCTTCTTGGGCGTGTATGGGAAGACAAATGATACAAAGGAAGCACGGCAGGACCAGCAACGTTTGAAAGACCCTGATGACCGGCATCCGGAATGGTTTCAAGGTCGTGCCAGCTACGCTCTGACCAAAGAAGAGAAGGTCATCTTTTTTGAATGCCTGAGCAGTATGAAGGTCCCGTCTGGATTCTCGTCCAATATAAAGGGAATAATAAACATGGCGGAGAAAAAGTTCCAAAACCTGAAGTCTCACGACTGCCACGTGATTATGACGCAATTGCTTCCGATTGCTTTGAGGGGGCTCCTGCCGGAAAATGTTCGAGTAGCCATTGTGAAGCTATGTGCATTCCTCAATGCAATCTCTCAGAAGGTAATCAATCCAGAAGTTCTACCACGGTTACAGAACGATGTGATCCAATGTCTTGTCAGTTTCGAGTTGGTGTTCCCGCCATCCTTCTTCAATATTATGACGCACCTCCTGGTTCACCTAGTCGAAGAGATTTTCGTTCTCGGTCCTGTATTTCTACACAATATGTTCCCCTTCGAGAGGTTCATGGGAGTATTAAAGAAATATGTTCGTAACCGTGCTAGGCCAGAAGGAAGCATCGCCAAGGGCTATGGAAATGAGGAGGTAATTGAGTTTTGTGTTGACTTTGTTCCTGACCTTAAGCCGATTGGTCTTCCTCGATCGCGGCACGAGGGGAGACTAAGTGGAAAAGGCACGATCGGAAGGAAATCAACGATATGTATGGACGGCCATTCTCTGACTGAAGCACACCACACTGTACTGACCAATTCCAGCTTGGTGGCTCCGTACTTTGAGAAACACAAGAATATTTTACGCTCGGACAACCCGGGGAAGCCTGAATCCTGGATTAGGAAGGCCCACATGGAGACTTTCGGCAGTTGGTTGAAAAAACATTTAATGAATGACAATGATGTTGTAGATCAGCTGTACATGTTGGCCAAGACACCATCTTCGACTATAACGACTTTCCAAGGGTACGAGATAAATGGGAATACATTTTACACGATCGCCCAAGATAAAAAGAGCACCAACCAAAACAGTGGTGTCCGCTTTGATGCAGCAACCGAGAATGGGCAAAAGGTCACATATTATGGTTACATAGAGGAGATATGGGAACTTGACTATGGACCCTCCTTTAAGGTCCCTTTGTTCCGGTGCAAATGGTTCAAGCTAACAGGAGGTGGGGTAAAGGTGGACCAGCAATACGGAATGACAATGGTGGATTTCAACAATCTTGGTTACCTTGACGAACCATTCGTCCTAGCGAAAGATGTCGCTCAGGTTTTCTATGTGAAGGACATGAGTAGCAAACCGAGGAAACGGAAAGATAAGAAAACGATCAGTGCATCATGCGATGATCCAAAGCGCCACATTGTTCTTTCAGGGAAAAGAAACATCGTGGGAGTGGAGGACAAGACAGACATGTCAGAAGATTATAATATGTTTGCTGAAATTCCGCCCTTCAAAGTGAACACCGACCCAAGCATTAAGTTAAATGATGAGGATGCTCCATGGATACGGCACAATCGTAAGCAAGCAGGGACACAAGGGAAGAAATGATGTGTAATAATTTATTGTATCAAACCTTTTGTCAAACCTTCAAGGGGTTTTAAAATGAATTAGTTTTATTTTTCTGATTTTTTTGATATATAATTGTATTTTTAAGATTTGAAAATGAAGAAAAAACAGAAGAAAAAACAGAAGAAAAAACAGAAGAAAAAAGCAAACAGAAGAAAAACATAAGAAAAAAGGAAAAACAGAAGAAAAAACAGAAGAAAAAAACAGAAGAAAAAAGGAAAAAGGAAAAGGAAGAAAAACAGAAGAAAAAACAGAAGAAAAAAACAGAAGAAAAAGGAAGAAAAAACAGAAGAAAAAAACAGAAGAAAAAAGGAAAAACAGAAGAAAAAAACAAACAGAAGAAAAACATAAGAAAAAAACAGAAGAAAAAAAGAAAAAGGAAAAAAGGAAGAAAAAAAGAAAATATGCCACCTACTGGGCCACCACGGCCTGAATACGACTAGAAACCCATTAAAGGGCCAGGATTCAGGCCCGCAGAAGGCCCAGTAGGCCCACAGGCACACAGTGACAGAATAGGCCCGTAAGCCTGCATTTGAGAGGAGCTCGAAGTGGTAAGCGCAGCCGTGCTTATAAACCACTGTCGAAGCCTCTCGGCTAGCGAGGTGGGACTAAACATCCCACCGCACCGCGCCAGTTCTAGCACAGCCCTTTAGTCGCGGTTGGGGAGGCGGACCGCGACTAAAGGATACCTTTAGTCGCGGTTGGGGTGGCGGGCCGCGACTAAAGGGTCTTTCTGCGCGGGAACGGAGGCGGCGCCAAAACCCTTTAGTCGCGGTTGGGGAGGCGGACCGCGACTAAAGGGCACCCTTTAGTCGCGGTTGGGGTGGCGGGCCGCGACTAAAGGGTACCTTTAGTCGCGGTCCGCCTCTCCAACCGCGACTAAAGGTGCGTCCATAAATACTGCACTTAGCAGTTTTGCCACTTCCCATTCTGCTCTCTCTCGACGCCGAAGCGCTGCCCCGGCCGACGCCGACGCCGAAGCCCTGCCCCGACGCCGACGCCGACGCCGAAGCCCTGCCCCGACGCCGACGCCGACGCCGAAGCCCTGCGCGCCGCCGCCCCCGTCCCCAGTGAGCGCCGCCTCCGCCCGTGCCCTGCCCGCCGCCCGTGCCCTGCCCGCCTCCGCCCGTGCCCTGCCCGCCGCCTCCGCCCGTGCCCTGCCCGCCTCCGCCCGTGCCCTGCCCGCCGCCCGCCGCCCGCCGCCCGCCGCCCTGCCGCCCGCCCTGCAGGAAGAAAGAAGAAGAAGAAGAAAGAAGAAGAAGAAGAAGAAGGAAGGAAGAAGAAAACAAAAGAAAAACAGAAGAAAAACAAGAAAAAGGAAGAAAAAAGGAAAAAGGAAGAAAAAAAGAAAAAGGAAGAAAACAACAGAAGAAAAAAAGAAAGAAGAAAAAAAGGAAGAAGAAAAAAAGAAAGAAGAAAGAAAGAAGAAAGAATATGTTTTGGAATTCATTAATATTTTTTTGTTTTGATGAATTTTTTTGTGTCTAATAAAATCAATTTTTTGAAATACACGAAAAAATGAAATGAAATGAAAAAGAAAAAATGAAATGAAAAAGAAAAGAAAAAAGGATAAAAACAGGAAAAGAAAAAATGAAATGAAATGAAAAAGAAAAGAAAAAAGAGTGTGGCCAGCACCCCCCGCCCTGCACATGGGCCATCCCGACCCCACATATATTCGTCTCCATCCGCATCCCTGGCCAAACCCTAGCCAGTCTACTCCAAGCTTTGTTCGGACAATTTGTTTATACGGAGAGGGGCGGCGAGGGGGGCGGCGATGCGCGCGGTGTTTTTTTAGGGATCGAGAGGGGACGGCGAGGGTTATAAATGTGTTGTCCTTGCCTCCCCTCTCCGTGACGCCGTCGTCTGCCGCCCCGTCTCGCGCTCTACCGCGACACCCTCTCCCACCCCTTCCTCGCCCCCTCCTTTCGCCACCGCCCTTTCGCCACCGCCACCGCCACCGCCCCCCTTCTTCACTTAATTAATTTGTTTTTACTACATGTTTTCAGGACTGACATAATGGCGGACGATAGAGCTGACCCGATTATGGACAACTATGATCCGGACGGTGAAGCACATATGTTCGGCATCATAAACGGCGATATTCTATATGTGCCGACCGGAGAAGAAGAAGATGATATCTCTTCTTATCTGAACCTTGACGGTGAAGATGAAGGGCGCCGTCAGCAAGATGATGCCGAACAAACGTCGATAAACGACGATCTTCAAATGGAAGTAGCAACCACCTCCGGCGCCGAGGTATATATATACATTGAGCCTCTGGTGATACAAACTAACTGATTTGAATAAATATGTGTGTACTAACGCGCGCGACTCTTTCTTATTTTAGCCCTCGGCCGGATCGTCGAAACAATCGAGTACGTCGTCAAAGCGTGGCGCAACCAAGACGATGAAACAAGGAGAAACATGCACCATCGAGGTTGTCGACAGTGCAACCGGCAGGCCGCTGGAGCCCCGCAAGAACGCCACCAAGTTTGTCAGCCAATGCGGAGCCATTGTTAGAGACAACGTCTCGATCACCGTCCAGGAGTGGAATGAGCCAAAGAAGGCACGAATTGATGGTTTCACTTTTGTCGATAAGAGAACAAAAAAAGATTGCTTCAAGAAGCTTATGGAACATTTCGTTCTACCTCCGGAATACAACAAATTCGATGAGGAGGGTAACAAGATTGAGGAAAACAAGGAGAGGAGGAGGCTAGTCAAACAGTTCGCTCTTCATAAGATGGCCGACGCATTCCGGAAATTCAAGCAAAATCTAGCCCATGACTTTGTCAAGCAGAACAAGACTCCGGATTTCAAAGGACAATATGAGAAACTGAAAGATGATTGGCCAGAATTTGTGAAGCAAAAGAAATCGGAGCAGTTCATTCAAATATCGAAAAAAATAAGGAAAATGCGGCTAAGAAGGAGTACAATCATGTTATGGGGCCAGGAGGGTATCGCCTTTGGGAGCCTAGGTGGGAGAAGATGGAGAACGAGCTGAGGGCGCGAGGAATCCGTCCAGGTACGGAGGGATGGGACCCAAGGGCCAAAAGCTGGTGGTACGGGCATGGGGGAACGCTGAACCCGGAGACAGGGGAGTGTGTTTACCGGGGCAAATTAATTAAACCCACCCAAGCCCTTATTAACGCAATGAGGGATGCTCAACAGGGGAAGATCAAGTTCAACAGAGAGAACGACGCGCTGACAAAAGCCCTCGGGAATCCTGAACACGGAGGACGTGTACGAGGCATGGGGCACATTCCGTGGAAAATAGGGTTCCCCCAGAACGATGACCCGTACGGTTACAGAAGCCGTAAGAGAAAGATGGATCGGGAAGCAGATGTTGTGGCGCGGTTGGCATCGGAAATGGATGTGATGAAGAAAACCATGAGTGTACTAGTAGCCGAAAGAGATGCAGCTCGGGTGCAGCATGAAGATCATCCAGCGGATCTCGGAAGCCAGCAGCGGAGAAGCAGCGTGGCTTCCACGGAGGCCCCACCGGCTGGTGCAGATGCACCGACGATCGAAATTACTGCACCGGAGCCTCTGGTGGTCCAAATTACTGCACCGGAGCCTCTGGTGGTCGAAATTACTTCACCGGAGCATCCTCGCTACCCCGTGGACGATATAAAGGAGATGAAAGAATGTCATCTGTATTATCCTATCGGGAACATGTCCATGAAGGTAGCCATCGGCAGTGCTTTACCATGTTTACCTGGAGCACTCCACCACAACAACCCCATTCAAGATGGCTATGCTCGTGTCACGGTGGAGGACATAGTCCAAGGGTTTGAGGACCTGGAGATTGACATTGCTACACCTGAAGGGGAGAAAAGACTTGGAGATGTCAAGCGCCATTTCATTCTATGGCAAAAGAAGTTTATCAAGTTTCCAGGCGAGGCGCCAAGGACAACAAGTCCACCCCCCTACGGTGGTGGTGGTGGCGGTGGCGGTGGTGGTGGTGGTGGTGGTGGTGGTGGTGGTGGTGGCGGTTCACCTACACCTCCGTCACGTCAGCCGACGCCGCCCCCCAGTCCACAACGTCCGGCGGGTGATCAGCCGCCGCCCCCCAGTCCTCGTCCGGCGGGTGATCAGACGCCGCCCCCCAATCCACCTCCGGCAAAGAAGCAGAAGCAGTCCTGGATTATTAACCCGGACCCTTATGTACCTAAGACCACAAAGGTACCGGAGCCATCACTGAAGCCTCTCCCCACAAGGCCTTGGGAACGTAGTGCCGAGGAAGTCGACGCGGCCGCGGCTGCTGATTTGGAGAAATGGAAGGCGGACTGCAAGAAGAAAAGAGAGCCCGAGCCCAAGCCAGTATTTTCTGATGAGCAAAAGAAGTGGGCTAAGTCATTTTTGAGCACACCGTCCCAAGCCGCGAAGAATCTGCCTAACGACTATGCACGTGAACTTCGCAGGCAGGCACTCATGTTCAAGGAGAACAAAGAGCGGGAGAAGGCCGAAAGTAAAAAAAGCGGGAAACAAGTTGCCCAGCTCGGGGAACAAAGTAAACAATCGATTGCCCCGCTTATAGTGGAAGCCTTCTGTCCGGATGACCCCGAGATCATACAAGCTGCGGCAGCACAGGGATTGACTGTAACGAGTGCCAGAGAACAAGCAGCCAACTTAGGTATTACTCTTCGTGAACTGTTAGGCCTTGATGAGGCGCCAGTGAAGGAGGTAGTAATTACATATGTCAAGAATGGGCCTCTCGTCGAGCCTGCGCAGGAAAAGGATCTACCTCCACAAATGAAAGGTCTGCTGAAATGGTACAAGGGTTACATAAAAAATAAAAACGCCAAAGAATATATTTATGCGGAAGTTAGACATGAGCATCACTTCAAACATTACTATGTACAAATTGAACTGAGTGAATTGTTCCAGCTTTTCAATCTGCGCGAGCTCGATAAATCTATCATCAGTTGCTACGTTCTGTAAGTGATTTATTAATTTCTACCCCATCTCGTTCATATTGCCTGCACTATATATATGTCCTAACTATATTGTTGTGTCCGCTATTATACATGTAGAATGAAGATTAAGGAATGCAGAGTAAGGAACATCCATGATGTTGGGTTCATTGACCCACACATCGTTAATGGACATGTGTTGGAGCGTTACCCCGCCGACGTGGAGGCAGACCTGTGGCAGTTTCTTACAAAGCAGGAACTCAAAAGTGATATTCTATTTCCTTACCATTTTGAGTGAGTGTTTCTGTCTTGAGCACATTCTCTTTTGTTTACTCCATGCATGGTATGTGGCCGGCTAATCGATGAGTTATGCATGACGTACTGTGCATGTATCGTGTCCGCAGGTTCCACTGGATTCTGCTAGTAATTAAAGTTAACACCTCAGAATGTCTCGTCCACGACTCTGTGAATATGGATCCAAAGCTTTGGGGCGGCATGAGAAGAATGCTGCAGAAGTAATTATTTTCATTCATTTGCGCTCTATATCGATCGGCCTATTTCGTTCATTTCCTAATATCAAGTAACTAATTAATAACTCTCTTGTTCATTTAATTTTCTTTGCCTCGTAGGGTTTGGAGACGGTTCGTAGATACAAAGGTCGGTGAATTCAAAAAAGAGCTAGAATTCAAAATGTTAAAGGCTAAGAATGCTGGGGATATTCAGCCACCGGAGACCAATCTATGTGGATACTATGTCTGTGAGATGATCCGGAGATACACCTCTGAGCGGGTTCCGAGTGATACCAATGCTCAGAGGAATAACCTCCGGTGGATGCTTAGTCCAGAAGCTCGCTTCCGACCACTTCAAGAGGAACTAGCTGGATGGTTCAGCAGGGAAGTCCTCCATCCTAAAGGAGAACACTATTACGAGGACGTAGAACTTTATATGCATTAAATCATGTATGGAAACTTGTTCAAAATTGTATATGGTCATCCGATGATATTGAATATATATTGTATATTCCTCTTGAATTCTTTTTGGTTCTAATTTCAAATTTATTTGAAATTGTACATTCATATGCATGTATGTAGTACCGTAGAATATATGAAACTCCTTCAAAATTAAAATAAAGCACAAAAGAAATAAAACAATACAAATTAAACAGAAAACAGGTTTAAGGGGGGGGGGGCTAAAACCCTAAACCTGCGGCGGCCTTTAGTCGCGGTTGGCCAGAAGAACCGCGACTAAAGGTCCTCCGCCCCGACGGCCACCTGGCGCCCACGTGGACGGGCCTTTAGTCGCGGTTCTTAAGCAACCGCGACTAAAGGGGGGGGGGCCTTTAGTCGCGCCCGGTCTGTCGCGGTTGCGCAACCGCGACTAATGGCAGTTGCGAACCGCGACCAAAGGCCCTTTTTCCACCAGTGGCAAGTAACACCGGCGAATCAATCAAATCTACCTACGTCCACAGCTGCAGGGTGGATAGGCACCATGCACGCATCGAACTGGTCCATCACCAGACCACACCACAGCTGCCGCAGGGTCGCCTCGCACCACATCTCCTTTTCTTCTTCCCTCGCTAATCGCCTCGCACACCGACCGCGCCTCTACTCGCAACCATGACGCCCGCTCTCCTCGCTGCTCTGGGCATCTTCGTTAGGAGGCAACCCCTCCTCTAGATCAGATCGAGCGGGGGTGAGGTGGTAGATCGGGCGGGTGGGTTTGCAAGGAAGAAACGATTCCACATTTCCTTAATTGCGTACCAAATTCATGACTTAAATATTCTCCTCCACGATCTGATCGTAAGAACTTTATCTTTCGGTCACGTTGATTCTCTACCTCATTCTGAAATTCCTTGAACTTTTCAAAGGTCCCAGACTTGTGTTTCATCAAGTAGACATACCCATATCTACTCAAGTCATCAGTGAGAGTGAGAAAATAACGATATCCTCCGCGAGCCTCAACACTCATTGGACCGCACACATCAGTATGTATGATTTCCAATAAGTTGGTTGCTCGCTCCATTGTTCCGGAGAACGGAGTCTTGGTCATTTTGCCCATGAGGTATGGTTCACATGTGTCAAATGATTCATAATCGAGAGACTCTAAAAGTCCATCAGCATGGAGCTTCTTCATGCGCTTGACACCAATGTGACCAAGGCGGCAGTGCCACAAGTATGTGGGACTATCGTTATCAACTTTACATCTTTTGGTATTCACACTATGAATATGTGTAACATCACGTTCGAGATTCATTAAGAATAAACCATTGACCATCGGGGCATGACCATAAAACATATCTCTCATATAAATAGAACAACCATTATTCTCTGATTTAAATGAGTAGCCATCTCGTATTAAACGAGATCCAGATACAATGTTCATGCTCAAAGCTGGCACTAAATAACAATTATTGAGGTTTAAAACTAACCCCGTAGGTAAATGTAGAGGTAGCGTGCCAACGGCGATCACATCGACCTTGGAACCATTCCAGATGCGCATCATCACCTCGTCCTTCGCCAGTCTCCGCTTATTCCGCAGCTCCTGCTTTGAGTTACAAATATGAGCAACCGCACCGGTATCAAATACCCAGGAGCTACTATGAGTACTGGTAAGGTACACATCAATTACATGTATATCACATATACCTTTGGTGTTGCCGGCCTTCTTGTCCGCTAAGTATTTGGGGCAGTTCCGCTTCCAGTGTCCGCTTCCCTTGCAATAAAAGCACTCAGTCTCAGGCTTGGGTCCATTCTTTGGCTTCTTCCTGGTAACTGTCTTACCGGGCGCGGCAACTCCCTTGCGTCCTTCTTGAAGTTCTTCTTACTCTTGCCTTTCTGGAACTTAGTGGTTTTATTCACCATCAACACTTGATGTTCCTTTTTGATCTCTACCTCCGCTGATTTCAGCATTGAATATACCTCAGGACTGGTCTTTTCCATCCCCTGCATATTGAAGTTCATCACAAAGCTCTTGTAGCTCGGTGGAAGCGACTGAAGGATTCTGTCAATAACCGCGTCATCCGGGAGATTAACTCCCAGCTGAGTCAAGCGGTTGTGCAACCCAGACATTTTGAGTATGTGCTCACTGACAGAACTATTTTCCTCCATCTTACAACTGAAGAACTTGTCGGAGACTTCATATCTCTCGACCCGGGCATGAGCTTGGAAAACCATTTTCAGCTCTTCGAACATCTCATATCCTCTGTGTTGCTTAAAACGCTTTTGGAGCCCCGGTTCTAAGCTGTAAAGCATGCCGCACTGAACGAGGGAGTAATCATCAGACTGCCAAGCGTTCATAACGTCTTGGTTCTCTGGGATGGGTGCTTCACCTACCAGTGCTTCTAAGACATAATCTTTCTTTGCAGCTATGAGGATGATCCTCAGGTTCCGGATCCAATCCGTATAGTTGCTGCCATCATCTTTCAGCTTGGTTTTCTCTAGGAACGCGTTGAAGTTGAGGTGGACATGAGCGTTGGCCATTTGATCTACAAGACATTTTTGCAAAGGTTTTTAGACTAAGTTCATGATAATTAAGTTCATCTAATCAAATTATTCAATGAACTCCCACACTCAGACATACATCCCTCTAGTCATCTAAGTGAAACACGATCCGAGTCAACTAGGCCGTGTCCGATCATCACGTGAGACGGACTAGTCGACATCGGTGAACATCTTCATGTTGATCGTAGCTTCTATACGACTCATGCTCGACCTTTCGGTCTTTCGTGTTCCGATGCCATGTCTGTATATGCTAGGCTCGTCAAGTCAACCTAAGTGTATTGCGTGTGTAAATCTGGCGTACACCCCGTTGTATTCGAACGTTAGGATCTATCACACCCGATCATCACGTGGCGCTTCGAAACAACGAACCTTTGCAATGGTGCACAGTTAGGGGGAACACTTTCTTGAAATTATTGCGAGGGATCATCTTATTTAAGCTACCGTCGTTCTAAGAAAATAAGATGTAAAACATGATAAACATCACATGCAATCAAATAGTGACATGATATGGCCAATATCATATTGCTCCTTTGATTTCCATCTTTGGGGCGCCATGATCATCTTCGTTACCGGCATGACACCATGATCTCCATCATCGTGTCTCCATGAAGTTGCTCACCAACTATTACTTCTACTACTATGGCTAACAGTTTAGCAATAAAGTAAAGTAAATACATGGCGTTTAATCATTGACACACAGGTCATACAATAATTAAGAAAACTCCTATGGCTCCTGCCGGTTGTCATACTCATCGACATGCAAGTCGTGATTCCTATTACAAGAACATGATCTCATACATCACATATATATCATTCATCACAACTTTTGGCCATATCACATCACAAGGCATATGCTGCAAAAACAAGTTAGACGTCCTCTAATTGTTGTTGCATGTTTTACGTGGCTGCAATAGGGTTCTAGCAAGAACTTTTTCTTACCTACGGGAAAACCACAACGTGATATGCCAATTTCTATTTACCCTTCATAAGGACCCTTTTCATCGCTTCCGCTCCAACTAAAGTGGGAGAGACAGGCACCCGCTAGCCACCTTATGCAACTAGTGCATGTCAGTCGGTGGAACCTGTCTCACGTAAGCGTACGTGTAAGGTCGGTCCGGACTGCTTCATCCCACAATGCCGCCGAAGCAAGATAATACTAGTACTGGCAAGAAAATTGACAGCATCTATGCCCACAACAAGTTTGTGTTCTACTCGTGCATAGAAACTACGCATAGACCTAGCTCATGATGGCACTGTTGCGGAACGTTGCAGAAAATAAAAAAATTTCTATGCTTCACCAAGATCAATCTATGGAGTTAATCTAGCAACGAGAGAGAGGAGTGCATCTACATACCCTTGTAGATCGCGAGCGGAAGCATTCAAGAAAACGAGGTTGAGCGAGTCGTACTCGTCGTGATCCAAATCACCGATCATCCTAGTGCTGAACGGACAGCACCTCCGCGTTCAACACATGTACGGTTGGGAAGACGTCTCCTCCTTCTTGATCCAGCAAGGGGGAATGAGAGATTGATGAAGATCCAGCAGCACGACGGCGTGGTGGTGGATGCAGCAGCGATCTCGGTAGGGCTTCGCCAAGCTCTACGAGAGGGAGAGGTGTTGCAGAGGGAGAGGGAGGCGCCAAGAGCATGGGTGCGGCTGCCCTCCCTCCCCCTCTTTATATAGGCCCCATAGGGGAGGCGCCGGCCCTAGGAGATCCAATCTCCAAGGGGGGGCAGCGGCCAGGGGGGAAACTTGCCCCCCAAGCCAGGTGGAGGCGCCCCCACCCCTAGGGTTTCCAACCCTAGGCGGGGACCAAGGGGGGGGGCGCACCAGCCCACCAGGGGCTGGTTCCCCTCCCACTTAAGCCCATGGGGCCCTCCGGGATAGGTGGCCCCACCCGGTGGACCCCCGGGACCCTTCTGGTGGTCCCGGTACAATACCGGTGACCCCCGGAACTTTCCCGATGGCCGAAACCTGACTTCCTATATATAATTCTTCACCTCCAGACCATTTCGGAACTCCTCGTGATGTCCGGGATCTCATCCAGGACTCCCAACAACTTTCGGGTTACTGCATACTAATATTTCTACAACCCTAGCGTCACCGAACCTTAAGTGTGTAGACCCTACGGGTTCGGGAGACACGCAAACATGACTGAGATGACTCTCCGGTCAATAACCAACAGCGGGATCTGGATAACCATGTTGGCTCCCACATGCTCCTCGATGATCTCATCGGATGAACCACGATGTCGAGGATTCAATCAATCCCGTATACAATTCCCTTTGTCAATCGGTACGTTACTTGCCCGAGATTCGATTGTCGGTATTCCAATACCTCGTTTAATCTCGTTACCGGCAAGTCACTTTACTCGTACCGTAATGCATGATCCCGTGACCAGACACTTGGTCACATTGAGCTCATTATGATGATGCATTACTGAGTGGGCCCAGAGATACCTCTCCGTCATACGGACTGACAAATCCCAGTTTCGATTCATGCCAACCCAACAAATACTTGCAGAGATACCCGTAGTACACCTTTATAGTCACCCAGTTACGTTGTGACGTTTGGTACACCCAAAGCACTCCTACGGTATCCGGGAGTTGCACAATCTCATGGTCTAAGGAAATGATACTTTACATTTGGAAAAGCTCTAGCAAAACGAACTACACGATCTTTGAGCTATGCTTAGGATTGGGTCTTGTCCATCACATCATTCTCCTAATGATGTGATCCTGTTATCAATGACATCCAATGCCCATAGTCACGAAACCATGACTATCTGTTGATCAACGAGCTAGTCAACTAGAGGCTCACTAGGGACATGTTGTGGTCTATGTATTCACACGTATATTACGATTTCCGGATAACACAATTATAGCATGGATAACAGACAATTGTCATGAACAAAGAAATATAATAATAACCATTTTATTATTGCCTCTAGGGCATATTTCCAACAAGAAGTGCTTAGCTTTGGGTTCAATCTTGCGGTGTTCTTACCCAGTGACAGAAAGGGTTGCAAGACACGTATTGTATTGTTGCCATTGAGGATAACAAGATGGGGTTTATATCATATTGCATGAGTTTATCCTTCTACATCATGTCATCTTGCTTAATGTGTTACTCTGTTCTTATGAACTTAATACTCTAGATGCAGGCAGGAGTCGATCGATGTGTGGAGTAATAGTAGTAGATGCAGGCAGGAGTCGGTCTACTTTTTATGGACGTGATGCCTATATACAAGATCATGCCTAGATAATCTCATAACTATGCGCTTTTCTATCAATTGCTCGATAGTAATTTGTTCACCCACCGTAATACTTATGCTCTTACATATTTGCTTTCAATCTACTTTTATTTGCATCTTTACTTTTTGCATCTATATTATAAAATACCAAAAATATATTTGTCTTATCATACTATCTCTATCAGATCTCACTTTTGCAAGTGGCCGTGAAGGGATTGACAACCCCTTTATTGTGTTGGTTGCAAGTTCTCAGTTTGTTTGTGTAGGTGCGTGGGACTTTTGAGGAGCCTCCTACTGGATTAATACCTTGGTGCTCAAAACTGAGGGAAATACTTACGCTACACTTGCTGCATCACCCTCTCCTCTTCGGGGAAAACCAACACTAGCTCAAGACGTAGCAAGAAGGATTTCTGGCGCCGTTGCCGGGGAGGACTTCGCTCAAGTCTAGACATACCAAGTACCCATCACAAACCCATCTCCCTCGCATTTACATTATTTGCCATTTGCCTCTCGTTTTCCTCTCCCCCACTTCACCCTTGCCGTTTTATTCGCCCTCTCTTTCCGAATCTCCTCCTCTCTTTTTGCTTGCCATTTTTCTGCTTGCTTGTGTGCCTGTTTGTCCTTATGGCTTTGCCTAAAGGTCCTGACCACCTTCTCAGAAGGATGGATGAGATTGAATCAAATATTAGAAGCTTTATGAATTTGAAATTTGAGCATAATAATTTCTTTAGAAAAGAGCTTAAGGAACAAAAAAGTTTTTTGGGGTTTATGAACAAAGAGCTTGATGATATGAATAAAGAATTCTATGGTGTTAACGCTCAAATTACCCGGCTTGAAAATGCTATAGCCAAAATTTCTGACAAGCAAGCCACCTTAGTCAATAAGATGGCCGCTAAACCAGAAAAATTACATGAAAATAATGATGAGGATCTTAAAGTTATTGATGTGTCTCCTATTAGATCTATGTTTTGCAATATGAATTTTGATGATTATGGGACTGATGATGAATCAACTTTGCCTAGAAGGCGTCCCAAGAATTCGAAGTCTTTAGATCTTAATGCTAAATTTGGTAAAAGTGAGATTGGTGAATCCTCAACTTCTAATAATGTTGAACCTACTATCTCGGATTTCAAGGAATTTGACTATGATAATTGCTCTTTAAAAGGTTGTATTTCCTTGTTGCAATCCGTTGCTAATTCTCCTCATGCTTATAGTCAAAACAAAGCTTTTACCAAACATATTGTTGATGCCTTGATGCAATCTTATGATGAAAAACTTAATTTGGAAATTACTATACCTAGAAAACTTAATGATGAGTGGGAACCTACTATAAAGATTAGAATTAAAGATTATGAGTGTTTTGCTTTGTGTGATTTGGGTGCTAGTGTTTCCACGATTCCGAAAACTTTATGTGATATTCTAGGTTTCCATGATCTTGAAGATTGCTCTTTAAATTTGCACCTTGAGGATTCCACCATTAAAAAGCCTATGGGAAGGATCAATGATGTTCTTATTGTTGCAAATAGAAATTTGGTGCCCGTAGATTTTATCATTCTTGATATAGATTGCAATCTTTCTTGCCCTATTATTCTTGGTAGACATTTCCTTAGAACGATTGGTGCAATTACCAATATGAAGGAAGGGAACATTAGATTCTAATTTCCCTTAAAGAAAGGCATGGATCACTTTCCAAGAAAGAAATTCAAATTACCTTATGAATCTATCATGCATGCTACTTATGAATTTAGTGCCAAAGATGGCACTCGTTAGATCTATCTTCGCTTTTATGCCTAGCTAGGGGCGTTAAACGATAGCGCTAGTTGGGAGGCAACCCAATTTTCTTTATGTTCTTTGTTTTTGTTCCTGTTTAGTGTTAAATTTTGTTTCTACTTTATGTTTAGATGTGTTTTTATCTTTTGTTTAGTGTTTGTGCCAAGTAGGACCTATAGGATAAACTATGATGATAGTTGATTTGATTCTGCTGAAAAACAGAAACTTTGCGCTCATGAGAAAAAAAATCAATAAATCACAGAAATGTGCTTTTGCATTGATTCATTTTGCTGCTGATCAATAAACAAATTTTCCAGTACGTCCTATTTTGGTAGGATTTTAGAGTTCCAGAAGTTTGTGTTAGTTACAGATTGCTACAGACTGTTCTGTTTTTGACAGATTCTATTTTTTGTGTGTTGTTTGCTTATTTCAATGCATCTATGGCTAGTAAATTAGTTTATAAACCATAAGGAAGTTGGAATATAGTAGGTTTAACACCAAAATAAATAAAGAATTAGTTCATTGCAGTACCCTATGTGGTGGTTTTGTTTTCTTTCACTAACGGAGCTTATAAGATTTCCTGTTGAGTTTTGTGTTGTGAAGTTTTCATGTTTTGGGTAAAGCTTTTATGGACTATGGAATAAAGGGTGGCAAGAGCCTAAGGTTGGGGATGCCTAAGGCACCCCAAGATATTCAAGAATAGCCAAAATCCTAAGCTTGGGGATGCCCCGAGAAGGCATCCCCTCTTTCATCTTCGTTCATTGGTAACTTTACTTGGAGCTATATTTTTATTCGCCACATGATATGTGTTTTGCTTGGAGCGCCGTGTATTATACTAGTCTTTGCTTTTTAGTTTGCCACAATCATCCTTGCTGTACACACCTTTTGGGAGAAGCCTAGTTGATTAGAATTTGCTGGAATACTCTATGTGCTTCACTTATATTTTTTGAGCTTGATAGTTTTTGCTCTAGTGCTTCACTTATATCTTTTAGAGCACGGTGGTGTCTTAATTTTATAGAAATTGCTAGTCTCTCATGCTTCACTTATATTATTTTGACAGTCTTTTAGAACATCATGGTATTTGCTATGATTACAAAGTTGGTCCTAGAATGATGAGCATCCAAGTTGGGTATAATAAAAACTATCATAGAAAAAGAATTGGATGCTATGATCAACTTGATGCTTGATAATTGTTTTGAGATATAAAGGTAGTAATGTTAGGGTCATTCTAGTGGGTAATTATGAAATTGAGAAATACTTTTGTTGAAGTTGGCAAGTCCCATAGCATGCACGTATGGTAAAAGTTGTGTGACAAATTTGTTGCATGAGGTTCTCTTTTGAGTGTCTTCCTTATGAGTGACAGTCGGGGACGAGCGATGGAATTTTTTCCTACCAATCTATCCCCCTTGGGGCATGCGTAGTAGTACTTTGCTTCGAGGGCGAAGTAGACTTTTGCAATAAGTATATGAGTTCTTTTTTGACTAATGCGAGTCCATGGACATATGCACACTTATCCTTCCACTTTGCTAGCTTTTCTTATTACCGCACAACTCTCGCCGGTATTGAACCCTTTATTTACCTTCCTCAAAACAGCCACCATACCTACCTATTATGGCATTTCCATAGCCATTCCGAGATATATTGCCATGCAACTTTCCACCGTTCCGTTTATTATGACACGTTTCATCATTGTCATATTGCTCTTTGCATGATCATGTAGTTGACATCGTATTTGTGGCAAAGCCACCTTCATAATCTTCATACATGTCGCTCTTGATTCATTGCATATCCCGGTACACCGCTGGAGGCATTCACATAGAGTCATATCTTGTTCTAGCTTTGAGTTGTAGTTTTTGAGTTGTAAATCCATAAAAGTGTGATGATCTTCATTATTAGAGCATTGTCCTAGTGAGGAAAGGATGATGAAGACTATGATTCCCCCACAAGTCGGGATGAGGCTTCGGACTTTATAAAAATAAAAGAGGCCAAAGATGCCCACCAAAAAGAAAGAAAAAAGAAAAAAAAGGAAGAAAAAAAGAGAAAAAGAAAAGAAAAAAGAAGAAAAAAAATATAAAAAGACAGAAAAAGAGAGAAGGGACAATTGCTACTATCTCTTTTTCCACACTTGTGCTTTAAAATAGCACCATGATCTTCATGATAGAGAGTCTCATATGTTGTCACTTTCATATACTAGTGGGAATTTTTCATTATCGAACTTGGCTTGTATATTCCAATGATGGGCTTCCTGAAAGTGCCCTAGGTCTTCATGAGCAAGCAAGTTGGATGCACGCCCACTTAGTTTCTTTTGTTGAGCTTTCATATATTTATAGCTCTAGTGCATCCGTTGCATGGCAATCCCTACTCACTCACATTGACATCTATTGATGGGCATCTCCATAGCCCATTGATACGCCTAGTTAATGTGAGACTATCTTCTCCCACTTTTTGTCCTCACAACCACCACCATTCACCACCATAGTGCTATGTCCATGGTTTGCGCTCATGTATTGCATAAGAGTTGAAAAAGCTGAGCACGTTAAAAAGTATGAAACAATTGCTCAGCTCGTCATCGGGGTTGTGCATGATGGGATTATTTTGTGTAATGAAAATGAAGCATGGCCTAACTATATGACTTTGTAGGGATAAGCTTTCTATGGCTATGTTATTTTGATAGGACATGATTATTTGTTAGTATGCTTTGAAGCATTATTATTTTTATGTTTTATAAGCTTTTATCTTGAATCATTTGGATCTGAACATTCATGCCACATTAAATAAAATTACATTATGAATTATGCTAGGTAGCATTCCACATCAAAAATTCTCTTTTTATCATTTACCTACTCGAGGACGAGCAGGAATTAAGCTTGGGGATGCTTGATACGTCTCGAACGTATCTATAATTTTTGATTGTTCCATGCTATTATATTACCCCTTTTGAATGTTTATGGGCTTTATTTTATACATTTATATCATTTTTGGGACTAACCTACTAACCGGAGGCCCAGCCCATATTGCTGTTTTTTTGCCTATTTCAGTATTTCGAAGAAAAGGAATATCAAACGGAGTCCAAACGGAATGAAACCTTCAGGAGCGTGATTTTTGGAACGAACAAGATCCGGAGAGCTTGGAGTGCAAGTCAAGAAGCTCCCGAGGACCCCACGAGATAGGGGGCCGCCCCCCTATAGGGCGCGCCCCCAATCTTGTGGGCCCCTCGGGTGGCCACCGACGTACTTCTTCCTCCTATATATACCTACGTACCCTTAAAACATCTAGGAGCACCATGAAACACAATTTCCACCGCCGTAACCTTCTGTATCCGCGAGATCCCATCTTGGAGCCTTCGCCGGCACTCTGCCGGAGAGGGAATCGACCATGGAGGGCTTCTACATCAACATCCTTGCCCCTCCTATGAGTTGTGAGTAGTTTACCACAGACCTACGGGTCCATAGTTATTAGCTAGATGGCTTCTTCTCTCTTTTTGCATCTCAATACAATGTTCTCCCCCTCTCTTGTGGAGATGTATTCGATGTAATCTCTTTTTGCGGTGTGTTTGTCGAGATCCGATGAATTGTGGGTTTATGATCAGATTTATCTATGGATAATAATTGAATCTTCTCTGAATTCTTTTATGTATGATTGAGTTATCTTTCCAAGTCTCTTCGAATTATCAGTTTGGTTTGGCCTACTAGATTGATCTTTCTTGCCATGGGAGAAGTGCTTAGCTTTGGATTCAATCTTGCGGTGTTCTTACCTAGTGACAGAAAGGGTTGCAAGACACGTATTGTATTGTTGCCATTGAGGATAACAAGATGGGGTTTATATCATATTGCGTCAGTTTATCCTTCTACATCATGCCATCTTGCTTAATGCGTTACTCTGTTCTTATGAACTTAATACTCTAGATGCAGGCAGGAGTCGGTCGATATGTGGAGTAATAGTAGTAGATGTAGGTGATACGTCCATTTTGCATCATGCTTTTATATCAATATTTATTGCATTATGGGCTGTTATTACACATTATATCTTAATACTTATGGCCATTCTCTCTTATTTTACAAGGTTTACCATGAAGAGGGAGAATGCCGGCAGCTGGAATTCTGGCTGGAAAAGGAGCAAATGTTGGAAACCTATTCTGCACAACTCCAAAAGTCCTAAAACTCCACGAAACCACTTTTTGGATTTATTAAGAATTTATGAGCGAAATAAATAGGCAAGGGGGCCCACACCAAGTCCAGGAGATAGGGGGGCGCGCCCCCCCCCTATAGGGCGCGGCCCCTATCTCCTGGGCCCCCTGGTGGGCCTCCGGTGTCCATCTTCTGCTATATCATCACCCTTCCGTGGAAAAAATCATGGGCAAGCTTACGAGACGAAACTCCACGGAACCTTGGCGGAATCAATCTAGGGCTCTGGCGGAGCTGTTCTGCCGGGGACACTTCCCTCCAGGAGGGGGAAATCATCACCAACATCATCACCAACGATCCTCTCATCGGGAGGGGGTCAATCTCCATCAACATCTTCACCAGCACCATCTCCTCTCAAAACCCTAGTTCATCTCTTGTATCCAATCTTGTATCAAAACCATAAATTGGTACCTGTGGGTTGCTAGTAGTGTTGATTACTCCTTGTAGTTGATACTAATTGGTTTACTTGGTGGAAGATCATATGTTCAGATCCTTTATGCATATTATTACTCCTCTGATTATGAATATGAATATGCTTTGTGAGTAGTTACGTTTGTTCCTGAGGACATGGATGAAGTCTTGCTATTAGTAGTCATGTGAATTTGGTATTCGTTCGATATTTTGATGAGATATATGTTGTCTTTCCTCTAGTGGTGTTATGTGAATGTCGACTACATGACACTTCACCATTATTTGGGCCTAGAGGAAGGCATAGGGAAGTAATAAGTAGATGATGGGTTGCTAGAGTGACAGAAGCTTAAACCCTAGTTTATGTGTTGCTTCATTAGGGGTTGATATGGGCCCATATGTTTAATGCTGTGGTTAGGTTTACCTTAATACTCCTTTTGTAGTAGCGGATTGCTTGCAATAGGGGTTAATCATAAGTGGGATGCTTATCCAAGTTAGGGCAGTACTCAAGTGCCGGTCCACCCACATATCAAATTATCAAAGTACCGAACGCGAATCTTACGAACGTGATGAAAACTAGCTTGACGATAATTCCCAATGTGTCCTCGGGAGCTCCTTCCTCATTATTAGAATTTGTCCAGGCTTATCCTTTTCTACATAAAGGATTGGGCCACCTTGCTGCACTTTGTTTACTTTATTTACTTTTTGCTCGTTACTATTTATCTTATCACAAAACTATCTATCACCTACTATTTCAGTGCTTGCAAAGAAAATCTTACTGAAAACCGCTTATCATTTCCTTCTGCTCCTCGTTGGGTTCGACACTCTTACTTATCGAAAGGACTACGATAGATCCCCTACACTTGTGGGTCATCAGCAGGCATGAGTCGGTCTACTTGTTATGGACGTGATGCCTATATACAAGATCATGCCTAGATAATCTCATAACTATGTGCTTTTCTATCAATTGCTCGACAGTAATTTGTTCACCCACCGTAATACTTATGCTATCTTGAGAGAAGCCTCTAGTGAAACCTATGGCCCCCGGGTCTATCTCTTATCATATTTGCTTTCAATCTACTTTTATTTGCATCTTTACTTTTTGCATCTATATTATAAAATACCAAAAATATATTTATCTTATCATACTATCTCTATCAGATCTCACTTTCGCAAGTGGCCGTGAAGGGATTGACAACCCCTTTATTGCGTTGGTTGCGAGTTCTCATTTTGTTTGTGTAGGTGCGTGGGACTTTTGAGGAGCCTCCTACTGGATTGATACCTTGGTTCTCAAAACTGAGGGAAATACTTACGCTACACTTGCTGCATCACCCCCTTCTCTTCGGGGGAAACCAACGCTAGCTCAAGACGTAGCACATAGCTAGTAACCTAGTGGAGAACTTTACGCTGTTACGCTTTAGGTTAGCATATGATCCTCGAACTAAGTTCCGTAATGGTAAGTATAATGGTTTCAATGTACTGATATGTTTTTAACTTAAGAAATGGGTTATAAATTTCTCTCTATACAACACCAGTCATATCCATTTGATTAAATATGAATTGTGCATTTTTTTGTTCTGAAAATCAAGTTATGTGTCATTACCATAAACGCAAAATTCAGATATGCTCCGTTAAAAAAGATGCAATTACTGAAAATGCTGGTACATAAGACAGAAAGCACAGACCTCATATGATCTGTAGCGCTTTAGAAGGATAGTGTAACATTGAAATTGGAAGAATAAATTTTACGAACGTGTTCAGCATGGGAGACCAAAGTATCTTAATTTAATCATAAAAGGAGTGCTATGTGCTGTATTTGGTGGCGTAGTTTAAGGCATATGTTTTCCCATGACCGCATGTACTAATGTATATATTGCTGATTGAGTGCCGTATAGCTCCAGCCGTGTTTTTTTAGTCATTTGTTGTGAATGTTGATCATGACAAAGATCCAGTGTTAGATTCGCTCAATTACATATGGTCAGTTTACGTCACTTATTGACATTTGTTGGTAAAAATCTTCTGGTTGGTTCATGATTCATTGCTCTTGTTGTTTTTTTGGTTTCTTATATTGGTCTTTTCCGAGTCACTGAAGATTTTGCTTGCCCCTTCTGCTTGGTAAAATGTGGAAACTACAAGGTAAAGTTTGATGCAAAGTTCCATTTGCTCTGTATTTATTCAAATCTCACTTTGCTGCTATTGGCTGGTGGATCATTTCACCTACTACAGTTAGGTAAAACCAAACATTTTATTCTCACTTCACCACTAATGTCTTGATGTTCTTTGTGATGAAATTTGGATTGTGTTTGCTTTCTGCATGACCTTTCTATTTTTTTGGGAACAATCTTTGTGCCCACCTGAAAGGAAGCAGGGGCGGTGCCTGGTGGGGTGTGCCCCTTTCACTTTCCTATTTGCAATATGTACTTACATAATTGACAGTTTTCTTATTCCATTGACAATATTACATGGATGATAGCATATACATGCATTCTCATCACTGTATCAGCTGATTAGTTACATATACGAGTGCACAACATCTCAATGGACGATTAACTTTGTTCATCAGAACCCATAACTGAATTGCAATCATCTAAACATGGAGACTTGCAGTCTAACCATAGTGCCTCCTCTTTGATTCAAAGATGTAAGTGTAGGCAAAGATGGCAACCGCAACTGTGAAGCCAGTGGTAGTTCTTATGACAGCCCTCTTGGCTCTGTCTCTGCATGTCCACGCCAGTAAAGTAGAGCTCGGAAAGCTTCTTGTGCGACTTCGCGTAGTCCATGAAGAACGCGTCCTGCCAACGTGTCCAATAAGCTAATGAAGATGAATTCAACTCTTCTTTACCTTTGTGTATAATTCAACTACGGGACGGAAAGCTCGATCCTCCATGAGAAACTTGTCTGTAAGTAGCTTCATGAGTCCGTTGGAGTCCCCTTTCAGAAGCTCATTGCAACATATACAAAAGATGAAGTCTAGTGATGTACGACTTCACAATGTTGCACTGATGACATTACAGCTATATATAATCTTTAGCCAGTGTGTTGCAATCTACAACCGCGGCGATTAAGCTTACATGAAGTAGGAGTTATGAAAGTTCAGAGGATCTTTTGTCCAAGTCGAATCCCGAGCTATCCATACGAGCTTCTCTCCTAAAAATGTACAATGCAGATTAAGGGTTCAACTTATGATTGAGGAACAACGATCTGAATACGACAATAAGGCGTTGTGGCATTACCAGAGTATGTCCACCCAAGAGTGCTTCTATGTCCTTGTTGGTCAAGCCCATTCAGTAGAAGAAATCCCTAAGGTGTGAAGCAAATGGTCAGACGATAACATATGCGCTGAAATACTATTTACTTGGCACAACTGAACTATCATTAGCTGAAAACAGTAAAAAAAATTGTGTGAACTGAAAAAGAATATACCTCACGTTCCAGCTCAAGCCAAATGTTCTTCTCTAGGCTCCTTTTCCCCATCATGTGATAGGCTGTACTGCTGCCATCTATCTCCTCTCCAGAATTTTCAAATCTGCTAGGAACAAGTTCTCAACAAAATATTCAGAGAAAGAGACAGTTAGACAGGAACATAGCACCGTCCTTTCTAGTTTTTTTTTTGAAACTGTCCTTTCTAGTTTCTACAGACTATAGTTTTAACAAACAAGCACACGGGCGCGTGAACCCTGAAAAACTCGGTCGAGGCCTGCTGCGGCCTTTCTCTGGCCCCCGAAGACCGGTCAAAAAAACACTCCCCCCTCCCACCTCTCTCCTGAGCGTCGCCGCCGCCTCCGTTCCCGGCCGCTGCTAGCCATCTCCGCCGCTTCTCTCCCCCGGCGCCGCTCCGCCCCCGAGCGCCTGCTCTTCCTTATGCCTCCCGCGTGGCCTTGCGGAGTGCGGACGCGAGGGTTCCCGGCGCGGCGTCGCGATGGACATCGGAGCGGCCTCCCGCGCGTCTCCATGTCCTGGCTGTGGCCACACGCCTCCGCCTCTCCTCCTTGTCTTGAACATTTGAGCAACGCCGTTGGTGGTGTCAGGCAAAGAGGCGGTTCCGGAGGCGACAAGACATGTCCGTCGACGGCTGCAACGGCTCGAGCGCACCAGCCGATGCAGCTCCTCCTATATCTGCCATCCATGCCGCTCTTGTAGCTCCGGGGTTGGAGGCAACACACACGCTGGCCGTGAGTTGTGCAAGGATTTATGGCAGAACAAACATGTCAAAATCGAGAGTGAACTATAAAGAGTTATTCCTTTCGAAACTGTGATCCCTGACCTGAGCACTACTTGATCCAGAGTATTTACATCCTAAATTTATCCTTTACTGTTTATAGGTGAACCTGATCTTCTCTTGCTGTCGTTGCATCTTGATATGCAAATGCAATCTATGCTTACATTGCAAAAGTGGAGATGGAAAGGAAGTTGTCATTGATCAAGGCATGTGAGCTGGGAAGCGGGCCAGAAGAGCAAAGCTAAAAACAGGAAAGGAGCTGGTAACCTATGCAGAAGAAGGTCTCTTCAAGGAAGATGATTTGTGGCTCTTGGGTGCCACACACCCCTATCAACATAATTTTAAAAAACATATTAGGAATTTTCCAAAAAAGTCTGAAATTTTGAGATATGAAACATGGTGGGTGTCTGTTGTACATCCGTGTTCAATTTCGTGGGGAATGGGTGCACATGATAATGCCAGTAGAAAAGACAAAAATATCGTATGTATAGAAAAGAATGTTGGATGTATTGTATGTCAGATCAAAGATACCACGGGCATCTATTCCCCATGAAAATGAACAGGGGTGTATAATGGGCACCCATGTTTGGTATCCTAAAATTTCAGATTTTTTTTTGAAATTTTCTAATATTTATTTTAATGTTACGTTCATATAGGAGGGTGTGGCACCCAGGTGCTCCAATGCATTTCCCGTCTCTTCAATAGGAAATAATACTCCAGTAATTACATGTCGATATATATTGTCGGTGTGTATTGTGTATATCAATTAGAAAAACAGAATCAGAGTTTTTAGAAAATGTTACCTTCGCCATGGCATTCACTACAGATATGTAGACATTGGCAAAAAGAAGAAAAAAAACTATATTAACCAACTACAGTTCAACTGAACTGAACTTGCAAAAGCACTATCATTTGGTAATTCGCAGCTCCCAGCAATTCTATCTAGGAAAGTTGAGGCTAAAATAAGTTGGACCCCACAACTCCACTCTACTGATAAGCATCAAAGGAACATATTAAAATTCTAAATCCAGGCTGTGTACGCCTAACAGAGGGGATTAAATGGGCTGTGGCAGCTTGGATTTAGAATTGGAGGGAGTATCTAGTTAGGGATCATGGTCGTTGTCCCCTACCTTGGCGCGATGAACAGAATGACTGGGGAAGTGCAGTTAACTCCTCGTCCCCAATAGTTCATGTATGGTCTCAAACGCCACCAAACGCAGTCATCAGTTTCACTCGCCCATTAAGGGATACAATAGCACAGACAGCAGCATGTAAATCACAGCTCACCAGAGTGCGTACCAACGGGTGTACCCACCGCTGTGCTGACGCTCGTCAGCCACGACGACGTGAGATGAGCCAAATGAGCCCTTTGAAGGGCACGACCACGTCGGTGACCTGCCATGCGCCCGTCCCAGCCGGAACTGGGTCCATTCCGAGCGTCGCGCGAGCATGTATTCTCCGTGGAAGTTGTACGGTCTCACATCGAGCATGGCGACCATGGCGGTGCACGGCCAGGTCAGCCATGGCGGGTATGGGACGTCCGCCCAGGATGTGGTGGTTGGATTTCTGAAGAACTTGTCATCGGCTGGCGAGTAGCAGCATGCGACCCAGACTGACGATGACATCAAGCGGACGCCCGAGGAGTCCGGTATCGATGAGGAAGAGATGGTGCCGTCGATCGGACCCGTCGAACTGAAGGAACCCGGCCAAGTGAATTGAACTTTAGCGCAGAAGTGCCGCATGCGCCACGGTGAGAAGAGCGGCGAGGCGATCGAGCGCAAGCACGACGGCTGAACGAGGCAGATGTACATGTCCGTCGGTGAACCACCTGTTCTCGCCGGATCCATAGTCGCTACCCGAGATGCCCACAGCTGTTGTCGCGTAGTAGACAATAACATTCGATGAGAAGGATCCCAAGGAGGACCATGCGGGGAAGATGTATAAAAGATGATAGATGAAGCAATCTCGAGGGGAAGACGAGGATGATCTGGGGACGAGGTTGAGGAGGGAGGTATAGCAAGATTTACGGGATTGATAATCATTACTTGCCAAACTGGCCGGTTGTGGGACAACTTAGCATTCGGAGGAAGGAACGGAAAAAAAGGAAGGGTGGGATCGATCGGCTGGACGAGAGGACTAACGTAAGAGGGAAGAGGGAACCTTACGTTTTTTTAGGTAGTACTAGGTAAGTGCCCGTGCGTTGCACCGGAAAATATTATGTATGCATAAATGATATACCAGGTCATGCTATTAAAAATTAACTCAACCAGAAACTTCGCTGGGCTTAACCCTCCTTTTGTTTAACATCACACGTGAGCAATGCATGTATTTTCTCAAATGAAAAATTATGGTGGAGTGAACTTCAGCATATAATTATGTAAAATCCAAAGTAGTCCATAACTCTATAATCTATATGCATTAATAACTTATATGATATGCAATTCATATCTTTGATCCGTTAAAATTTACAAGAATATTTTTGAAAAATCCACAAGGCAAACA